>NC_135953.1:10815222-11155077 GCF_053455715.1 Rhinoraja longicauda
AAGTTTTTCCTCATCTCAGTTCTAAATGGCCTACCCCTTATTCTTAAACTGTGGCCCCTTGTTCTGGACTCCCCCAACATTGGGAACATGTTTCCTGCCTCTAATGTGTCCAACCCCTTAATAATCTTATACGTTTCGATAAGATCTCCTCTCATCCTTCTAAATTCCAGTGTATACAAGCCTAGTCGCTCCAGTCTTTCAACATATGACAGTCCCGCCATTCCGGGAATTGACCTAGTAAACCTACGCTGCACGCCCTGAACAGCAAGAATATCCTTCTTTGTGCCTCCAACACAAGAGGCTGGGGTGGACTAGGTACCGTCTGCACAGCTGTGGGGAGGAGGTGAGATTGCCAGGGCCGGCTCTAAACCACGAGGCATGCTGCGAAGAAGGGTTCCCACTCGAAACTCCAAAGAAGGCCCATGAACCTTGTATGAATGTAAGCTTCTCTGCCTCATGCCACCTTTCCCTAATTTGAGGGAGGACATCCTTGCTATTGAGGCAGCGCAGCGTAGGTTCACCAGGTTAATCCCCGGGATGGCGAGACTGTCGTGTGAGGAAAGATTGGAAAGACTGGGCTTGTATTCACTGGAGTTTAGAAGGATGAGAGGGGATCATATAGAAACATATAAAATTATAAAACGACTGGACAAGCTAGATGCAGCAAAAATGTTCCCAATGTTGGGGGAGTCCAGAACCAGGGGCCACAGTCTAAGAATAAAGGGGAGGCCATTTTTAAAACTGAGATGAAAAAAACTTTTTCACCCAGAGAATTGTGAATTTGTGCAATTCTCTGCCACAGAGGACAGTGGAGGCCAATTCACTGGATGAATTTAAAAGAGAGTTAGATAGAGCACTAGGGGCTAGTGGAATCAAGGGATATGGGGAGAAGGCAAGCACAGGTTACTGATTGTGGATGATCAGCCATGATCACAATGAATGGTGGTGCTGGCTCGAAGGGCCAAATGGCCTCCTCCTGCACCTTTTTTCTATGTTTCCATGTTTCTACCCCCATCCTCCTGCCTTCTCCCCATATCCCCATTCTCCTGCCTTCTCCCCATATCCCCATTCTCCTGCCTTCTCCCCATATCCCCATTCTCCTGCCTTCTCCCCATATCCTCATTCCCCTGCCTTCTCCCCATATCCCCTGTCACACGCACCAGCTTCAATATAAACTAAACTGGACTCTTTCCTTGTCAGAAAAAGGTGCGGCGTGGTGGCGCAGCGGTAGAGTTGCTGCCTTACAGCACTCGCTGCCTCGGAGACACAGGTTCGATCCTGACCACGGGTGCTGTCTGTACGGAGTTTGTACGTTCTCCCCGTGACCTGCGTGGGTTCTCTGCGAGATCTTCGGTTTCCACCCACACTCCAAAGACGTACAGGTTTGTAGGTTGATTGGCTGGGTATAAATGTAAATAGTCCCTAGTGGGAACGCTGGTCGGAATGGACTCGGTGGGCCGAAGGGCTTGTTTCCACGCTGTAGCTCTGAACTAAACAAATCTAAACTCCCCTCTCCCCCCCCCCCAGAGTTCTGCAGGGCTTAAGATGTGGTTCGATGCCAACCTGTCAGCTTTGCCCAATGGCTCGGTGCCGTGGGATCTGGGAGTGGGAGAGGGCAACAGGACCACCCAGCTGGCTGCCCACGACGTGATGGTGGGGGTCTTGCTCTCCCTCATCGATCTGGTCACCTTCCTGGGCAACACCGTGGTCTTCATCTGCCCGGCCGTGGAGAAGAGGCTCAGGACCGTCACCTATATGTTCATCATGTCTTTGGCCTTGGCCGATCTGCTGCTCGCTTGTCTCGTGATGCCCTTCAGGTAAGGAACGCACTCTGGAGCCATAGCGTGATACAGTGTGGAAACAGGCCCTTCGGCCCAACTTGCCCACACAGGCCAACATGCCCAATCTAAACTAGTCCCACCTTGGTGCATATCCCTCCAAACCTGTCCTATCCATGTACCTGTCTAACTGCTTCTTAAACGTTGGGATAATCCCAGCCTCAACTACCTCCTCTGGCAGCTCGTTCCATGCACCCAGCACCCTTTGTGTGAAAATTATATCTCTCAGATTCCTATGAAATCTTTTCCCCTTCACCTTGAACCTTGGTCCTCTGGTCCTCGATTCCCCTACTCTGGTCATAGAAACATAGAAAATAGGTGCAGGAGTAGGCCATTTGGCCCTTCGAGCCTGCACCGCCATTCAATATGATCATGGCTGATCATCCAGCTCAGTAACCTGTACCTGCCTTCTCTCCATACCCCCTGATCCCTTTAGCCACAAGGGCCACATCTAACTCCCTCTTAAATATAGCCAATGAACTGGCCTCAACTACCTTCTGTGGCAGAGAATTCCACAGATTCACCACTCTCTGTGTGAAGAAATGTTTTCTCATCTCGGTCCTAAAAGACTTCCCCCTTATCCTTAAGCTGTGACCCCTGGTTCAGGAGACTCTGTGATCTAACCAATTTATTCCTCTCATGATTTTATACAAATCTATAAGATCACCCCTCATCCTCTGCGCTCAAAGGAATAAGAGTCCCAGCTACTCAACCTCTCCCTATCGCTCAGACCCTCTAGTCCTGGCAACATCCTTGTGAATCTTCTCTGCACCCTGTCCTGCTTGACACCATCTTTCATACAAACATGGTGCCCAGAATGGAACACGATATTCTAAATGCGGCCTCACCAACATCTTATACAACTGCAACATTCACTGGAATTTAGAAGGATGAGAGGGGATCTTATAGAAACATATAAAATCTCATCAAGGGATTGGACACGCTAGATGCAGGAAAAATGTTCCCGATGTTGGGGGAGTCCAGAACCAGGGGCCATGGTTTAAGAATAAGGGGCAGGCCATATAGGACTGAGATGAGGAAAAATATTTTTCACCCAGAGAGTTGTGAATCTGTGGAATTCTCTGCCACAGAAGGCAGTTGAGGCCAATTCACTGGAGAGGTATATAGCTCTTAGGGCTAACTGAATCAAGGGATATGGGGAGAAAGTAGGAACGGGGTACTGATTTTGGATGATCAGCCATGATCATATTGAATTGGGGTGCTGGCTCGAAGGGCCGAATGGACTACTCCTGCAACTATTTTCTATGTTTCTATGGTTCTATGTTTAACATGACCTCCCAACTTCTATACTCAATAATCTCAATAACCATTGCATTATTGGAGCACAGAATGAAGCCATTTTGGTTCATCAGGTCCGTGGTTGGTATAAAAGGAATCCCCCAGTCTGAAGAAGTGTCTCGATCCGAAAGGTCTCCCATTCCTTCTCTCCGGAGATGTTGCCTGTGCCGCTGAGTTACACCAGCATTTTGTGTCTATCTTCGGTGTAAACCAGCATCAGCAGTCCCTTCCTACTCATCCAGTTTAGTTTAATTTAGTTTAGAGATCCAGGGTGGAAAACAGACCCTTTGGCCCACCGAGTCCCTGCCAGCCAGCGATCCCCCCCCCACACACACTAACACTAGGGACAATTTACGACTCTACCAAGTCAATTAGCCCTGCAATCCTGTACGCTGTTGGACAACAGTGGCAGGAAACCGGAGAAAACCCACGCAGATCACAGGGAGAAGGTATAAACTCCGTACAGACGGCACCTGTGGTCAGGAGTGAACCCGGGTCTCTGGCGCTGTAAGGCAAGGACAATACTGCTACGCCACCATGATACCCATTCCGGTTATCGCATTCCTTTCTTCCTTCCCCGGAGCCCTTAAATTATATTCCTCTACATCTTAATCCTACTGTCAAAGCCACAATTGAATCTGTTGCCTCCACCTTTCTGAGCAGCACAAGGAATCACGCAGCACTGAAACTGGCACTTCGTCCCAACTCCCGGTGGCTTAGCACTTCAACTACCCCTCCCATTCCCAATCTGACCTTTCTGTCCTGGGCCTCCTCCATTGTCAGAGTGAGGCCCGGCACAAATTGGAGGAACAGCACCTCATATTTCGCTTGGACAGCTTACACCCCAGCGGTATGAACATTGACTTCTCCCACTTCAGGCAGACCCTGTTTCCCCTCTCTATCCCCCTCCCCCTTCCCAGTTCTCCCACCAGTCTTCCTGTCTCTGACTACATCCTATCTTTGTCCCGCCCCCTCCCCTGACATTAGTCTGAAGAAGGGTCTCGACCCGAAACGTCACCCATTCCTTCTCTCCTGAGATGCAGCCTGATCCACTGAGTTACTCCAGCATTTTGTGTCTACCTTCGATTTAAACCAGCATCTGCAGTTGTTTTTCCTACTCGTCCTTGTTTAATCCTCCCCAACTCAAACTCATTTAAGAAACATTTAGACGGGTACTTGGATAGGACAGGTTTAGAGAGATATGGGCCAAACGCAGGCAGGTGCGACTAGTATAGATGGGACATGTTGGTCAGTGTGGGAAAGTTGGGCCGAAGGGCCTGTTTCCTTGCTGTATCACTCTATGACTCTATGACTCATCCATACCAAGCAAGATGCCCCATCCAAGCTAATTATCGTTAAACTGCCCCTCTGAACAAGCTTTTTTTGTTCATTGTCACGTGGTCTTCAGTGATTTGGTTTCCATTATCCCATTGTTTGCACTGTTGTGGAAGCACATTATATGTGATGCGATTACAAGCTATTTCTGTAATAGGATTTCCATCGATGGCTGTTGCTGGTAATTACCAGTCTCAGCAACATCCATTTACAGTATGTTGCCTCAGGCAACTCTTGTCACGGATCATTATCTGACTCTGCAGTCTAAGGCCTTAGCGAGGGTCCCGTGATGGGTAATATGGTACTTCCTATCAAACAGCTATCCAGTCCATTTGAAACCAAGGAGGCCGGAAATTCTAAGGCTCTACAAGGCGCAGGTCAGGCCGCATTTGGAGTATGGTGAGCAAATGTGGGCCCCATATCTGAGGAAGGATGTGCTGGCTCTGGAGAGGGTCCAGAGGAGGTTTACAAGAATGATTCCAGGAATGAGTGGGTAAACATATGATGAGCGTTTGACAGCACTGGGCCTGTACTCGCTGGACTTTAAAAGGCTGAGGGGGACCTCATTGAAACTTACAGAATAATGAAAGGTACAGATAGAGTGGATGTGGAAAGGATGTTTCCACTGGTGGAAGAGTCTAGGACCAGAGGTCACAGCCTCAGAATTAAAGGGCGCTCTTTTAGAAAGGAGGTGAGGGTGAACTTCTTTAGTCAAAGAGTAGTTAACCTGTGGAACTCATTGCCGCAGAAGGCTGTGGAGAACAAGTCAGTGGATATTTTTAAGGCAGAGAAAGACAAATTCTTGATTAGAACGGGTGTCAAGGGTTATGGAGAGAAGACAGGAAAATGGGATGAGGAGGCAGTGATCGGCCATGATTGAATGGAAGAGTGGACTCGATGGGCCGAATGGCCTAATTCTACTCCTATAACTTGAAAATTCTGGGCATACTGGGCAGAGAACCTATTCTCAAGATAGACACAAAGTGCAGGAGTAACTCAGCAGGGCAGGCAGCGTCTCACCTTGAAATGGATAGGTAACATTTCAGGTAGGGTTGCCAACTTCCTCACTCCCAAACGCGGGACAAGGTGACGTCACCGCCCCGCGCCCCATGTGACCTCATCCAGCCAGCGGCCACATGCTCCCGCTCCACCAATGGGGGCCTCACGGCCCGGGCAGCTGCCATTGGTGGAGCGGCAGCACGTGGCCGCTGGCTGGGTGGGGTCACGTGGGGCGCCGGGCGGTGACGTCACCCTTTGTCCCTTATTTGGGAGTGAGGAAGTTTGGCGACCCTACTAATGCGGGACAAGGGAGGTCCCGTAAGGGACAAACTAATTTCGCCCAAAATACGGGATGTCCCGGCTAATACAGTTGGACAGTTGGCAACCTTAGTTTCAAGTCAGGACCCTTCTTTAAACTGAATTAGCGGGGAAAGGGAACTGGATGCAAAAAGAGACCAGGACAAATCAAGACCGGAAACACTTTACCTCAGGGAGGGAGGTTCCCTGATAGGTTATCGTTGGCTCGGGACAGTGTGATCCCAAGAGGAAAACCATGTTCCACAGTTGACAACAGAGTATCCCTCAAAGCTGTACACTAATCTTGCTCAAGGCGGCCGCAAAATGATCTTTAAATCAGCAAAATGATCAGAAATTGTAACCCAAAATACATTAAGAAAATGCATGCACTGAGAGCCCCAGAGACAGAGACAGAGAGCTCAGCCAGTCCCGAGCAGATGCATCAGGCAACCTTGTCTCTTTCAGAGCGTGTCGGGACTCATTGCCTAAATCCAACGTCTTTAAAATGCAACGATCATTTTCACCAAAAAAAAAATTAGCATGCAAATTTTGCGTGGAGGAGAATAAACAAAAGTGAGTAAAAGACGATAAAATATAAGATTGAAACGGTAAACCCATTGGCTGACAGGTTAATGTAATAGTTTAAGATACAATTAAGCTGCGTTGTCCAATTATCTTTCCACCGTTATGGATGAGGTTTTAGGACGAGGTTATTTTATTGGTCATCTTTTCTGGGGTATAACAGTATATTTGCATTTAAATTGCATTTTATCCGAAATGCCAGATGGAACTCAATCCACACAAATAAGCACAGCAAACAGAGCAAAGGAATGTGTAATTAGTGATTGATATAAAACATAGAGCATTACAGCACAGGTCCTTAAACCCATCATGTTTGCACCAACCGGGAAGGCCAAGATCAACTAATCCCACGTGCCCGCACAAGGTTCACCTCTCTATTAGACAATAGACAATAGACAATAGGTGCAGGAGCAGGCCATTCGGCCCTTCGAGCCAGCACCACCATTCAATGTGATCATGGCTGATCATTCTCAATCAGTACCCCGTTCCTGCCTTCTCCCCCTCCCCCCTGACTCCGCTATCCTTAAGAGCTCTATCTAGCTCTCTCTTGAATGCATTCAGAGAATTGGCCTCCACTGCCTTCTGAGGCAGAGAATTCCACAGATTCACAACTCTCTGACTGAAAAAGTTTTTCCTCATCTCCGTTCTAAATAGCCTATCCCTGCCTGTTCATAGTCATAGTCATAGGGTGTGAAAACAGGCCTGTCGGCCCAACTTGCCCACGCCGACCAATATGTCCCATCTACACGTGTCCCACCTGCCTGCATTTGGCCCATATCCCTCTAAACCCATCCAAAATGTTCCTATCTTTGATCGGACTTTACTGGCTTTACCTTACCTGAAGCATTATTCAGGTCATTCCCATTATCATGTATCTGCTCACTGGATGGCTTGACGGTAGTCAAGTATTGTCTTTCCGCTGGCTGGTACCCGCGTCAAAGGTGTGAGATGAGTTTTAATGTCATTAGTCAACTGAGCTTTGTAGAGGGTGTAGAGATGAATACCATGATGCTCCCCGGATTAAAATATTAGCTATGAGGAGAGGTTGGACAAACTTGGAATGATTTCTTTGGAACATCGGAGGTTGTGGGGAGATCTGATAGAAGTGTATAAAATTATAAGAGACACGGATAAGCTATACAGTCAGAACCTATTCGCAGCGTGGAAATGTCAAAGAAATTAACTTCACAAAGAAATATAGAAAATAGTTTTTTTTAGATTTTAGATTTAGAGATGCAGCGCAGAAACAGGCCCTTCGTCCCACCGGGTCCGCGCCGCCCAGAGATCCCCGCAAATTAACACTAACCTACACCCACAAGGGACAGGAGTAGGCCTTTCAAACCAGCACTGCCATGCAATATGATCATGGCTGATCATCCTAAATCAGTACCCCGCTCCTGCTTTCTCCCCATATCCCTTGATTCATTTACCCCTAAGAGGTCTATCTAACTCTCTCTTGAAAACATCCAGTGAATCGGCCTCCACTGCCTTCTGTGGCAGAGAATTCAACAGATTCCGGGTGAAAAAGTTGTTCCTCATCTCAGTCCTACATTGCCTCTGGAATTACACTGGAATTTTGAAGGATGAGAGGTGATCTTATCGAAACACACAAGATTATTAAGGGGTTGGACACGTTCCCAATGTTGGGGGAGTCCAGAACCAGGGCCCATAGTTTAAGAATAAGGGGTAGGCCATTTAGAATGGAGATGAGGAAAAACTTTTTCAGTCAGAGAGTTGTAAATCTGTGGAATTCTCTGCCTCAGAAGGCAGTGGAGGCCAATTCTCTGAATGCATTCAAGAGAGAGCTAGATAGAGCTCTTAAGGATAGCGGAGTCAGGGGGTATGGGGAGAAGGCAGGAACGGGGTACTGATTGAGAATGATCAGCCATGATCACATTGAATGGTGGTGCTGGCTCGAAGGGCCGAATGGCCTACTCCTGCACCTATTGTCTATTGTCTAATTGTCTATTGTCTCCCCCTAAGGGGTAAAGCTTAAAGGCAATGTGCAATCCAAGTGTTTTTTTCCCCCATATTATTTTAGACAGCGGGTTGGTGAGTGCCTGGAACACTGTTCGGGGTGGTGATGGATTGAAATAGGATACTGGCATATAAGAGACTTTAGGATAGGCACATGTAGGGAATGTAGGGATAAGGATTATATGCAGGCAGATAAGAGTTGGTCTTGGAATCATGCTCAGCACAGACATGGTGGGCCGAAAGGCCTGTTGCTGTGCTGTACTATTCTATGTTCTATGTACAGAGTGATACGGGTCACATGCAAGAAGAGGAGTATAGTTAAAGGTCATAAGGTCATAAGGAATAGGAGTAGAATTAGGCCATTCGGCCCATCAAGTGTACTCCGCCATTCTATCTCTCCTTCCTAACCCCATTCTCCTGCCTTCTCCCCATAACCTCTGACACCTGTACTAAACAAGAATCTATCTATCTATGCCTTAACAATATCCACTGATTTGGCCTCCACAGCCTTCTGTGGCAAAGAATTCCACGGTATAAAATGTAAATTGTCCCTGGTGTGTGTGGGATAGTGTTAGTGTACGGGGATCGCCGGTCGGCGCCGACTCGTTGGACCGAAGGGCCTATTTCCGCGCTGTATCTCTAAACTAAACTGTCGTATGTTGAAAGGCTGGAGCAATTAGGCTTGTATACACTGGAATTTAGAAGGATGAGGGGGGATCTTATTGAAACATATAAGATAATTAGGGGATTGGACACATTAGAGGCAGGAAACATGTTCTCAATGTTGGGGGAGTCCAGAACAAGGGGCCACAGTTTAAGAATAAGGGGTAGGCCATTTAGAACGGAGATGAGGAAGAACTTTTTCAGTCAGAGAGTGGTGAAGGTGTGGAATTCTCTGCCTCAGAAGGCAGTGGAGGCCAGTTCGTTGGATGCTTTCAAGAGAGAGCTGGATAGAGCTCTTAAGGATAGCGGAGTGAGGGGGTATGGGGAGAAGGCAGGAACGGGGTACTGATTGAGAGTGATCAGCCATGATCGCATTGAATGGCGGTGCTGGCTCGAAGGGCTGAATGGCCTCCTCCTGCACCTATTGTCTATTGTCTATTGTCTCTGGATTGATGTATGAATAAAGCTTCTGCCAATCTTTCCCGGAGATGGGAAGACTGTTCGAAGGAACCTGTGTGAGATTTACTGGCTCATATTGTTTCCGACATAATGGCTTGAATTTTAGAGACAGCTCGAAATAAATACTGCTCACCAATCATAACAACTTCATGTCGACCAAAGTCATTGAAAAGGGGCGCTGCGAGGCAGAGTGAAATGTAACATCGACCATTTCCAACTTGTTTTGTCAGACGCACATCAAATGACAACGTTCCTCAGGCAATATTAATCTTGCAGAACTGCTGGAGACATCAGCTCACATTGTTTCAGCAGCGTGGGCATTTCAAGGAAAATCACAGCACACCAAAGCTTCCACTTCCTTAGAAGGCTTAAGAAGTTCGGCATGTCCCCGACAACTCTCACCAACTTCTACAGATGCGCCGTAGAAAGCAGTTTAACGCGGTGCATCACAGCTTGGTTTGGGAACCGTCCCGCCCAAGACCACAAGACATTGTAGAGAATTGTGGACGCAGCCCAGACCATCCCACAAACCAACCTCCCTTCCATTGACTCCATTGACACCTCACACTGCCTCGGCAAGGCCGGCAGCACGATCAAGGACGAGTCGCACCCTGGCCACTCCCTCTTCTCCCCTCTCCCATCGGGCAAAAGGTATAGAAATGTGAAAACGCACACCTCCAGATTCAGGGGCAGTTTCTTCCCAGCTGTTATCAGGCAACTGAATCATCCTACCACAACCAGAGAGCAGTCCTGAACTACTATCTACCTCTTTGGTGACCCTTGGATTATTCTTGATCGAACTTTATTGGCTTTACCTTGCAGTAAAAGTTATTCCCTCATCATGTATTTATCTATACACTGTATAGATGGATCGATTGTAATCATGTATTGTCTTTCTGCTGACTGGTTAGGACACAACAAAAGCTTTTCATTGTACCTCGGTACACGTGGCAATAAACTAAACTGAGACTGAGGTCTCCATAGAGTCTGAAGAAAGGTCTCGACCCGGAACGTCACCCATTCCTTCTCTCCAGAGATGCTGCCTGTCCCGCTGAGTTACTCCAGCTTTTTGTGCCTATCTCCATAGCGAGATTGGATGTGAGCTCCCTAATTACTGTTTATTATTGTACCTGACATCCACCACCATCCCACCCTCCCAAACTAATAACGTCACCCATTCCAGTCCACAAAACCTGACGTGATACTCTAGTGTCTCGACCCCATAACCCCCTGATACCCCACTCTCTACAAAGGTGCAGCAAATACCCCAAGAAGGCTGTGGAGGCAAGTCAGTGAATATATTTAAGGCAGAGATAAATAGATTCTTGATTAATACTGGTGTCAGGGGTTATGGGGAGAAAGTCGTAAGGCCACAAAGTCATGTGATGGGAGCAGAATTAGGCCATTCTGTGGTGCAGAATTCCTCAGATTCACCACCCTCTGACCAAAAAAAATCCTCCTCATCTTCTTCGTAAAAGAACGTCCATTTATTCTGAGGCTGTGACCTCTGGTGAATCTGTGGAATTCCTTGGAGGCCAAGTCAATGGATATTTTTAAGGCAGAGATAGATGGATTCTTGATTAGAGCGGGTGTCAGGGGTTATGGGGAGTAGGCAGGAAAATGGGGTGAGGAGGGAGAGATAGATCAGCCCATGATTGAATGGTGGAGTAGACTTGATAGGCCTTAGAAGGATGTGAGGGGATCATATCGAAACGTATAAGATTATTAAGGGGGGTTGGACTCGTTAGAGGCAGGAAACATGTTCCCAATGTTGGGGGAGTCCAGAACCAGGGGCCACAGTTTAAGAATAAGGGGTAGGCCATTTAGAACTGAGATGAGGAAAAACTTTTTCAGTCAGAGAGTTGCGAATCTGTGGAATTCTCTGCCTCAGAAGGCAGTGGAGGCCAATTCTCTGAATGCATTCAAGAGAGAGCTAGATAGAGCTCTTAAGGATAGCGGAGTCAGGGGGTATGGGGAGAAGGCAGGAACGGGGTACTAATTGAGAATGATCAGCCACGATCACATTGAATGGCGGTGCTGGCTTGAAGGGCCGAAAGGCCTCCTCCTGCACCTATTGTCTATTGTCTATTATTGAATGGGCTAATTCTGCTCCTCTCACTTGTGGATCAAGCCTCCAACTGCTTGTTCTGTTCCTCCTTCCCGCCAAACCTGGTGAACCCAGGAAATGGTAGGGCTCTGGGAAGCGTTGCAGAGCGGAGGGACGTAGGAGTACATATTTCCTTGAAAGTGGCATCACAGAGAGATAGGGTGGTCAAAAAGGTTTCTGCACACTTTGGCCTCCACCTGTCAGAGTATGGAGTGTAGAAGTTGGGGGGTCATGTTGCAGTTGTACAAGACATTGGTAAGGCTGCATTTAGTATTTGGCTCTCGACGAGTCAACTCTATTTTAGCCACTTTAGTGAGTGAAAACACAAACTGCTAATCGGAAAATACAATCAACCATGCTGTTTTTTTAAAATTACCTTCCAATCCTCAGCGATATGCAATGTTTATAAAATCCTTATAGAGTTCTAAATGTGGATAGTGTAACATTACATAATGGTAATAATAGTGTCCGGAATAATAATTCAGATCACCGATGACTAAACCAGAAACTAACATCTAGACACAAAGGACTGCAGGTGCTAGTTTACAAAAAAATGACACAAAGTGCAGAGTTACACAACGGGTCAGGCAGCATCTGTGGAGGTCATGGATGGGCGACGTTTTGGATCGTGACCCATCTCCAGACTGATTGCAGCAAGAGTGGAGAAAGCTGGAAGAGAGTATTGTGTTCAGTTTTGGTCGCATATTATTTAGTTTAGTTCAGTTTAGATTTTTAGATTTTTTTAGATTTAGATTTAGAGATACAGCGCGGAAACAGGCCCCTCGGCCCACTGGGCCCGCGCTGCCCAGCGATCCCCGCACACTAACACTATCCTACACACCCTAGGGACAATTTTTACATTTGCCCAGCCAATTAATCTACATACCTGTACGTCTTTGGAGTGTGGGAGGAAACCGAAGATCTCGGAGAAAACCTAAGCAGGTCACGGGGAGAGCGTACAAACTCCGTACAGACAGCACCCGTAGTCAGGATCGAACCCGAGTCTCCGGCGCTGCATTCGCTGTAAGGCAGGAACTCTACCGCTGCGCCACCATGCCGCCCACACTTTAGAGATACAATGCGGAAAGAGGGCCTTCGGCCCACCGTGTCCGCACCGACCAGCGATCTCCGTACACCAGCAATATCCTACACTCTAGGGACAATTTACAATTTTTAACAAAGCATATTAACCTACAAACCTGTAGGAAAAAAACTGCAGATGCTGGTTAAAATCGAAGGTAGACACAAAATGCTGGAGTATCTCAGCGGGCCAGGCAGCATCTCGGGAGAGAAGGAATGGCTGACGGTTCGGGTCAGTCTGAAGAAGGGTCTCGACCCGAAACGTCACCCATTCCTTCTCTGGCGAGATGTTGCCTGGCCTGCTGAGTTACTCCAGCATTTTGTGTCAACCTACAAACCTGTGCGTTTTTGGAGTGTGGGAAGAAACCAGAGCACCCGGAGAACATGGATACTTGGATAGGAAGGGTTTAGAGTGATATGGACAAAATGCCAGCAGGTGGGACCAGTGTGGATGGGGCATCTTGGGTGAGTTTGGCTGAAGGGCCTGGTTTGGTGTGGTCTGATTCTATGACTACAGGCCTTGTCTCAGCCTCACCTCTTTTCCAGCTATCTCCACTCTTGCTACAATCAGTCCGCAGAAGGGTGACGATCCAAAACGTAGCCCATTCATGTCCTCCAGAAATGCTGCCTGACCCGTTGAGTTACTCCAGCACTTTTAGTTTAATTTAGTTTAGAGATACAGTGCAGAAACAGGCCCTTCGGCCCACTAACCAGCAATCCCCGCACATTAACACTATCCTACACGCACTAGAGACAATTTACATTTATACCGAACCAATTAACCTACAAACCTGTACATCTTTGGAGTGTGGGAGGAAACCAAACATCTCGAAGAAAACCCATGCAGGTTATGGGTGGAATGTACAAACTCCGTACAGACAAGCACCCATGGTCAAGATTATTAAAGGGTTGGACACGTTAGAGGCAGGAAACATGTTCCCAATGTTGGGGGAGTCCAGAACCAGGGGCCACAGTTTAAGAATAAGGGGTAGGCCATTTGGAACTGAGATGAGGAAAAACTGGAATTTAGAAGGATGAGAGGAGATCTTATCGAAACCTATAAGATTATTATTAGAAAATAACTGCAGATGCTGGTACAAATCAATTTATTCACAAAATGCTGGAGTAACTCAGCAGGTCAGGCAGCATCTCAGGAGAGAAGGAATGGGTGACGTTTCGGGTCGAGACCCTTCTTCAGACTAAGATTATTATGGGGTTGGACACGTTAAAGGCAGGAAACATGTTCCCAATGTTGGGGGAGTCCAGAACAAGGAGCCACAGTTTAAGAATAAGGGGTAGGCCATTTAGAACTGAGATGAGGAAAAACTTTTTCAGTCAGAGAGTTGTGAATCTGTGGAATTCTCTGCCTCAGAAGGCAGTGGAGGCCAATTCTCTGAATGCATTCAAGAGAGAGCTAGATAGAGCTCTTAAGGATAGCGTAGTCAGGGGTATGGGGAGAAGTCAGGAACGGGGTACTGATTGAGAATGATCAGCCATGATCACATTGAATGGCGGTGCTGGCTCGAAGGGCCGAATGGCCTACTGCTGCACCTATTGTCTATTGTCTAGGATCGAACCCAGGTCTCCGGCGCTGCAAGTGCTGTAAGGCTGTAACTCTACCGCTGCTCCACCGTGCTGCCCCAGGCACACTCTGTGTCTTTTTTGTAAACCAGCACCTGTCGTCCTTTGTGCCTAGTTGTAAGTTGCTGCTTTAGTCATCGGTGGGCTGAATTATTATTCCAGACATTGTTATTAGCTTCATGTATTGCTACACCACGCACATTAAGAACACTACAAGGACTTTGCTTTATAAACACTGCATATTGCCAGAGATTGGAAGGTAATAAAATAACAGCATGGTGGATGGATTCTTCTGATTAACTGTTTGTTTTCACTCACTAAATCGGCTCCAATATTGTTTACTAGTCAAAAATCGAGAATGTTTGTATGTCGTATGCACCAGGATCAGACAAATAAAATTCTAACTTCCTGCAGCTTTACAAGCACATTAATGCAGCATTCTTACAAAATTCTTAAGGGGTTGGACAGGCTAGATGCAGGAAGATTGTTCCCGATGTTGGGGAAGTCCAGAACAAGGGTTTTTTTGGATAAGGGGAAAGTCTTTTAGGACCGAGATGAGAAAGTTTTTTTTCACACAGAGAGTGGTGAATCTGTGGAATTCTCTGCCACAGAAGGTAGTTGAGGCCAGTTCATTGGCTATATTTAAGAGGGAGTTAGATGTGGCCCTTGTGGCAAAAGGGATCAGGGGGTATGGAGAGAAGGCAGGTACGGGATACTGAGTTGGATGATCAGCCATGATCATATTGAATGGCGGTGCAGGCTCGAAGGGCCGAATGGCCTACTCCTGCACCTATTTTCTATGTTTCTATTACAACAAATAAATATGCAATAAATTATTAGTTATACTCGGTAAAGCAGACCATGAAAAAGGGTCTCGACTCGAAACATCACCCATTCCTTCTCTCCAGAGATGCTGCCTGTCCCGTTGAGTTACTCCAGCATTTTATGTCTGTCTCCGGTGTAAACCAGCATCTGCAGTTCCTGCCTACACACCGTGACAATGCAAGCCAAAATATGCAGTGTAACCAAAGTCGTGAAAACTCCGTCATTAGTTTAGTTTAGGTTAGTTTAGTTTAGAGATAAAGCACGGAAACAGGCCCTTCGGCCCACCGAGTCCGTGCCAACCAGTGATCCTCGCTCACCAACACTATCCGACACACACTTGGGGCAATTTACAATCTTACCAAGCCAATTAACCTACAAACCTGGACGTCTTTGGGGTGTGGGAGGAAACCGGAGATCCCGGAGAAAACCCACGCCGGTCACGGCGAGAACGTACAAACTCCGTACAGACAGCGCCCGTAGTCAGGATCGAACCCGGGTCTCTGGCGATGTGAGGCACCAACTCTACCGCTGCGCCACCATTCGATGCTGAGGTGGGATTATAGTTAGGGTTGTACTGGGGAGTTCTAGAGCTTGATAGTTGATGGGATGTAATGTCTCCCTCCCCCCCCCCCCCCCCCTCTTCCCCATCTTCCACCTGGATTCCTTCCCCTTCCTTCCTCTAGCTTCACATTTTGTGCCTCTTCAATCCTTATCTCCTCATCTCACAATTTTTGGCTTTTCATCTCTGGTGTTTTCATCTCTGGTCCATCCATCTGTCACTATAAACCCCCCTTCACCTATATCCACTTCTACTGACCTGCCCATCCTCAGTACCAGCCTGTTCCCCATCCCCACGCCACCACCACAATCTCCAAAGAAGGGTCCCGGCCCTAAACGTGATCTGTCCATGTTCTTTAGAACAAATAAATATACAATAAGTTTAGAGATACAGCGCAGAAACAGGCCCCTTGTGACCCACCGGGTCCGCGCCGACCAGCGATCCCCGCACATGAACAACATCCTACACACACTAGGGACAATTTTTACATTTACCAAGCCAATTAGCCTACAAACCTGTACGTCTTTGGAGTGTGGGAGGAAACCGAAGATCTCGCAGAAAACCCACGCAGGTCACGGGGAGAACGTACAAACTCCGTACAGACGGCGCCCGTAGTCGGGATCGAACCCGGGTCTCTGGCGCTGCATTCGCTGTAAGGCAGCAACTCTACCGCAGCACCACCGTGCCGACCGAATAAATAAGTTATGAAGGGTCTCGACCCGAAACGTCACCCATTCCTTCTCTCCTGAGATGCTGCCCGACCTGCAGAGTTACTCCAGCGTTTTCTGAAATTAAAAAGTTATTAGTTATAATCGGTAAAGCAGAACACGAAGAATGCCCGAAACTTCGTCTACCCAAGTTCTTTAGAACAAATAAATATACAATAAATTATTGGATATACTCGGTAAAGCAGACCATCAAGAGGGGTCTCAACCTGAAACATCACCCATTCCTTCTATTCAGAGATGCTGCCTTCTGCAATGCGACACTATCCACATTAAGAACACTACAAGGACTTTGTTTTTATAAAGCCTGCACATTGTCGCGAGTGGGAAGGTAATTAAAAAACAGCGTGGTGGATTGTACTTTGCTGATTTGCAGGTTGTGTTTTTGGAACGTGGATGCTGCCTGATTCTGCAGAGTTAATGGTGGCAGTGGGGTGAGAGAGCATGGAGCAGGGTGGTCTGGGTCTTTGATATTAGTATTGGCTGCCTTCTTGAGGCAAGGCTTACTGTCATAATAGATAATAGACAATAGGTGCAGGAGGAGGCCATTCGGCCCTTCGAGCCAGCACCGCCATTCAATGTGATCATGGCTGATCATTCTCAATCAGTGCCCCGTTCCTGCCTTCTCCCCATACCCCCTGACTCCGCTATCCTTAAGAGCTCTATCTAGCTCTCTCTTGAATGTATTCAGAGAATTGGCCTCCACTGCCTTCGGAGGCAGAGAATTCCACAGATTCACAACTCTCTGACTGAAAAAGTTTTTCCTCATCTCAGTTCTAAATGGCCTACCCCTTATTCTTAAACTGTGGCCCCTGGTTCTGGACTCCCCCAACATTGGGAACATGTTTCCTGCCTCTAACGTGTCCAACCCCTTAATAATCTTATACGTTTCGATAAGATCCCCTGTTAATCCCTTTGATGGTGGGGAGGTCGATACTTGCGATGGACTGGGCAATGTCCACCACTTACAAAAATGGTCCGTCTTTCTTAAGCTTTGAAATTATTAAACTAGACCGTGAGCCCTTCATAACTTAGGAAACTTCCCCCAGATCAACCACAGAAAAAAAGTTCATAAAACGCAGGATTTGGCCATTTGGCCCATTGAGTCAGCTCCAGCCATCAGTCATGGCTGATCTATCTTTCCCGCTCAACCCCATTCTCCTGCCTTCTCAACGTAATCTATGACGCCCTTACTGATGAAGAATCTCCATTTTAAAAATACCCCATGTCTTGGCCTCCACAGCCATCTGTAGTAATGAATTCCAATGATTCGCCAACCTCGGACTAAATAAATTCCGCCTCATCTCTATTCTAAAGGTATGTCCTTTTATTCTGAAGCTGTGCCCTCTGGTCCTAGACTCTCCCACTACTGGAAACATCCATTCCACATCCAATCTATCTTGGTCTTTCATTATCCGGTAGGTTTTAATGAGATCCTCCCACATTAAACAATACATCCAGGATTTTCCTCTGTCCCTCTCTTCCCCTCCTCCTTCCCAGATCTCCCTCTATCTTCCTGTCTCCACCTATATCCTTCCTTTGTCCCGCCCCCCTGACACCAGTCTGAAGAAGGGTCTCGACCCGAAACGTCACCCGAGATGCTGCCTGACCTGCTGAGTTACTCCAGCATTTTGTGAATAAATCGATTTGTACCAGCATCTGCAGTTATCTTCTTATACAACTCATTCTAATGGACTGAGGACGTTTTGAATAGGACCCTTCTATCAGATTGATGTTATCTATTTTATTCTGAGGCTGCGACCTCTGGTTGTAGACTCTCCCACAAGTGGTAATATCCTCCCCACGTCCACTCTAGAAGTTCTACTTTTGTGATCTTCTTAGCACAATTAAAATGAAAAATATCCGGGCAACACAGTGGCGCAGGGGTTGAGCCTCTGCTTTATGGCGCTAGAGACCTGTGTTCGATCCTGACTACGGTCGTTGTCTGTACGGAGTTTGTACGTTCTCTCCGTGACCTGCGTTTTCTCTGAGGTCTTCGGTTTCCTCCCACACTCCAAAAACGTGTAGGTTTGTAGGCTAATTGGCTTAGTGTAAATGTGATAAAGGACTGGATAAGCTAGATGGAAACATAGAAACATAGAAAATAGGTGCAGGAGGAGGCCATTTGGCCCTTCTAGCCAGCACCGCCATTCAATGTGATCATGGCTGATCATCTACAATCAGTAACCTGTGCCTGCCTTCTCCCCATATTCCTTGATTCCACTAGCCCCTAGAACTCTATCTAACTCTCTTTTAAATTCATCCAGTGAATTGACCTCCACTGCCCTCTGTGGCAGAGAATTCCACAAATTCGCAACTCCCTGGGTGAAAAGGTTTCTTTTCACCTCAATTTTAAATGGCCTCCCCTTTATTCTTAGAGGGGAGAAAAAAACATTATCACCTAGAGAGTTGTGAATTTGTGGAATTCTCTGCCACAGAAGGCAGTGGAGGCCAATTCACTGGATGAATTTAAAAGAGAGCTAGATAGAGCTCCAGGAGCTAGTGGAATCAAGGGAGATGGGGAGAAGGCAGGCACGGGTTACTGATTGTGATTGTGGGATACTGATTGTGGATGATCAGCCATGATCACAATGAATGGCGGTGCTGGCTCGAAGGGCCAAATGGCCTCCTCCTGCACCTATTTTCTATGTTTCTATGTTTCTATGTCCCTAGAGTGTGTAGGGTTGTGCTAATGTGTGGGGATTGCTGGTCGGTGGGCCGAAGGGCTTGTTTCCGCGCTGTATCTCTAAACTAAACTAAACTATGGTGGCCTCTGGCCTGAAGGATTTAGGTCTGACACGACGGATTGACACCATTGACAACCTGGCCTACTCTTCCTTTACCAGTATTATCTACGAGGTGACAGGGATGTGGATGTTCGGCCACCAGTTCTGCAAGGTGTGGATCTCCTTTGACGTGATGTTCTGCACGGCCTCCATCGTAACCCTGTGCTTCATTAGCCTGGACCGGTACTGCTCGGTCGTTACCCCGTACAACTACCCCAAGAGGATGTCTCGCAAAAGGTCAGTGAAGCCCTTTCAACCTAAGATGGACGCAAAAAGCCGGAGTGGGGCAAGCAGCATCTCTGGAGAGAAGGAATGGGTGACGTTTCGGGTCGACACCCTTCGTCTGAAGAAGGGCCGCGACCCGAAACACCACCCATTCCTTCTCTCCAGAGATGCTGCCTGTCCCGCTGAGTTACTCCAGCATTTTGTGTCTAGAAGGATGAGAGGAGATGTTATCGAAACGTATAAGATTATTAAGGGGTTGGACACGCTGAATAGTGAAAGGCCTGGGCAGAGTTTAGTTTATGTTTAGTTTTTAGTTTATCAAACAGCGCAGAAACAGGGCCTTCGCCCCAGAGAGTCCAAAGACTCTCAAAGTACTCCAAAGACGTACAGGTATGTAGGTTAATTGGCTGGGTAAATGTAAAAATTGTCCCTAGTGGGTGTAGGATAGTGTTAATGTGCGGGGATCACTGGGCGGCACGGATTTGGTGGGCCGAAAAGGCCTGTTTCCGGCTGTATATATATGATATGATATGATATGAGTCCGCGCCAACCAGCGATCCCCGCACACTAACAATATCCTACACATGTTAGGCACAATTTACAATTTTTATCAAAGCCAATTAACCTACAAACCTATACGTGTGTGTGTGTGTGAGGAAATCGGAGCGCTCAGAGACAACACACAAAGTTGGCGGAACTTTAATTTGATAATTGTTTTTTTTGTAAACGGCCGATACAACCAGCTTTTGATTTGATCGCGTTACTACTTTGTATAAGAAGATAACTGCAGATGCTGGTACAAATCGAAGGTATTTATTCACAAAATGCTGGAGTAACTCAGCAGGTCAGGCAGCATCTCGGGAGAGAAGGAATGGGTGATGTTTCGGGTCGAGACCCTTCTTCAGACTGACTACTTTGTATGTTTGGTTTTCTTTTTGGAATAAAGTATTTGTTAAAAAAATAAAATTTTAATAAAGAGACAACCCACACAGGTCACGGGAAGAACATACAAACTCCACACAGACAGCACCCGTAGTCAGGATTGAACCCGGGTCTCTGGTGCTGTAAGGCAGCAACTCTACCGCTGCGCCACCGTGCCCCCCAATGTAGAGAGGATGTGTCCACTAGTGAGAGAGTCTAGGACCAGCGGCCATAGCTTCAGAGTTAAAGGACGAACCAATAGAGGAATTTCTTTAGTTAGAGGGTGGTGAATCTGTGGAATTCATTGCCACAGAAGGCTGTGGAGTCCAAGCCAATGGATATTTTTAAGGCAGAGATAGATAGATTCTTGATTAGCATGGATGTCAGGGATTACATAGAAACATAGAAACTTCGAAAATAGGTGCAGGAAGCCCTTCTAGCCAGCACCGCCATTCATTGTGATCTTGGCTGATCATCCACAATCAATAACCTGTGCCTGCCTTCTCCCCATATCCCTTGATTCCACTAGCCCCTAGAGCTCCATCGAACTCTTTTTTAAATTCATCCAGCGAATTGGCCTCCACTGCCCTCTGTGGCAGAGAATTCCACAAATTCGCAACTCTCTGGGTGAAAACGTTTCTTCTCACCTCAGTTTTAAATGGCCTCCCCTTTATTCTTAGACAGTAGCCCCTGGTTCTGGACTCGCCCTTAACATTGGGAACATTGTTCCTGCTTCTTGCTTGTCCAGTCCTTTTATAATTTTATAGTCGGAGAAGGCAGGAGAATGGGGTTGAGAGGGAGAGATAGATCAGCCATGATTGATTGGGGGGTGTAGACTTGATGGGCCGAATGGCCTAATTCCGCTCCTAGGAACTTATGAACTTAAGAAAGTCCACCTCTGGGTAATTCGGAGACACTGGAGGCTGTAGATGCTGGAACCATTAGCAACCGACAGCGTGCAGGAGGGATTCAAGAGCAGCATTTGTGGGAAGAAAGGGCATGTCAATGTTTTGGGTGTCGTGATGCAGGGTTACGAAACATCAACCATTTATTTTCCCTCCGCAGGTGCTGCTGAACCACTGAGTCTTTCTCAGTCTTCCTCCTCACTAATAACAACTCGCAGTGTTGAGCACTGATGCTCATGGGCAATTCTGGTTGCCATGCTTTCCATCCATCCAATTCTACCGCATGGGACACTGCACAACATGTCATAGAAACATAGGAAATAGGTGCAGGAGTAGGCCATTCGGCCCTTTGAGCCAGCACCCACCATTCGATATGATCATGGATGATCATCCAAAATCAAGTACCACCTTCTTACTTTTTCCCCATATCCCTTGATTCCATTAGCCCTATCTGACTCTCTCTTGAAAGAGAACATGTCTTGTCATGGTCCAGGAAGCAAGTCTATCATCACCACCATTTACTTATGTCCAGCAATTCACTTCATAGTTGCCAAACACTTTGACTCCCACTCCATACTCCCACACTGACCTAGCTCTCTCTTGAATGCATTCAGAGAATTGGCCTCCACTGCCTTCTGAGGCAGAGAATTCCACAGATTCACAACTCTCTAACTGAAAAAGTTCTTCCTCATCTCAGTTCTAAATGGCCTTATTCTTAAACTGTGACCCCTTGTTCTGGACTCCCCCAACATTGGGAACATGTTTCCTGCCTCTAACGTGTCCAACCCCTTAATAATCTTATACGTTTCGATAAGATCTCCTCTCATCCTTCTAAAGGTCACCGATTCCTTTTCTCCGGAGATGCTGCCTAACTCGCTGAGTTACTCCAGCTTCTTGTGTCTGTCTACTGGAAAGGACAGTGTTCAATGCATTAATTAGTACTTTGAACACTGATTTGTCATGTATTAATAAGAACATTGAACACCGATTAATAACGTATTAATCTTATCCTTCTTCTTTGTTCGTATGTCAACGACAACAATCAAAAGTGGCAATTGGTGCTTCAGAGTGCCGTAGTTGAGGCTTTGCTGCAAAAATTTGGCCAGTTTCGTAGAGCTACCCAGGGTGGACAATGAGGACCTAAAGCAGCCTCCACCCCAATCTTATCCTGTATCTGTACACTGTGAATGACTCGATTGTAATCATGTGTTGTCTTTATGCTGACTGGTTAGCAAGCAACAAAAAGCTTTTAACTGTGCCTCGGTACACGTGGCAATAAACTAAACTAACCTAAATTAAACTATACTATGCTAAACTAAACTAAACTAAACTAAAGTAAACTATATATTGAAATTGCATTCCATGTATGATGTGCTGGACCCGATTGTAAATGCATTGGAACTATATTCAAGAGAGAGCTAGATAGAGCTCTTAAGGATAGCGGAGTCAGGGGGTATGGGGAGAAGGCAGGAACGGGGTACTGATTGAGAATGATCAGCCATGATCACTTTGAATGGCGGTGCTGGCTCAAAGGGCCGAATGGCCTCCTCCTGCACCTATTGTCTACTGTCTATTGTCTATGTTGGATACAAGATGTTTGACTATTTTAAAGCTCTGTAAGAGTGGGGCAGTAAATAGATGAGGCTTTCTGCTTTGAGAAAGAGGAGCGAAGAGCATTGGGGAATTCCTAGGATCTGACAATATTAGTTTAGTTTAGTTTAGAGCTATAGCGTGGAATCAGGCCCTTCAGCCCACTGCGTCTGTGCTGTCCAGCGATCCCCGCACACTAACACTATCCTACACACCAGGGATAATTTTACCATTTTTACCAAACCAATTAGCCTACAAACCTGTACGTTTTTGGAGTGTGGGAGAAAACTGGAGCACCCAAAGAAAACCCACGCAGGTCACTGTGAGAACATACAAACAAGAATGTACCAAGTTCCCTCCAGGAATAAATAAAGTTCTATCGTATCATATCGTATCGTATCGTAAGGAACATTTTGGGAAATGTAAGCAGTATGTTATCAGGAGGTGGCCATTGGGAATGGGTACTTCCCAGTTCAACTTCAGGCAATCCTTCCACAACACCTACAGGGCGGCACGGTGGCGCAGCGGTAGAGTTGCTGCCTTACAGTGAATGCAGCGCCGGAGACTCAGGTTCGATCCTGACTACGGGCGCCGTCTGTACGGAGTTTGTACATTCTCCCCTTGACCTGCATGGGTTTTCTCTGAGATCTTCGGTTTCCTCCCACACTCCAAAGACGTACAGGTATGTAGGTTAATTGACTGGGTAAATGTAAAAATTATCCCTAGGGTGTAGGATAGTGTTAATGTGCGGGGATAGCTGGGCGGCGCGGACTCGGTGGGCCGAAGGGCCTGTTTCCGCGCTGTATCTCTAAATCTAAAAAATCTAAATCTAAATCACAATCAACTTACAAGCCAGGGCTCCAGATTGCTTGGAGTTCCTGAGTAAGACCAGAACCTAATGGTCTCATTGTTAAGAAGCACCGAACAAATCCTTCATTAAACTTGTGTAGACTTGAAGGCCAGAGTTAGCTGTCAATAGGCAAATTTAATTAGAATGAATCATTGCCAGTCAACCCCTCCCCCCCCACCCCCCCTCCCCCACCTGTGCCTCAGAGAGTCCATTCTGCTGGTTGACTTCATTGCCATAGACGGCTGTAAAGACCAAGTCATTGGGTATCTTTAAGGCGCAGATGGATAGATAGTTGATTGAGAAGGGTGTCAAGGGTTCTGGGGAGAAAGCAGGAGAATGGAGTTGAGAGGGAAAGATAGATTACCCATGATTGAATGGAGGAATAAGCTCAAAGTGCGTCACGGCCTACTTCTGCTCCTATGACTCATGAACATGAGTTTAGCCCTGTGTAGGAAGGAACTGCAGATGCTGGTTTAAGACACAAAAAACGGGAGTAACTCAACGGGTCGGGAAGCACCTCTGGAGAAAAGGAATAGGCGACGTTTCAGATCGAGACCCTTCTTCACGCCTGTTGTCAGGACATCAGTTCCTGATATCATCTGAAGAAGGGTCTCGAGCAGGCGTCACCCGTCCATCTTCTCCAGAGATGCTGCCTGAACCGTTGAGTTGCTCCGGCACCCTGAGCTCTCTTCTGATACCCTTGTCGTTGTTGTTGTTGTTGTCGTTGCAGATGCATCGTAATGGCGGTGACCATTTGGGTCTACTCGTCCCTGATCTCCTTCCTGCCTGTGATGCAGGGCTGGAATGAGATACCTGGCGTCCACTTCGACGCGGGCACGGAGTGCGTCTTCGTGACCAACTGGACCTTCGCCATCGTGGCTTCCGCCTTGGCTTTCTACATCCCCTTCCTCATCATGTGCAGCATGTATTTCTTCATCTACCGGGCGTCCCGGCTAAAGGCCACCAGGATCATGTCCCAGACTCTGGACCTCCACTACCACCCGGACAGCAGGCGCCCCAACAACCTGCAGCTGGAGAACAAGGCCACCAGGACAATGAGCATCATCATCTCCGTCTTCGTCATGTGCTGGCTCCCCTACTTCGTCCTCAACGTCTGGCTGGCGGTGCACGGTGCCGAGGGGAGCAGCGAGGTGGTGGTGCACGTCTTCAAGGTGATCACCTGGCTGGGCTACTGCAACTCCACCATCAACCCTATGCTCTACGCCTTCCTCAACCGGGACTTCCAGCGGGCGCTGAAGAAGCTGCTGGTCTGCCAGCGCTGGAGCTCGCAGGTGGACATCGGCGAGGACATGGTCTCCATCGTCACCTTCTCCAAGACCGCCCAGGACGCCGAGTACCACACAGGGGCGGCCGCGGTCGCCAATGGGACCAAGGGCAAGTCCAGGCCGTAGGACGAGCTCGCACCAGCTTGGACGACAGGAGGACAAAAGTGTGGAGTGTGGGTCCAAGGGAGATCAACTGGAGCCAACAGCTGAAAGCTCTGCCTGCTTCTGTGTCGCGCACGTGAGCCCCATCTTTCTGCGCTGAATCTCCCAATCCGTCCGAGAACGGGTCCCGGCCCCGGAACGCCGTCTGTCCATTCCCTCCGCAGACGCTCCCCGACGCACCGTGGTTTTGGAGATACAGGGGCCACAGTTTAAGAATAAGGGGTAGGCCACCTAGAACTGAGATGAGGAAAAACGTTTTTCAGTCAGAGAGTTGTGAATCTGTGGAATTCTCTGCCTCAGAAGGCAGTGGAGGCCAATTCTCTGAATGCATTCAAGAGAGAGCTGGATAGAGCTCTTAAGGATAGCGGAGTCAGGGGGGTATGGGGAGAAGCAGGAACGGGGTACTGATTGAGAATGATCAGCCATGATCACATTGAATGGTGGTGCTGGCTCGAAGGGCCGAATGGCCTCCTCCTGCACCTACTGTCTATTGTCTATTGTCTAAACAGACCCCTCAGGCCACTGAGTTTGTGCGAGTATGGCTGTCCTCCCTTTGGTGAGGACGCCTGTGCGTGACTTTGTTTAACGTGGGGAGACTGGTGCACAGACAGCCACCACACACACTGCCCTTGACAGATCTGGGTCAGGGTCCAGTGGCGTGGAGTCTAAGACGACCGGGGACCCTTTCCTGCTGCAGCCTTCATCCGCCTTCCCAGCCATTGTGACGCTCCACTAACGTCAGCCGCCATCCTCCGCCTGTTCCACCGTTGAGGTCTTGGTTGGATTGCTCTTTGTCAGGGACCTCCCCCTCGACCTTACCGCCATGTGTGACCCTACCAGGAGCGTAGCTCCAGGCGGCATCGCTCTCAGGATCTCAGGACCACACAAGCTCCTCCGCCACGACAAGGTGACAATCCACGGAGCCGATCGCTGACCACCAGTCAGTCACCCATACACTAGTTTTAACCTGCACTCCAGGGGCAATTTACAGAAGCCAATTAACCTACAAACCCCATATGCTTTTGGAGTGTGGGAGGAAACCGAAGATCTCGGAAGGGAACCCACACGTTCACAGGGAGAACGCACAAACTCCGTACAGACGGCACCCATAGTCGAGGTAGAACCTAGATCTCTGGCGCTGTGAGGCAGCGACTCTGCCACTGAGCCACTCGTGCTTTGCTCTCCTGATTTCCCTTTTGTTCCTGGACATTTCTGCACCATCTACTTCATTCCTTGCTCTGCTGACATTTGTTGGATTCTCTTCACCTCCAACTCTCTATCTCTCTCTCTCTCTCTCTCAGTGCAGTTCATCCCTCAACCTTTCTCTCCACCCACAGAACCCAGCTCCCACGTCTTGCACCTGCACTTTCCCTCTGGCTTTCACAGTCATGGAGTGATACAGTGTGGAAAAAGGCCCTTCGGCCAACCTGCCCACACTGGCCAACATGTCCCAGCGATACTAGTCCCACCTGCCTGGGATTGGCCCATATCCCTCCAAACCTGTCCTATCCATGTACCATGTAACTGTTTCTTAAATGTTGGGATAGTCCCTGCCTCAACTACCTCCTCTGGCAGCTTGTTCCATACACCCACCACCCTTTGTGTGAAAAAGTTAGCCCTCAGATTCCTATTAAATCTTTTCGCCTTCACCTTAAACCAATGTCCTCGGGTCCTCGATTCACCAACTCTGGGCAAGAGACTCTGTGCATCTACCCTTTTTTCGCTGTCTTTCGCTCGGGGTTTATTGGTGTCTCAGCTAAAAGCATCCCAGAGGATGCGGCAACTGAAACCACAATTACTCTTGCTGCAAACTTGTGAGGTGTTCGTCGTTAATGGTGGTTGATTCTGTTTTGCTTTAATGCATTGTAAATATTATTTTAATATTTGAATAAATATTTTTGATTTAAATAAAAGAGGTCTGAGCAAAAGAAGGAGCCAAATAACCATAATGACATTGAAAATATGAACAACTTCAGTTTCAGTTTCAGTTCGGTTTATTGTCACGTGTCCCGAGGTACAGTGAAGATGGGTCTCGACCCGAAACGTCACCCATTCCCTCTCTCCCGAGATGCTGCCTGACCTGCTGAGTTACTCCAGCATTTTGTGAATAAATACCTTCGAGGTACAGTGAAAAGCTTTTGTTGCGTGCTAACCAGTCAGCGGAAAGACAAAACATGATTACAATCGAGCCGTCCACAGTGTACAGATACGTGGTAACGGAATAACGTTTTCTTGCAAGGTAAAACCAATTAAGTCCGATCATAGTTAGAGTAAGAAATGCTGCTGTAGGAGGAGACCTGTGGGAAGGAACTGCAGATGCCGGTTTACACCGACGATAGACACAAAAGACTGGAGTAACTCAGTGGGACAGGCAGCATCTCAGGAGAGAAGGAACGGGTGACGTTTCGGGTCAAGACCCTTCTTCAGATTTAAGAGTGTGGGAGCGATTGTAATGTGTGATCGTAGATCTGCTTCTGTGGCTAGCACACAAATAGTCACCTGGGTTGGGCGCCATCTTGGTACACCCAAATATTCAACAAAAATACTAAGAAGGTGTTCAGTAGGATGGCTATTAAGGTAAAACTAAGACCTTCGGTAGGTGACCTTTACATTTTTAGATTTAGAGATACAGCGCGGAAACAGGCCCATCGGCCCTCCGGGTCCGCGCCGCCCAGCATTCCCCGCACATTAACACTATCCTACACACCCTAGGGACAATTTTTTTACATTTGCCCAGCCAATTAACCTACATACCTGTACGTCTTTGGAGTGTGGGAGGAGACCGAAGATCTTGGAGAAAACCCACGCAGGTCACGGGGAGAACGTACAAACTCCGTACAGACGGCGCCCGTAGTCAGGATCGAACCTGAGTCTCCGGCGCTGCATTCGCTGTAAGGCAGCAACTCTACCGCTGCGCCACCGTGCCGCCCTAAAGCTCACTCTAATAGATAGGTTTTAAGAAGAATCTGAAAGGAGGAAAGAGAGGCAGGGAAGTTCAGGGAGACTTTAGACTTTAGAGATTCAGCGTGGAAACAGGCCCTACAGCGCCAGAGACCCGGGTTCGATCCTGACTACGGGTGCTGTCTGTACGCAGTTTGTACGTTCTCCCCGTGACCTGCGTGGGTTTATTCCCCGGGTGCTCCGGCTTCCTCCCACATTCCAAAGGCGTTCAGGTCTGTAGGTTAATTTGTCTTCGGTAAAATTTGGAAATTGTCCCAAGTGTGTGAAGGATAGTGCTAGTGTATGGTGGTGATCGTTGGTCAGCAGGGATAAAGTGCAAGATAAAGTCCATTAAAGCCCGCTTAAAGGGACTTCGAGGGTCTAGGTTTAAAGGCCACCCAAAGTTGGGGGAGAGAAATGAAGACAGAGACTGCAAAGGCTCCCCCTGCTCTCCAGAGGGGAGTCTAAGCCCACCCTTGTCTCAGTAATGTGCAGGAAGGAACTGCCGATGCTGGTTTACACCGAAGATAGACAGTAACTCAGCGGGACAGGCAGAATCAATGGAGAGAAGAAACAGGTGACGTTTCGGGTCGAGGCCCTTCTTCAGTTACTCCACCATTTTGTGTCTATCTTCTTGTTTCATTAATTCTCATTCCTCCCTTGTTATGGCCTCGCGTCTGCATTTAGTTCCACGCACAGTGTGATGATATTCAAACCTCGTGTCGAGTTGGCCACTGCCACTTCAGTCCAATGTCATCTCCCATCCACCCAACCTCACCTCCAATGGACTGGTGTGAAATTAGCATTGAAATTATAGTTCTCTAGCCATTATTCCGCTGTAAAGGCTTTATGTACTGCTGCTGGTTTAACTGTACCCTCTCAGAATAAATTTATTTTGCATTAAAAATTGCATTGTCTTTTAGGATTAGTGTTGCAAAACTGTCAGCTTTTATTGGGGCTTTGATGCCAATCTATGTAGTAAAACTCTCATTAGTTTGTTTGTTCGTTCCTGAATTACAGCCAAAATGGTGCACGATAGTGTGACAATTTTAGGCCCACCTTACTCACCGTCGTCCCTTTGGTGCTAATGGAAGAAGTTTCATTGAAATCGGTGTTATATTTTAAAAGTTATTCACATTTTAAAGTTTAAATCTATCTCCTAGGGAGGGAGGGAGGGGGGGGAGGAGGGAGGGAGGGAGGGGGAAGGAGGGAAGATAACGGGGGTTGAGGGGGATGGAGTGGGGGAGGGAGGGGAAGGAGGGGAGAGGAAGGGTGGGAGGGGAAGGGGAGAGGGGAGGGGAGGGGAGGGGAGGTGGGGGGGAGGGGCGGGGAAGGGGGAGGGGGAGGAAAGGGGGAGGGAGGGGAAGGGAGGGGAAGGGAGGGGCGGGGAAGGGAGGAGGGGGAGGGAAGGGGGAGGGAGGGGAAGGGGGGAGGGGAGGGGGGGAGGAGAGGGGGCTGCACCAATGCAGGAGAGGTTTGGGCCTAACGGGTCCACTTGGTCTAGTTGAAACTAAATAGTTAGCTTCCTTGATCGCATTTCACTCCAATACTTGGACCAGTCTAGATTTAATATCCACACTTAATAGCAGATACATACTTAAAATGATCACCTTGTGTGGTAAGAGGAGATTAAACTCACACAAAGATCTACCTGTTCGGGTTAACCAGTGAAGACACAAGGAACTGCAGATGACACAAGGAACTAGCATAAAAATACAAAGTGCTGGAGTAACTCAGCGGTTCTGGCAGCATCTCTGGAGGACATGGATAGGCGATGTTTCAGGTCGGCACTCTTCTTCAGACTGATTGTAGTGGGGGGAGAAAGCTGGAAAGGAAGAGAGGGCGAATCAAAACCTTGCAAGTGATAGGTGGATACAGGTGAGGGTTTTTTTCTCATTGGCAACGGGGTGAACAAAGCTAGAGATTTAGTTTAGTTTAGTTTAGTTTAGAGATACCGCGCAGAAACAGGCCCTTTCGGCCCACCGGGTCCACGCCGAACAGCGATCCCCGCACATTAACACTATCCTACACACACTAGGGACAATTTTTACATTTACCAAGCCAATTAACCTGCATACCTGTACGTCTTTGGAGTGTGGGAGGAAACCGAAGATCTTGGAGAAAACCCACGCAGGTCACGGGGAGAACGTACAAACTCCGTACAGACGGCGCCCGTAGCCGTGATCGAACCCGGGTCTCTGGCGCTGCATTCGCTGTAAGGCAGCAACTCTACCGCTGCGCCACCATGACCGCCCTAAAAAAGGCAGAGGGAGGGATAAAGGTAGAAGGTGCCCAATGGACCGGGAAAATGGGGATCTTGAGGCCTTTGATAAGGTGCTACACATGAGATTGCTAAAGAAGATGAGAGCACACGGTATCAAAGGGTACCAAATTTGAGGAAGGATATTCTTGCTATTGAGGGCGTGCAGCGTAGGTTTACTAGGTTAATTCCCGGAATGGCGGGACTGTCATATGTTGAAAGACTGGAGCGACTAGGCTTGTATACACTGGAATTTAGAAGGATGAGAGGGGATCTTATCGAAACGTATAAGATTATTAAGGGGTTGGACACGTTAGAGGCAGGAAACATGTTCCCAATGTTGGGGGAGACCAGAACAAGGGGCCACAGTTTAAGAATAAGGGGTAGGCCATTTAGAACTGAGATGAGGAAAAACTTTTTCAGTCAGAGAGTTGTGAATCTGTGGAATTCTCTGCCTCAGAAGGCAGTGGAGGCCAATTCTCTGAATGCATTCAAGAGAGAGCTGGATAGAGCTCTTAAGGATAGCGGAGTCAGGGGGTATGGGGAGAAGGCAGGAACGGGGTACTGATTGAGAATGATCAGCCATGATCACATTGAATGGCGGTCCTGGCTAGAAGGGCCGAATGGCCTCCTCCTGCACCTATTGTCTATTGTCTATTGTCAAAGGGCAGATACTAGCATGGATAGCAGGTTGGCTGGATGGCCGAAGGCAAAAGAGAGGCAATGAAGTGGGCTTTTCCTGGTTGGCTGCCAGTGACTAGCGGAGTCCTCTTCGGATCGTTCACCTTGTTGTGGTGAAGAGGCTTGCATGCCCCCATGATTCCGAGAGTGATGCCGTCGGAAGCACTAGCTTCTGGTAGGGCCACCCATGGCGGTAAGGTCGAGGATGAGGGTCCAGACCAAAGATACTAGAAGAGCAAGATGAACCACTCCGTCGAAATGTAGTACGCAAAGGAGCGTAGCGTCCGCCATTTTAGTAAGCAAAACCCGCCGTTCGCTATGCCTCTCGCAGTGTAATCAGTGTTTTGTGGGAACAGTATAATAATAATAATAATAATGCATTTTATTTATATAGCGCTTTTCATATACTCAAAGACGCTTTACAGAGATTTTTGAGAACATAGGGAAATGAATAAATAGATAAATAAGTAAATAAATAAATGAACAGAGAAAGGAGACAGAAGGTGAGGTGACCTTCAGTGGTTGAAGGCAGTACTGAACAGGTGAGACTTCAGCGGTGTTTTGAATGTAGTGAGTGTGGAGGAGTCTCTAACGGTTTGGGGTAGTGAGTTCCATAGGGTGGGAGCAGCGATGGAGAAAGCCCTGTCCCCCCAGGATCTGAGTTTGGTCCGGATGTGGGGGGATAGGAGATTGGCAGCGGCAGAGCGGAGGGTGCAGGTGGGAGTGTGCCTGTGGAGGAGGTCGGTCAGGTAGGATGGGGCCAGGTTATGGAGGGCTTTGTAGGTTATGAGGAGGATTTTGTACTGGATTCTCTGGGGGATGGGGAGCCAGTGGAGTTTATAAAGGACGGGGGTGATATGGTCACGGATCGAGGTGTGTGTGAGTAGACGGGCAGCGGAGTTTTGAATGTATTGAAGTTTATTGATGATTTTTGAGGGTGCGCCATAGAGGAGGCTGTTGCAGTAGTCCAGACGGGAGGTGATGAAGGCGTGAATGAGGGTTTCTGCAGCTGTGGAGGAGAGGGATGGACGGAGACGGGCAATGTTTTTGAGGTGGAAGAAGGCTGTCTTTGTGATGTGTTTGATGTGTTTGTCGAAGGAGAGGGTTTGATCAAGGATGATTCCAAGATTCCGGATGTGAGGTGAAGTGGATACTGGGAGACCATCAGTATGTGTGATGATACCATAAAAATGCAGAATATATCTCATCTATCAATTCACAGATTTTTGTTATTTTTCTTTTTAAATGTTTCTGCACGTTTCTGCCTACTAAAATGGCGCCGTGACATACTACGGTTTTTAGGGTCATGGTCTATCTTGCTCTGCTCTATTATCTTTGGTCGGGACTAAGAACGATCCAACGTACAAGACCCCAACGGCAGACCAGACGGACAAAGTTATCTTGAACTCAACGGCTGTGAAGGCGGACAAAGGCTGCAACAGATCTATCAGCTCCAATCGTCTTGGTTCCCTTGCCATTGGAATTAGTTGATTGATTTGTGAAGGACCGTGTGCTTCTTGGAGTGCAACATCAAGTACACGTTAAACAAACACACGCACAGGCGTCTTCGTTCTGACATCGGAACGTAGACCATCATCATCGACCTCGAGGGGTAGCCACGACTAGCGGAGTTCCACAGGGGTCGTTGCTGGGGCCACTGTTCCTTCACGTTGTATATTAATGATTTGGACCAGGGCATTAACGGCTTTGTGGCCACGTTTGCGGATGATTCGAACATAGGTGGAGGGGCAGGTAGTGTAGAGAAAGCAGGGACTCTGCAGAAGGACGTGGACAGGTTGGGAGAGTGGGCGGAGAAGTGGCAGATGGAATACAGCGTAGCAAAGTGTGGAGACATGCATTTTGGTCGTAAGAATGAAGGGCGAAAACTATTTTCTAAATGGGTAGAGGATTCAGAAATTAGAGGTGTAAAGGGACGTAGGAATGCCAGTGCAGGATTCCCAAAAGGTTAATTTGCACATGAATCGGCAGAAAGGATGGCAAATGTAATGCTAACATTTATTTATTTATTTCGAGAGGACTAGTCTAGAATAGAAAAACAGGGATGTAATGCAGAGGCACTAGTCAGTCTGCATTTGGAGTAATGTAAGCAGTTTTAGGCACAATATCTGAGAAGGGATGTGCTGGTGTTGGAGAGGGTCCAGTGGAAGTTTATGAGAATGATCATTAAAACATACAGTGTAGGAAAATAACTGCAGATGCTGGTTTAAATCGAAGGCAGACACAAAATGCTGGAGAGACTCAGCGGGACAGGCAGCATCTCAGGAGAGAAGGAATGGGTAACGTTTCAGGTCAAGACCCTTCTTCAGACTGATGTCAGGGGGGCGGGACAAAGATAGGATATAGTCGGAGATAGGAAGACTAGTGGGAGAACTGGGAAGGGGGGGGGAAAGAGAGGGACAGAGGAGCTATCTGAAGTTCGAGAAGTCAATGTGCATACCACTGGGCTGTAAGCTGCCCAAGCAAAATATGAGATGCTGTTCCTCCAATTTGCGCTGGGACTCTCTATGACAATGGAGGAGGCCCATGACAGAAAGGTCAGACTGGGAGTGGGAGGGGGAGTTGAATTGAATAGTGAAAGGCTTGGATAGAGTGGATGCAGAGAGGATGTTTCCACTAGTGGGAGAGTCCAGGACCACAAGGCACAGCCTCAGAGTAAAAAAGACCTACCTTTAGGAAGGAGATGAAGAGGAACTTCTTTCGCCAGAGGGTGGTGAATCTGTGGGATTCATTGCCACAGACGGTTGTGGAGGCCAAGCCATTGGGTATTTCTCAGCAGAAATTGACAAATTAGTAAGGGTGTCAAAGGTTATGGGGAGAATGGAGCAGAACGGTGTTGAGAGGGAAAGATAGACGAATCATGATTGAGTGACGGAGCAGACTCGATGGGCCGAATGGCCTAATTCTTCTCCTATAACTAATGAAAGCAGCACAGTTGTGCTGTGGTAGAGCTGCTGCCTCACAGACAGAAGTACAGGTTCATTCCGGACTACGACTACTGACTCACGGAGCTTATACGTTCTCCCTGTGACCGTGTGGGTTTTCTACGGGTGCTCCGGTTTCCTCCCACACTCCGAAGACGTACAGGTTTGCAGGTTAATTGGCTTCTGTAAATTTATAAATTGTCCCTGGTGTGTAGGATTGCGCTAGTGTACGGGATGATCGCTGGTCGGCGCGGACTCGATGGGCTGAAGGGCCTGTTTCTGCGCTGTATGTCTAAAGTCTGAACTCATTCATTCAATCTATTCCCCTCATGATTTTATACACCACTTTATTTGTGTAAATGCATGTTCATGTATGTGTGTTTATTGTGTTTTCCATGCAGTCATATGTAAATTCCTGCACACATTCCTCGATCTCAATGAATGTTGCTCTTATTTCTTGCTATTGAGGGCGTGCAGCGTAGGTTTACTAGGTTAATTCCCGGAATGACGGGACTGTCGTATGTTGAAAGACTGGAGCGACTAGGCTTGTATACACTGGAATTTAGAAGGATGAGAGGGGATCTTATCGCACGGTAGCGCAGCGGTAGAGTTGCTGCTTTACAGCGAATGCAGCGCCGGAGACTCAGGTTCGATCCTGACTACGGGTGCTGCACTGTAAGGAGTTTGTACGTTCTCCCCGTGACCTGCGTGGGTTTTCTCCGAGATCTTCGGTTTCCTCCCACACTCCAAAGACGTACAGGTATGTAGGTTAATTGGCTGGGTAAATGTAAAAATTGTCCCTAGTGGGTGTAGGATAGTGTTAATGTACGGGGATCGCTGGGCGGCACGGACTTGGGGGGCCGAAAAGGCCTGTTTCCGGCTGTATATATATGATGATGATGATGATGATGAAACATATAAGATTATTAAGGGGTCGGACACGTTAGAGGCAGGAAACATGTTCCCAATGTTGGGGGAGTCCAGAACCAGGGGCCACAGTTTAAGAATAAGGGGTAGGCCATTTAGAACGGAGATGAGGAAAAACTTTTTCAGTCAGAGAGTTGTAAATCTGTGGAATTCTCTGCCTCAGAAGGCAGTGGAGGCCAATTCTCTGAATGCATTCAAGTGAGAGCTAGATAGAGCTCTTAAGGATAGCGGAGTCAGGGGGTATGGGGAGAAGGCAGGAACAGGGTACTGATTGAGAATGATCAGCCATGATCACATTGAATGGCGGTGCTGGCTCGAAGGGCTGAATGGCCTCCTCCTGCACCTATTGTCTATTGTTTATTGTCTATTGTCTAAGGATAATTTAACATTTATTTCGCACCTGCAAACCAATTCTCCCAAGGTACTTAACCAAGAAAAAATGTCAACAACACCGGAGCACGGTGACACAGCGGTAGAGTTGCTGCCTTACAGCGCAAGAGACCCGGGTTTGATCCTGACAACAGGTGCTCCTCTGTATGGAGTTTGTATGTTCTCCCTGTGACTGCATGGGTTTTCTCTGGGTAGCCATAACTGAGAGGAGCAGAATTAGGACAATCGGTCCATCAAGTCTACTCTGCCATTCAATCAAGGCTGGTCTATTTCTCCTTCCTAACCACATTCTCCTGCCTTCTCCACATAACCCCTGACACCCGCACTAATCAAGAATCTATCTATCCATGCCTTAAAATTTTCCATTGACTTGGCCTTCACAGCCTCTGTGCCAAAGAATTCCACAGATTCACCACCCTCTGACTAAAGAAATTCCTCCTCAACTTTCTAAAGGAATGTCCTTTAATTTGGAGGCTATGACCCCTGGTCCCAGACTCTCCCACTAGTGGAAACATCTTCTCCACATCCACTCTATCCAAAGTGCTCTGGTTTCCTCCAAAGACATACAGGTTTGTAGGTTAATTGGCTTGGGTAAAAATTGTAAATTGTCCTTATTGCGCAGTGTGTGCTAGTGTAATGGGGATCGCTGGTCAGCACGGACTCGGTGGGCCGAAGGGCCTGTTTCCGCCCTGTACCTCTAAACTAAACTAAACTAAAAGTGATCCAGTAGATTTGGGGCCCAGCAAATACAAAATTAATGCTTTCGTTTCATAACAGCTGTGGCATTCTGTCTTCACAAAGAATAATCACTGACAACGCTGGCTCTTCAACTAATTGCCTCACTTTGTTTCAGAGTCACGGGAGAACATTTTAATTTCAAGCTAAAGATAGACGCAAAAAGCTGGAGTAACTCAGCGGGACAGGCAGCGTCTCTGGAGAGAAGGAATGGGTGACGTTTTGGGTTGAGACCCTTCTTCAGACTAGCCAGGGATAAAGGGAACGAGAGATATAGACGGTGATGTAGAAAGATAGATAACAATGAATGAAAGACATGCAAAATGTAACGATGATAAAGGAAACGGGCCATTGTCAGCTGTTTGTTGGGTAGAACGGCCTGCTTCCTTTATCATCGTTACATTTTTTTCATATCTTTCATTCATTATGTTTTATCTCTCTATATCATCGTCTATATCTCTCATTTCCCTTATCCCCAACTAGTCTGAAGAAGGGTCTCGACACGAAACGTCACCCATTCCTTCAAGTTAGGTGTCAAGTTAGGAACAGGGGACGTACAACGAGATCTGGGTGTCCTAGTGCATCAGTCACTGAAAGGAAGCATGCAGGTACAGCAGGCAGTGAAGAAAGCCAATGGAATGTTGGCCTTCATAACAAGAGGAGTTGAGTATAGGAGCAAAGAGGTCCTTCTGCAGTTGTACAGGGCCCTAGTGAGACCGCACCTGGAGTACTGTGTGCAGTTTTGCTCTCCAAATTTGAGGAAAGATATTCTTGCTATTGAGGGCATGCAGCGTAGGTTCATTAGGTTAATTCCCGGAATGGCGGGACTGCCGTATGTTGACAGACTGGAGCGACTAGGCTTGTATACACTGGAATTTAGAAGGATGAGAGGGGTTCTTATTGAAACATATAAGATTATTAAGGGGTTGGACACGTTAAAGGCAGGAAACATGTTCCCAATGTTGGGGGAGTCCAGAATCAGGGGCCACAGTTTAAGAATAAGGGGTAGGCCATTTAGAACGGAGATGAGGAAAAACTTTTTCAGTCAGAGAGTTGTGAATCTGTGGAATTCTCTGCCTCAGAAGGCAGTGGAGGCCAATTCTCCGAATGCATTCAAGAGAGAGCTGGATAGAGCTCTTAAGGATAGCGGAGTCAGGGGGTATGGGGAGAAGGCAGGAACGGGGTACTGATTGAGAATGATCAGCCATGATCACATTGAATGGCGGTGCTGGCTCGAAGGGCCGAATGGCCTCCTCCTGCACCTATTGTCTATTGTCTATTGTCACCCATTCCTTCTCCCCAGAAATGCTGCTGCCTGTCCCTCTGAGTTGCTCCAGTTTTTTGTGTCTATCTTTGGTTTAAACCAGCATCTGCCGTTCCTTCCCGCACATTAATTTCAAGCCGTCTGTTTATTTACTCAAGCTAATTAGAAATGTGGTGTGAAAAGTATAACAACATGAATCCCTTTAGGAAGCACCGTTGGGACCTGTGTAAAACTGCGTTGTGGAGCACGTCTACTGATGCTCTTATAAATGGGGCTTAGCTGTGAAACTGACTTTTGGGACCGCAGCCTAATAATGTACTCACAGTCAAAATGCATGGCTGCATTTATGGAAGAAGTGGGTAAGTCCATCAGAGAGTTAGGAAGAGGAAGGTTTGACGCTGGAGGCAATGTGAAGAGAGAATGAGATGAGCCTGATGTGGACCTTCAAATTCCAGCTGCCTGAGCACATGAGTCTCGACCCGAAACGTCACCCATTCCTTCTCTCCTGAGATGCCGCCTGACCCGCTGAGTTACTCCAGCATTTTGTGTCTACCTTCGATTTGAACCAGCATCTGCAGTTATTGTCCTACACAGCTCCAGAGAAAGTGTAGATATAATAAAAAAAAGTGCAAGGGCAACAAAGTGGTAGGTCGGAGATCCGGAATGCATCCTTCACTTATCGAAGATCTCTTCTTCGTCTGATAATAGTGGGGGGAGAAGCCGTTTCTGAATCTGGTGGGGTACGTGCGTTTTAAGCATTAGCATCTTCTGCTCAATGGGAGAGGGGAGAAGAGGGAATGGCCAAGGCGTGAGCGGTCCTTGATTTTGTTGGCTGCTAGCGAGATGGTGCTAGAGAGCGGCGACTCTTTGCGTGATAGCCCCAGAAGAGCATTTGCCACGTTGGGAGGGCAAAGCAGATGCTGGTTTATACCGAAGATGGACACAAAATCAGCCATGATCACATTGAATGGCGGTGCTGGCTCGAAGGGCCGAATGGCCTACTCCTGCACCTATTGTCTATTGAAATGCTGGGGTAACCCAGCGGGTCAGGCAGCATCTCTGGAGAGAAGGATGTGTCGGTTCTTCAGGGGAGAGGGAAACGAGAGATTTGAAAAGGTACATAGAACAAATGAATGAAAGGTACGCAAAAGGACAAATTAAAGTCAGCATCGATAATCATGGAAAGGTGGGGCCCACAATTGGCACAAAGGATTTACCAACATCCATTGCAATTCAACCAATGTGACTCTTCTAGCATCGACTCAGTTCAGTTCAGTTCAGTCACGTTCTGTTTAGTTTATTGTGATGTGTACCAAGATACAGTGAAATCATTTTGCGTGCTAACCAGCCAGCGGAAAGACAATACATCATTACAAACGAGTCATTCACAGTGTACTGATACATGATAAGGGAATAACGTTTAGTGCAAGGTAAAGTCAGATCAAAGGAAGTCCGATAGTATTTCAGGACTGTTGTGGTAGGATGGTTCAGTTGCCTGATAACAGCTGGGAAGAAACTGTCCCCAGAATCTGGAGCTGTGCGTTTTCACACTTCTGTACCTTTTTGCCCGAAGGGAGAGGGGAGAAGAGGGAGTGGTGTGACATGTCCTTGATTATGCTGCTGGCCTTGCCGAGGCAGCGTGAGGTGTAAATGGAGTCAATGGAAGGAAGGGTTGGTCTGTGTGATGATCTGGGCTGCGTCCACAATTCTCTGCAGTTCCTTGCGGTCTTGGATGGAGCTGTTCCCAAACCAAGCTGTGATGCATGCCAATAGTACCATAGGATATGGCATCACAGAAGGAGGTTATCCTCCTTGCAAAGACCTATCCACCTGAATCCAACTAGACAGCTCGATAGGCTTGATACAAGTCTAAATTGTCCCTCCGGTGTATAGGATAGTGTTAGTGTGCGGGGATCGCTGGTCGGTGTGTACTCGGTGGGCCGAAGGCCCTGTTTCCGCGCTGTATCTCTAACCGAAACTTTTGCAGAAGGAAAAATGGGCACCGGGGATAGTGTTTCTAACAAGATGTTAACCACAATGGTGGGAAATATTTATCTCCCAGTCTTTGTGGCCCAGTACCGTTGCAGTTTTAGCATCAGCAGAGAGCTACTTCAGGTGTGCACAATGTATAGGACGATTTGGTAGTCAAGTGGTATTGGTATTGATTTGTGGGTGTCACGTGTACCAAGGCAAGATGAAAATCGCTGTGTGCTGTCTAGTGAATTCACTCTGCACGTAAGTACATTCAAGCCATACTCAAGTAGAGCAGGGGAGAGAGAGAGGGGGAGAGAGAGAGAGGGGGAGAGAGAGAGAGGGGGAGAGAGAGAGAGGGGGAGAGAGAGAGAGAGGGGGAGAGAGAGAGAGAGAGAGAGAGAGAGAGAGAGAGAGAGAGAGAGAGAGAGAGAGAGAGAGAGAGAGAGAGAGAGAGAGAGAGAGAGAGAGAGAGAGAGAGAGAGAGAGAGAGAGAGAATTTATTGTCACGTCGCAGTGAAATTCTTTGTTTCCATACCATACACAAAGGATGCAAAGAGTTGCCACGTATAGGGCGCTGACAAAGTGTGACAGAGATAAGTGCAAGGGCCGCTATGAGGTTAGTTGTGAGATGGGGGCTACGCCCTGAGTTTATGAGAGGATCGTTCTGCATTCGGATAACAGTGGAGAACAAGGTGTACCTGAATTTAGTGGTACGTCCTTCCAAGCTTTTGATCTTAGACAATAGACAATAGGTGCAGCAGGAGGCCATTTGGCCCTTCGAGCCAGCACCACCATTCAATGTGATCATGGCTGATCATTCTCAATCAGTACCCCGTTCCTGCCTTCTCCCCATAACCCCTGACTCTGCTATCCTTAAGAGCTCTATCTAGCTCTCTCTTGAATGTATTCAGAGAATTGGCCTCCACTGCCCTCTGAGGCAGAGAATTCCACAGATTCACAACTCTGACTAAAAAAGTTTTTCCTCATCTCTGTTATAAATGGCCTACCTCTTATTCTTAAACTATGGCCCCTGGTTCTGGACTCCCCCAACATTGGGAACATGTTTCCTGCCTCTAACGTGTCCAACCCCTTAATAATCTTATATGTTTTGATAAGATCTTCTGCCTGATGCGAGAGGGGAGAATAGGGAATGTACACAGCGGCCGCAGTGAGAACGTACAAACTCCACACAGACAGCACTCGTAGTCAGGATCAAACCCAGGTCTCTGACGCTGTAAGGCAACAACTCTACCGCTGCGCCAATATGCTGCCCTAATTCTTCTTATTGCTCTACACCTTGACTACTTGAAAAAGCAGTCAACATAATCAAGGATAATTTACACTGCTTTTTCAAGTAGTCAAGGTGTAGAGCAATAAGAAGAATTAGGGCAGCATGTTGGCGCAGCGGTAGAGTTGTTGCCTTACAGCGCCAGAGACCTGGGTTTGATCCTGACTACGGGTGCTGTCTGTGTGGAGTTTGTACGTTCTCACTGCGGCCGCTTAGGTTTTCTTTGGGTGCTCCTGTTCCTTCCCACATTCCCAAGATGTTCATGTTTGTAAGTTAATTGGCTTTTTGTAAATTGTCCCTCACGTGTAGAGTAGATCTAGTGTATGGGGATCGCCGGGCGGTGCGGACTCAGTGGGCCGTAGGGCCTGTTTCCGCGCCATATCTTTAAACAAAACTAAACTATTAGTCTTATCCGTGTGATGGACTGGGCTATATCCACCATTGTCTGCAATTGTATGCAAATGCATACTGCATGGAAACAGGCCCTTCGGTCCACCGAATCTACGCTGACCAACGATCCCCCTTTACTAGTACTATCCTACACATTAGGGACAATTTACAGAAGCATATCAACCCCATTCTCCTGCCTTCTCCCCGTAATCCTGCCACCCTTATTAATCAAGAATCTGTCAACCTCCCTTTAAAATATCCATTTACTTGGCCATCTGTGGCAATGAATTCACCACCCTCTGACTAAAGAAATTCCAACACATCTTCTTTCTAAAGGTACATCTTTTTATTCTGAGGCTATGACCTCTGGTCCTGGACCTTCCCACTAGTCGATACATCCTCTCCACATCCACTCCATCCGAGCCTGTACACGTGACAATAAACTTAACTCAACTCAACTCAACATCTGCAGTTAGAGAGCAGTTAGAGACAACTTTAGATAGTCCCTCTGTCCCTCCCTTCCCCTCCCCCTTCCCAGATCTCCCTCTATCTTCCTGTCTCCACCTATATCCTTCCTTTGTCCCGCCCCCCTGACATCAGTCTGAAGAAGGGTCTCAACCCGAAACGTCACCCATTCCTTCTCTCCCGAGATGCTGCCTGACCTGCTGAGTTACTACAGCATTTTGTGAATAAATCAACATCTGCAGTTGTTTGATTGATTTTCAAAGCTGCCGTTAATTAGCTTCGCAAAAGCAAAGTCCTGTGAAAGGTAGTGAACTGAAAATAAAAACTAAAAATCCTTCAATAGGCAGAAATTGTGCAAGAGAAATTAAATCAGACTTCTGTTTTGCAAGATGGGAATTTCAGCTCATTATATTTGGAATGGAAGATTACCTCCGTTAATTGTGACCACAAAGCTGCCAGACGTGTTATTAATATCCACCTGGTTCACTAACAACCTTCAAAGAATGAACATTTAAGAAACAGTTAGACAGGCACATGGATAGGACAGGTTTGAAGGGATCAAGGAGCTGATCATCAACTTCCGTAGGTCACACAACGGGGAATCTTTATCAACGGGGACAGTGTGGAGAGATTGTCCAGCTTCAAGTTTCTGGGCACTCACATTTCGGAGGACCTCACATGGTCCAATAACACTGCTGCGCTGGTCAAGAAGGCACAGCAACGAATGTTCTACCTAAGAACACTGAAAAAGTCTGGTCTACCCCAACAGCCGCTGACGACATTCTGCCGCTGCATCATAGAGAGCATCCTAACACATGGCATCCCTGTGTGGTACCTCAGCTGCACGGAGGCAGAGAGGAAAGCTCTTCAGCGGGTAGTCCATAGAGCTCAGAGGACTATCGGAACACAGCTACCAGCCTTGGAGGGCATCTACAACACACGATGCCTCAGAAAAGCCACCAGCATCCACAAAGACTCCTCACACCCCTGCAACAGTCTGTTCGAACTTCTACCATCGGGCAGACGATACAAGGCCTTCTACGCCCGCACCTCCAGACTCAGGAACAGCTTCATCCCCAGGGCCATAGCTGCTATGAACCGGTCCTGCTGAGCCGGATGGTCACATCGCACAGTGAACCGGCACAGATCTACTTGCACTTTATTCTGTTTTAAAACTGTTCTAATTTGTTTCATTGGGTTGTTTAAATTAATACTGATTAGCTAATTGATTTATTGCATCGTATGGGAGGCACATTCCCAATCTCGTTGTACCCCTGTACAATGACAATAAAGATGTATTGTATTGTATTGTATTGTATTGTATTGTATTGTATTGTATTGTATTGTATTGTATTGTATTGTAGTGTATTGTATTGTATTGTATTGTATTGTATTGTATTGTATTGTAGTGTGTTGTATTGTATTGTATTGTAGTGTATTGTATTGTATTGTATTGTATTGTATTGTAGTGTATTGTATTGTATTGTATTGTAGTGTATTGTATTGTATTGTAGTGTGTTGTATTGTATTGTATTGTATTGTATTGTATTGTATTGTACTGTATATGGGCCAAACGCAGACAGTTGGGACTAGTGTAGCTGGGGCATGTTGGCCGGTGTGGACTCGTTGGTCCGAAGGGCCTGTTTCCACACTGCATCACTCTATGACTCTAAGTATACTAGTTATCTTCCCTCTCCACTCTTGGTTTTGATTTGAAACGTCTTCAATGTCCTTCCACCTACAGGCGTTGCTCGACCCGCTGAGTTCCGCCAGCAGATTGGTTGTTGTTCATTCCTGCTCTGGCTTCTCCATATCACCAATTAATGCTTCAGCTGGTGATGTTTCATTTGCCTGACATTGTTCCCGTCCTGACTTACTGCAAAAAAAAATCTATATTAAATTAACTGATAGCGATAAAAAATAATGGGTGATAAGATCTCCAGTGTTGTGTTGTGATAAGAAGCCGTAAACAAATGACCACATTCATTGTCTGAACACAAAAGACACAAGGAGTCACAAAGTGTGAAAACAGACATCAACTTTGGCCCAACTTGCCCACACCGACCAACATGCCCCATATACACTCGTCCCACCTGCCCCGCGCTTGGCCCATACCCCTCTGAACCTGTCCTATCCATGTTCCTGTCTAACCGTTTCTTAATTGTTGCGATAGCCTCTGCCTCAACTACCTCCTCTGGCAGCTCGTTCCATGCACCCACCAACCATGTGAAAAGATTCACAACAATATCAGCAGGGCGTTAACAGTGGCTCAGCGGTAGAGTCGCTGCCTGACAGCGCCAGAGACCCGGGTTTGGTCTTGACTACCGGTGGGTTACCGGGTCCGGGACGGGAGAGCCAGGTCTACTGCCTGACGGCGGGTGTTCTAACCATGTCAGTGCAGGCTCCGCCTCGACTTGAACAAAAGCCTTAGCAGCAGCTGCTGAACTCTAACTGGCCTCAGGAGGCCAGACGCAAATTGAAGGAACAGCGTCTCATGTTTCGCTTGGCCAGCTTTCAACCCAGCAGTATGAGCGGCACGGTGGCGCAGCGGTAGAGTTACTGCCTTACAGCGAATGCAGCGCCGGAGACTCAGGTTCGATCCTGACTACGGGTGCTGCACTGTAAGGAGTTTGTACGTTCTCCCCGTGACCTGCGTGGGTTTTCTCCGAGATCTTCGGTTTCCTCCCACACTCCAAAGACGTAGGTTAATTGGCTGGGTAAATGTAAAAATTGTCCCTAGTGGGGTGTGGGATAGTGTTAATGTGCGGGGATCACTGGGCGGCACGGACTTGGAGGGCCGAAAAGGCCTGTTTCCGGCTGTATATATATGATATGATATGATATGATATGACTCATGATTTCTCTAACTACAAGTAACCCTTGCACCCCACCCCCCCCCCCCTCTCTCTCCGTCCCTCCTCCACCCTAGTCGTCGTACTAGTTTCACTGTCGTCCTGTTGAGTTTCACTGTCTGTATATCTCGTTATCACCTACACCACCACCAACAATGGACCATTGTGGGCCCCACCTTTCCTTTATCATCATCACTTTTTGCATATCCTCCATTCATTTGTTCTATGTCTATCCAGAATACCGTCTATATCTCTCTTTTCCCTTTCCCCTGACCCTCAGCCCGAAGAAGGGTCTCGACTCGGAAACGTCACCTATCGCTTTTCTCTAGAGATGCCGCCAGCCCTGCTGAGTTGCATAGAAAAACATAGAAAACATAGAAAATAGGTGCAGGAGGAGGCCATTCGGCCCTTCGAGCCAGCACCGCCATTCATTGTGATCATGGCTGATCATCCACAATCAGTAACCCGTGCCTGCCTTCTCCCCATATCCCTTGATTCCACTAGCCCCTAGAGCTCTATCTAACTCTCTTTTAAATTCATCCAGTGAATTGGCCTCCACTGCCCTCTGTGGCAGAGAATTCCACAAATTCACAACTCTGGGTGAAAAAGTTTTTTCTCACCTCAGTTTTAAATGGCCTCCCCTTTATGCTTAGATTGTGGCCCCTGGTTCTGGACTCCCCCAACATTTGGGAACATTTTTCCTGCATCTAGCTTGTCCAGTCCTTTTATAATTTTACACGTCTCTATAAGATCCCCCCTCATCCTTCTAATCCTTCTAAATTCCAGTGAATACTTAGTTACTTCAGCTTTTTGTGTCTATCTTCGGTTCAAACCAGCATCTGCAGTTCCTTCCTACACATCAGGACATGAGACTTTGGTAGCCTCATGTGACTGGCATTGGCATCTCGTTGAACGTGATGGAAATGGTGCTACAATAAGTCACCTTCATGTGAAAGATTCGAACAATGACCTACAAAACACTACGGTATAACGTGCCATCACAACACGTCAATAGACAATAGACAATAGGTGCAGGAGGAGGCCATTCGGCCCTTCGAGCCAGCACTGCCATTCAATGTGATCATGGCTGATCATTCTCAATCAGTACCCCGTTCCTGCCTTCTCCCCATACCCCCTGACTCCGCTATCCTTAAGAACTCTATCTAGCTCTCTCTTGAATGCATTCAGAGAATTGGCCTCCACTGCCTTCTGAGGCAGAGAATTCCACAGATTCACAACTCTCTGACTGAAAAAGTTCTTCCTCATCTCCGTTCTAAATGCCCTACCCCTTATTCTTAAACTGTGGCTCCTGGTTCTGGACTCCCCAACATTGGGAACATGTTTCCTGCCTCTAACGTGTCCAACCCCTTAATAATCTTATACGTTTCGATAAGATTTCCTCTCATCCTTCTAAAGGATCACACATCCGACAACTTCTTCAGAGAGTCGCTTAAAATTCACCCGTCATTCATTGCAATATATATAATTAATGTCGCAGAAGCATCAAATGCCAACATCTCTCTGGCGCTTGTCACCAAAAAAAATAATAATTCCAAGCACCCACCTCTGCATTAGTCTGAGTAGCTGACATCAAAGCACTTAAAGGAATAACCGGAGGAACACATGATGGCTTTTCAGACGTACCGTGAAACAGCTAGACTGAAAGATGATATTAGCAACAAATGTGTTGGGAGAAAATAATTTTTGTCCTTTACGGAAAGAAAGTCGATTACTGCCCAGAGTAGGTGAATCGAGGACCAGAGGACTGAGGTTTAAGGTGAAGGGGGAAAGATTTCATCAGAACCTGCCGGGTGACTTTTTCACGAAAAGGCAGGCGGGTGTATGGAACGAGCTGCCAGAGGAGGTAGTTGAGGCTGGGAGTATCGCAACGTTTACGAAACAATTAGGCAGGTACAGGGATCGGACAGGTTTAGTGGGGTATGGGCCAAACGCAGGTAGGTTTTAGGTTAGTTTAGTTTAGAAATACAGCGTGGAAACAGGCCCGTTCGGCCCACCGGTTCCGCGCCGACCAGTGATCCCCGCACATTAACACTATCCTATACCCACTTGGGCCAATTTTTACATTTACCAAGCCAATTAACCTACATACCTGTACATCTTTGGAGTGTGGGAGGAAACCGAAGATCTTGGAGGAAACCCACGCAGGGCACGGGGAGAACGTACAAACCCTGTACAGACGGCACCCCGCGGTCGGGATCGAACCCGGGTCTCCGGCGCTGCATTCGCTGTAAGGCAGTAACTCTACCGCTGCACCACCGTGCCATCCTAGGTGGGACTAATGTGGATGGGACATGTTGTCTGATGTGGGCAGGTCTGGCCGTGGGGCTTGTTTCCACACTGTGTATCAGTCAATGATTCTAAAAGGTGCCGAGAAACCCGCCTGAAGCCTGGCCTCTGCTCGACCCCGATGACCAGACTTAGAAACATAGAAACATAAAAACATAGAAAATAGGTGCAGGAGGAGGCCATTCGGCCCTTCGAGCCAGCACCGCCATTCATTGTGATCATGGCTGATCATCCACAATCAGTAACCCGTGCCTGCCTTCTCCCCATATCCCTTGATTCCACTAGCCCCTAGAGCTCTATCTAACTCTCTTTTAAATTCATCCAGTGAATTGGCCTCCACTGCCCTCTGTGGCAGAGAATTCCACAAATTCACAACTCTGGGTGAAAAAGTTTTTTCTCACCTCAGTTTTAAATGGCCTCCCCTTTATGCTTAGATTGTGGCCCCTGGTTCTGGACTCCCCCAACATTTGGGAACATTTTTCCTGCATCTAGCTTGTCCAGTCCTTTTATAATTTTACACGTCTCTATAAGATCCCCCCTCATCCTTCTAATCCTTCTAAATTCCAGTGAATACTTAGTTACTTCAGCTTTTTGTGTCTATCTTCGGTTCAAACCAGCATCTGCAGTTCCTTCCTACACATCAGGACATGAGACTTTGGTAGCCTCATGTGACTGGCATTGGCATCTCGTTGAACGTGATGGAAATGGTGCTACAATAAGTCACCTTCATGTGAAAGATTCGAACAATGACCTACAAAACACTGCGGTATAACGTGCCATCACAACACGTCAATAGACAATAGACAATAGGTGCAGGAGGAGGCCATTCGGCCCTTCGAGCCAGCACTGCCATTCAATGTGATCATGGCTGATCATTCTCAATCAGTACCCCGTTCCTGCCTTCTCCCCATACCCCCTGACTCCGCTATCCTTAAGAACTCTATCTAGCTCTCTCTTGAATGCATTCAGAGAATTGGCTTCCACTGCCTTCTGAGGCAGAGAATTCCACAGATTCACAACTCTCTGACTGAAAAAGTTCTTCCTCATCTCCGTTCTAAATGCCCTACCCCTTATTCTTAAACTGTGGCTCCTGGTTCTGGACTCCCCAACATTGGGAACATGTTTCCTGCCTCTAACGTGTCCAACCCCTTAATAATCTTATACGTTTCGATAAGATTTCCTCTCATCCTTCTAAAGGATCACACATCCGACAACTTCTTCAGAGAGTCGCTTAAAATTCACCCGTCATTCATTGCAATATATATAATTAACGTCGCAGAAGCATCAAATGCCAACATCTCTCTGGCGCTTGTCACCAAAAAAAATAATAATTCCAAGCACCCACCTCTGCATTAGTCTGAGTAGCTGACATCAAAGCACTTAAAGGAATAACCGGAGGAACACATGATGGCTTTTCAGACGTACCGTGAAACAGCTAGACTGAAAGATGATATTAGCAACAAATGTGTTGGGAGAAAATAATTTTTGTCCTTTACGGAAAGAAAGTCGATTACTGCCCAGAGTAGGTGAATCGAGGACCAGAGGACTGAGGTTTAAGGTGAAGGGGGAAAGATTTCATCAGAACCTGCCGGGTGACTTTTTCACGAAAAGGCAGGCGGGTGTATGGAACGAGCTGCCAGAGGAGGTAGTTGAGGCTGGGAGTATCGCAACGTTTACGAAACAATTAGGCAGGTACAGGGATCGGACAGGTTTAGGGGGGTATGGGCCAAACGCAGGTAGGTTTTAGGTTAGTTTAGTTTAGAAATACAGCGTGGAAACAGGCCCGTTCGGCCCACCGGTTCCGCGCCGACCAGTGATCCCCGCACATTAACACTATCCTATACCCACTTGGGCCAATTTTTACATTTACCAAGCCAATTAACCTACATACCTGTACATCTTTGGAGTGTGGGAGGAAACCGAAGATCTTGGAGGAAATCCACGCAGGGCACGGGGAGAACGTACAAACCCTGTACAGACGGCACCCCGCGGTCGGGATCGAACCCGGGTCTCCGGCGCTGCATTCGCTGTAAGGCAGTAACTCTACCGCTGCACCACCGTGCCATCCTAGGTGGGACTAATGTAGATGGGACATGTTGTCTGATGTGGGCAGGTCTGGTCGTGGGGCTTGTTTCCACACTGTGTATCAGTCAATGATTCTAAAAGGTGCCGAGAAACCCGCCTGAAGCCTGGCCTCTGCTCGACCCCGATGACCCCGATGACCAGACTTAGAAACATAGAAGGTGGCCGGGCGAGGAGAGGGACGACAGTACGCCGGCCAATCTGGACGGAGGTGACGGCTGCAATGGGCCTTCATGTCCTTATACTGCAGTTCCTGCCTCAACTACCTCCTCTGGCAGTTGACAGCTGTGCAGCATGGACTTGAAAATGACACCAACCCTGGCAACTCTTGTATCTTAGATAGAGCTCTTAATGATAGCCGAGTCAGGGGGTATGGGGAGAGGGCAGGAACGGGGTACTGATTGAGAATGATCAGCAATGATCACATTGAATGGCGGTGCTGGTTCGAAGGGCCGAATGGCCTACTCCTGCACCTGTTGTCTATTGTCTATTTTTCTATTGTGTAGGAAGGAACTGCAGATGCTGGTTTAAATCGAAGACAGACACAACAAGCTGAAGTAACTCAGCGGGACAGGCAGCATCTCTGGAGAGAAGGAATGGGTGGCGTTTCGGGCCGAGACCCTTCTTCGGACTCTTGAATGTGGTCTCAGTGGGCTATTTCTATCCACTTTGTACTTAATCTGGGATGGTGCTTATGTATAGTTATACTTTGCTGAACTATATGCAAAAAAGTAATTTCACTGTACCCCAGTACATGTGACAATAATTGAATTATTGGGTGGCGGGAATATGGAATGAGCTGCCAGCGAAGGTAGTTGAGGCAGGTACTATAAACTGCATTTAAAAGATATTTGGACAGTTATAGGGATAGGCCATTTAGAACAGAGATGAGGAAAAACTTTTTCAGTCAGAGAGTTGTGAATCTGTGGAATTCACTGCCTCAGAAGGCAGTGGAGGCCAATTCTCTGAATACATTCAAGAGAGAGCTAGGTTTAGCTCTTAAGGATAGCGGAGTCAGGGGGTATGGGGAGAAGGCAGGAATGGGGTACTGATTGAGAATGATCAGCCATGATCACATTGAATGGCGGTGCTGGCTCGAAGGGCCGAATGGCCTCCTCCTGCACCTATTGTCTATTGTCTATTGGAATAACTTTTAATGCTAGATAAAGTCCAGTAAAGTCTGATTAAAGATGGTTCGAGGGTCTCCAACGAGGTAGATAGCAGCTCAGACTACTCTCTAGTAGTTGGTCGGATGGTTCAGTTACTTGATAACAGAAGGAGAGACACCCACTCGATAAAAATAGAAACCAATTGCCAATAATAACAAACTCAGGAAACGAATGCATGAAAGATTCAATAAAAGTTAATTAAACATATTCTTCAAAGACCGACTGACAAAGAAAATCATTAAACACCTCTTAGATCTCCAGTAAATGTATTCCATCATAATCAGTTCAAAAGATAGTCAGCAGATGTAATTACCCGTAATCAGAACAGAACGAGAGAAAGTTTATCCTTGCTAATGGTATGTAAGTGTGAAATGTTAATGTAGGAAAGAACTGCAGATGCAGTCTGAAGAAGGGTCTCGACCTGAAACGTCACCCATTCCTTCTCTCCTGAGATGCTGCCTGACCTGCTGAGTTACTCCAGCATTTTGTGAATAAATACCTGATTTAATAATATATTCCTTTATTCGTCCCACACCGGGGAAATTTACAACACCGGGGAAATTTTACAATAAACCGAAGATAGACACAAAAAGCTGGAGTAACTCAACGGGTCAGGCGGCTTTTGTTGCGTGCTAACCAGTCAGTAGAAAGACAGTACATGATTACAATCGAGCTGTTCACAGTGTACTGATATGTGATCAGGGAATAACATTCTGGGCCAGAGAGATGGCGTCCTCTGTGGATCTGTTTGCCCTGTATGCAAATTGATGTGGGTCCAGTGAGTCAGGGATGCTGGATTTGATGTGTGAGAGGACCAGCCTTTCAAAGCACTTCATGACTATAGGAGTTAGGGCAACCGGACGGTAGTCGTTCAGATAGATTCTTGATTAGTTCTGGTGTCAGGGGTTATGGGGAGAAGGCAGGAAAAATGGGGTTAGGAGGGAGAGATAGATCAGCCATGATTGAATGGCAGACAATAGACAATAGACAATAGACAATAGGTGCAGGAGTAAGCCATTCAGTCCTTCGAGCCAGCACCGCCATTCAATGGCAGGGTAGACTTGATGGGCTGAATGGCCTAATTCTGCTTCTATCACTTATGACCTTATGACCTTCCCCTCAAACAACCTGCTCCAATCAACATGAGCGAGGCTTTTTCTCGTGCCCTCAAAGTTGGCCTTACCCCAATTGAGCACTTTAACACCAGGGCCCTCTCTGTCCCTAAACCTAACTATCTTAAACCTCATCAGACAGTGGTCATTGGTCCCAAAAGTCTCCTTTTGTTCAGGACTGCTCTCTGGGGGGGGGGGGGGGGGGGGGGGGAGTCCAGAACAAGGGGCCACAGTTTAAGAATAAGGGGTAGGCCATTTAGAACTGAGATGAGGAAAAACTTTTTCAGTCAGAGAGTTGTGAATCTGTGGAATTCTCTGCCTCAGAAGGCAGTGGAGGCCAATTCTCTGAATGCATTCAAGAGAGAGCTAGATAGAGCTCTTAAGGATAGCGGAGTCAGGGGGTATGGGGAGAAGGCAGGAACGGGGTACTGATTGAGAATGATCAGCCATGATCACATTGAATGGCGGTGCTGGCTCGAAGGGCCGGGTGGCCTCCTCCTGCACCTATTGTCTATTGGGAATCTGGAGGTTTCCACATTTCACATTCATTATACCCACTGTATAAATCCATGAATCCCAGCAGCATTGTGGCAATCATCAGTAAAACAGCACTAGTGTGGGGCTTTCTATCGGGAGCCACCAACAGATCTCAAATCTGCCACGTCATCCGTTACGCACCCTGCTGGAAAGTGAGTCAACGCTTAAAAACCTCTCCCCATGACAACCAGAGTACAGCTCGAGACTACAGCAGAGTACAACTGAACCATCCTGCCTCAACCTGAGAGAGCTACTGTCTACCTCAATGGGGACCCTCGGACTATCCTTGACCGGACTTTGCTGGCTTTACCTTGCACTAAACGTTATTCCCTTGTCATGTATCTGCACGCTCGAGTTCAGCTGCCAAACACCTCAGCACCTGGTTGTGTCGCCAGGTGTATCTGCCTTGTGTTAGGCTGGTCTTACAACCGACCAGGATGTGCTTGAGGTTTGCTGGAACTGCACAGAGGGGGTAGGCTGGATCCTCTCCCAGCCAAAGATTTAGGTTTGTGGGAGAGGGAAGGACGTCATATGTGGCTCTGATGATAACATAGAAACATAGAAAATAGGTGCAGGAGTAGGCCATTCGGCCCTTCGAGCCTGCACCGCCATTCAATATGATCATGGCTGATCATCCAACTCAGAATCCCATACCTGCCTTCTCTCCATACCCCCTGATCCCTTTAGCCACTAGGGCCACATCTAACTCCCTCTTAAATATAGCCAATGAACTGGCCTCAACTACCTTCTGTGGCAGAGAATTCCACAGATTCACCACTCTCTGTGTGAAAAAAAACTTTCTCATCTCGGTCCTAAAAGACTTCCCCCTTATCCTTAAACTGTGACCCCTTGTTCTGGACTTCCCCAACATCGGGAACAATCTTCCTGCATCTAACCTGTACAACCCCTTAAAATTTTTGTATATTTCTATAAGATCCCCCCTCAATCTTCTAAATTCCAGCGAGTACAAGCCGAGTCTATCCAGTCTTTCTTCATATGAAAGTCCTGCCATCCCAGGAATCAATCTGGTGAACCTTCTCTGTACTCCCTCTATGGCAAGAATGTCTTTCCTCAGATTAGGAGACCAAAACTGTACATAATACTCCAGGTGCGGTCTCACCAATGCCCTGTACAACTGCAGCAGAACCTCCCTGCTCCTAAACTCAAATCCCCTCGTTATGAATGCCAACATATCATTCACTTTCTTCACTGCCTGCTGCACCTGCATGCCTACTTTCAATGACTGGTGTTCCGCGACACCCAGGTCTCGTTGCATCTCCCCTTCTCCTCATCGGCCACCATTCAGGTAATAGTCTGCTTTCCTGTTCTTGCCACCAAAGTGGATAACCTCACATTTATCCACATTATACTGCATCTGCCATGCATTTGCCCACTCACCTAACCTAGCCAAGTCATGTTGCAGCCTCCTAGCATCCTCCTCGCGGCTAACACTGCCCCCCAGCTTCGTGTCATCCGCAAACTTGGAGATGTTGCATTCAATTCCCTCGTCCAAATCATTAATATATATTGTAAATAGCTGGGGTCCCAGCACTGTGCTTTGCGGTACCCCACTAGTCACTGCCTGCCATTCTGAAAAGGACCCGTTTATTCCTACTCTTTGCTTCCTACCTCAACATACTTGACTCCATATTCCACAGCTCACTCCATGTGATCTTCCTCCTCTCAACGCCATCCCACCTCATCCAGCGGCCTTGCTTGGCTTGGGATATGGCTTTGGCACACCTGGCTGCTTCTTAATTGGTACACGTGACAATAAACAGACCTTTGAACTTTGAACCTTTGACTGGCATGGATTTTCCCCGAGATCTTCGGTTTCCTCCCACACTCCAAAGACGTACAGGTTTGTAGGTTAATTGGCTTGGTATAAAAATGGAAAATTGTCCTTCGTGTGTGTAGGATAGTGTTAGTGTGCGGGGATCGCTTGTCGGAGCGGACTCGGTGGGCCGAAGGGCCTGCTTCCGCGCTGTATCTCTGAACTAAAACTAAAATCTTACAACCAATAAATCAGCTGAAGCTTTACAGTCACGTCACGTCTAGTTGTGAATGAGTTAAGGGGATGAAGGGAGTCCACAAATATCCCCTTCCTCAGTAATGGTTCGGCTCAGCGATGTGAGTGGGAAGGACAAGTCTGAAGTGTTTACAGCAACATTTAGCCAGAAGTGTCTTTCTATGACTCTCGCGATGACCCTCAATTCGATGATTCACCTTGGCTTTCTCCTGAGATCTCCACCACCACTGAAGGCCTGGGTAGAGTGGATGTGGAGAGGATTTCTCCACCAGTGGGAGAGTCTGGGAACAGAGGCCGCAGCCTCAGAATAAAAGGACGTTCCATTCGGAAGGAGATGAGGAGGAATTTCTGTAGCCAGAGAATAGCCTCAGAATTAAAGGATGTTCCTTGAGGAAGGAGATGAGGAGGAATTTCATAGTGGGAGGGTGGCGAATCTATGGAATTCTTGCCACAGATTACTGTGGAGGCCAAGTCACGGGATATTTTTAAGGCAGAGATAGATAGATTGTTGATTAGTGCGGGAGTCAAAGGTTATGGGGCAGAAGGCAGGAGAATGGGGTTGAGAAGGAATGATGGATCAGCCTTGATTGAATGGCGGAGTAGACGATGGGCCGAATGGCCTAATTCTGCTCCTATCACTTATGAACTTATTAAACCTGTCCCATCCATGTACCTGTCTAATTGTTTCTTAAACGTTGCGATAGTACCTGCCTCAACTACCACCTCTGGCAGCTTGTTCCATACACCCACCCACCCACTAGATGCCATAAAGAGCACTGGTTCCAACAGAGGCTGCTGCAGCAGACATCATTACCCTGATCTCCAGACCTTAACTCGCTCACGAGCCAAGCTTTCGGATTTTGTCGTGGTTACCGGTGTTCAAAATGCCTGGCTGCTGTCCTGGGAAACTTACTCCAGCAATATGTATAAGAAATAGAAACGGCCCTTTGGCCCACAATGTTTGTGCTGAACACTATGCCCAAGTTTAGTTTTTTGGTTTAGTTTAGTATGGAGACACCAAGTCTGCGCCGACCAGCGATCCCCGCACACTAACACTTAAGAATAAGGGGTAGGCCATTTAGAACTGAGATGAGGAAAAACTTTTTCAGTCAGAGAGTTGTGAATCTGTGGAATTCTCTGCCTCAGAAGGCAGTGGAGGCCAATTCTCTGAATGCATTCAAGAGAGAGCTGGATGGAGCTCTTAAGGATAGCGGAGTCAGGGGGTATGGGAAGAAGGCAGGAACGGGGTACTGATTGAGAATGATCAGTCATGATCACATTGAATGGCGGTGCTGGCTCAAAGGGCCGAATGGCCTCCTCCTGCACCTATTGTCTATTGTCTAACACTACACACACTAGGGTCAATTTACATTTACACCAAGCCAATTAACCTACAAACCTGTGCGTCTTTGGTGTGCGGGAGGAAACCGGAGATCTCGGAGAAAACCCACACGGGTTTACGGGGTGAACGTACAAGCTCCGTACAGACAAGACCCATAGTCAGGATCAAACCCGTGTCTCTGGCGCTGTGAGGCAGCAACTCTCAGTTCAGTTTAGTTTATTGCCACGTGTACCGAGGTACATTTTTAGATTTAGATTTAGATTTTAGATTTAGATTTAGAGATACAGCGCAGAAACAGGCCCTTCGGCCCTCCGGATCCGCACCGCCCAGCGATCCCCGCACACCAACACTATCCTACACCCACTAGGGACAATTTTTACATTTGCCCACCCAATTAACCTACATGCCTGTACGTCTTTGGAGTGTGGGAGGAAACCGAAGATCTCGGAGAAAACCCACGCAGGTCACGGGGAGAGCGTACAAACTCCGTACAGATGGCGCCCGTAGTCAGGATCGAACCTGAGCGTCCGGCGCTGCATTCGCTGTAAGGCAGCAACTCTACAGCCGCGCCACCGTGCCGTACAGTGAAAAGCTTTTATTGCGTGCTATCCGGTCAGCAGAAAGACAGTACACGATCACAATCGAGCCATTTACTGTGTATAACTCTACCGCTGCGCCACCATGCCTATGTCTCCAGCTTATTTGACACAGCTGCACTGTGATTTATGACCCTCGTACCCCTACAGGAAACTCACCACAGGGAGCTGAGCTGATCCCACAGACTTTACAAATCCATATCCCACCCTGGAACAATCACACAGTCCTCAGTGACAACTGCCCAGCTTATTTCGTCCACTGCTTCCTCCGCTCAATGTGAAAAACTGCAATAGGCTTGCCGGCACACGGTTCATTACCGTTAGTCGTGCGAGGACCTGCTGTGGGGGTGATACAAATGGAGTGTCTGGCGTCGCCAGAGATCCTCTCCACATACATCCGAGGCTGCAACTGGAACGATCATTAGCAGCAGGGATGCCTCTCAGAATGAAATCCCGAATTAACATATCTATCTACTGGCGACAGGATTGTGAAAGAATATTTCTGGAAATATGCTGGAGAGACAGCTCACCGAGCCAGAAGGAAATTGCAATCCCTGCATGAATTTTAAGCAGAGGCTTTGTAACTCATGCAATATTCAAATTTCCGAATCCCTCTGCTTAATTCTAGTTTGGTTTCGTTTAGTTTAGTTTTAGAGACACAGCGTGGAAATAGTCCCTGCGGCCCACCGAGCGACCGCCCCGTGCACTAACTAGCGCTATCCTGCACGCAATAGGGACAATTTACGATCTTTACCGAAGCCAATCAACCTACAAGCGTGTAAGCCTTGAGTGTGGGAGGCAGCCGGAGCACCCGGAGAAAACCATCGCGGGTCACGGGGAGAACGTACAAACTCCGTACAGACAGCACCGGTGGTCAGGATGAACCCGGGTCTCTGGCGCTGTAAGGCAGCATCCCTACTGCTGCGCCACCGTGCCGCCCGAGATCACAGCTAACTCAGCAGCAGAAATTGTCGACGTGCATTTCATTCCCGAGGCATTGGATTTCACCCCCCCCCCCCCCAAACCTCTACCTTGTCGTCACCGCATCTGCTAATTCCAGGATTGCAGATTGACCCCAAGGCATATCTTCATAGATACCAAATCTCACCCTAATGACTCTGAGTTGTCATAGAGTTATAGTCATACGGCATGGAAACGGGCCCTTCGGCCCAACTTACTCACACCGACCAACATGCTCCATCCACACTAGACCCACCTGCCTGCGTTTGTCCCATATCCCTCTAAACCTGCCCTATCCTATCCATGTCCCTGTCTAATTGTTTCTTAAAAGTTGCAATAGTACCTGGCTCAACTACCTCCTCCGGCAGCTCGTTCCATACACCCACCACCCTTTGTGTAGAAAAGTTACCCCTCAGGTTCCCATGAAATCTTTCCTCCCTCACCTTAAACCTATGTCGTCTGGTTCTCAATTCCCTTATTCTGGGCAAGGGACTCCCATATTCCCCCTTACCAGATGTGAGCTCAGACTTTCTTTCCATATGCAAGATTGTTCACCTTGCCCTGGAGCTGCTAGAAACTGTAAATTAAATGCCAAGACATGCATTTCTTGAAAGAGAAATCACAAGACCAACAAATGTTACTTTGCAATTTTAATCATAGAGTCATACAGCACAGAAACAGGCCATTCAGCCCAACTCATCCAATCTGACCAAGATGCTGAACTACTTTGTTTCTAAACTGCAAGCAGGTGATGTTTAGTTTGGAGATACCGCATGGAAACAGGCCCTTTGGCTCACCTGGTCCAGCTATCCAAAGACGTACAGGTATGTAGGTTAATTGACTGGGTAAATGTAAAAAAATTGTCCCTAGTGTGTGTAGGATAGTGTTAATGTGCGGGGATCGCTGGGCGGCGCGGACTCGGTGGGCCGAAGGGCCTGTTTCCGCGCTGTATCTCTAAATCTAAATCTATCGATCAACCATTCACACTACAGTTGTACAAGAGGTTGGTGAGGCTGCATTTGAAGTATTGTGTTCAGTTTTGGTCACCCTGCTATAGGAGGGACATTGTTAAACTGGAAAGAGTGTAGAGAATATTTACGAGGATGTTAGCAGGATTTGAGGACCTGAGCAGTAGGGAGAGATGGGGCAGGCTGGAACTTTACTCCTTGGAGCGCAGGTGAATGATCTTGCAGTGGTGTATAACATCATGAAGAGAATAGACAGTCTTTTAGCCAGAGTTGCAGGATCAAGAACTAGAAGACATAGGTGTAAGGGAAAAAGGAAATAAGCTCTTAAAGATAATGGAGTCAGGGGGTATGGGGAGAAGGCAGGAACGGGGTACTGATTGAGAATGATCAGCCATGATCACATTGAATGGCAGTGCTGGCTCGAAGGGCCGAATGGCCTACTCCTGCACCTATTGTCTATTAACAGGAACCTGAGGAGCAACATTTTTACACAGAGCGTAGTGGGTATATGAAACGATCTGCCAGAGGAACTAGTTGAGTCGGGCACTATAACAACTTTTAAAAGACAATTGGATGCGTACATTGTCAGGAAGGGTTTCAAGGGATATGGCCCAAATGCAGGCAAGTGGGTCTAGTGTAGATGGGGCATCTTGGTCAGCATGGACAAGTTGGGCTGAATGGCCTGTTTCTGTGCTGTCTCCATTGAAATTTCATGCCATGAAATTGTTCACCTCTGTTTAGCATAATGTTGCAGCAGTCAGAGACCCTGCCCCACAACACCAAGACCTGGGTTCAATCCTGACCTCGGGAGCTATATGTGTTGAGTTTGCACAAATTCCTTGTGATGCGGGAATAAGGAACTGCGGATGCTGGTTTACAAAAGACACAAAGTGCAGGAGTAACTCAGCGGGTCTGGAGAACATGGATAGGTCCTTTTTCGGTTCGGGACCCTTTTTCAAGTCCCGACCCGAAACGTCGCCTGTCCATGTTCTCCAGAGATATTGCCTGCCCTGCTGAGGTACTCCAGCCCTTTGTGCATTCTTGAGATGTGTGGGTTTTGTACACCATGGTGCTCCAGTTCCCTTCTACATCCTGAAGACATGTGGGTCGGTGGGTCAACTGGCAACTGGAAATTGCTGCTGGTTTGTAGGCGAGTGGTCGGTCTGAGGGGGAGTCGATTGGAACGTGGGGAAGAATTAAAAGCTGCATTAACGTGGGATTGGTGTAAATGGGTGGCTGATGGTCTGCATGGACTATTCCACTGCTGTGTTTCTTTAGATGGACATCCTGCTCGGCATGGACCGGCCGGGCTGAAGGTCTTACGGTTAGAAGGTCATAAGGAATAGGAGTTAGAATTAGGCCATTGGGCCCATCAAGTCTACTCCGCCATTCAATCATGACTCTTCTATCTCTCCCTCCTAACCCCATTCTCCTGCCTTCTCCCCACAACCTCTGACACCTGTACTAGTCAAGAATCTACCTGTCTCTGAAGGGCCTGTTTCCATGCGATACAACGCCCTGGCCCCATGGGCCAAATTACTTTCCTTTGCTGTAACCATTTTGCGATTCGGAATGTCGCGCTGAGTGGAAGTCAGCATCCACGGCACCTGCCCTGCGCAAGGTCTTCCCTTGGCCTGAGAGTGCTGGCGCTGGAAGTGCCTGTCTAAGGCAAATCAAACCTTCGTTTAAATTTCTTCATCAAACGATCAATTATCCTTGATCTGAATCTGAATAACCTTTATTGTCATTCAAAATGAATTGAGCGAAAATCATTTGCCACGCAGCCACAACAGTACAGAGTAAAAGACACAAGACACACAATTTTAACACAAACATCCATCACAGTGACTCTTCCAGACACCCCTTCACTGTGATGGAAGGCAAAAAAAAAATCTTCTCTCTTCCCCCATGCTTCTCCCACGGACAGATGGTTCGACTTCTGCCGAGGCGACCGAGGTGCCGCAAGGAGATGGAAGGTCCCGCGACCGAGCCCCGCCGGGTGATAGAAAGTCCCGCGGCCGTGCCGTGCCGTGCCGTGCCGGGTGATGGAAAGCCCCGTGCCGGGCGCTGGAGGGTCTCGCGGCCGAGCCATGCCTTGAGGAAGAGATTTTTTTTTTAAAGAAAGGTTTCCACCCCCCCCACATATACACAGCTAAAAATAAACTACCACACACATCTAACACTAACACATAGACAAAAAAAGAAAAAGGACAAACAGACTGCCCGTGAGCCACAGCCGCATGGCGGCGCAGCCATCTTTATTCACAAAATCGGACTTTGCTGGCTTTACCTTGCACTTAAACGTTATTCCCTTATCATGTATCTGTACAATGTAAATGCATTGATTGTAATCATGTATTGTCTGACCGGTTAGCACGCAATAAAAGCCTTTCACTGTACCTCTGTGCACGCAACAATAAACTAAACGGAACTGTTAATTTGAACGTGTAAGAAAATAACCGCAGATGCTGGTACAAATCGAAGGTATTTATTTCACAAAATGCTGGAGTAACTCAGCAGGTCAGGCAGCATCTCGAGAGAGAAGGAATGGGTGACGTTTCGGGTCGAGACCCTTCTTCAGACTTGAATGAATGACCAGGGACGTCCACAAACCATTAGTGGCATGGCTGACTGTGCAAGTGGATGCACCCAAATCACACCACAGTGAAGGAGGAGGGGAGAGGGGAAGGAAGGGAGAGGGAGGAAGGATGGGAGATCCCCGCTTGTCCTTCTAAACTCAAGTGAATACAAGCCTAGTCTATTCAATCTTTCCTCAGTCCCGCCATCCGAGGGATCAATCTCGTGAACCTACGCTGCACTGCCTCAATGGAAGGAAACTATGTTTCCTTTATCGGTTTCCTTTATTGTCGTTACTTTTTGGCATATCTTTCATTCATTGTTCTATATCTCTCTACATCACCGTCTATATCTCTCGTTTCCCTTTCCCCTGACTCAGTCTGACGAAGAATTTCGGCTAGAAATATCACCTATTCCTTTTCTCCAGAGATGCTGCTTGACCCGCTGAGTTACTCCAGCACTTGTGTCTATCTGCACTTATCTATGTTCTATGCTTTATGTAGAGCATGGCTGCAGAAATCACAGACCTGCACATCCACTTCTATCCATGACCAAGGGTTCTGTATAGGAAGGAACTGCAGATGCTGGTTTAAACCGAAGCTAGACACAAAATGCTGGAGTAACTCAGCGGGTCAGGCAGCATCTCTGGAGAGAAGGAATGGGTGACGTTTTGGGTCGAGACCCTTCCTCAGACTGAGAGGGGAAAGGGAAACGAGAGATATAGACGATGATGTAGAGAGATATAGAACAATGAATGAAAGATATGCTGAAAAGTAACGACAATAAAGGAAACCGATAAAGGAAACATAATTTCCTTCCATTGAGGCAGTGCAGCGTAGGTTCACGAGATTGATCCCTCGGATGGCGGGACTGAGGAAAGATTGAATAGACTAGGCTCGTATTCACTTGAGTTTAGAAGGACGAGCGGGGATCTTATAGAGACATATAAAATTATAAAAGGACTGGACAGGCTAGATGCAGGAAAAATGTTCCCAATGTTGGGCGAGTCCAGAACCAGGGGCCACAGTCTTAGAATAAAGGGGAGGCCATTTAAAACTGAGGTGAGAAGGGACTTTTTCACCCAGAGAGTTGTGAATTTGTGGAATTCTCTGCCACAGAGGGCAGTGGAGGCCAATTCACCAGATGGATTTAAGAGAGAGTTAGATAGAGCTCTGGGGGCTAGTGGAATCAAGGGATATGGGGAGAAGGCAGGCACGGGTTATTGATTGTGGATGATCAGCCGTAATCACAATGAATGGCGGTGCTGGCTTGAAGGGCCGAATGGCCTCCTCCTGCACCTATTTTCTATGTTTCCATGTTTTTAGATAGCTGTTTGCTAGGTCAGAACGAGAAGCTGGTGCAACTTGGGAGGGGGAGGGATGGTGAGGCAGGGAGGGCAGGGGTTACTTGAAGTTAGAGAAGTCAATATTCATACCACTGGGTTGTAAGGTTCTTACAGCTTCACAAATGCTTCTCTTGGACTTACTGCAAATGATAGGCGGCACAAAGAAACCATCTTTTGTTTAATTATAAAATAGGTACGTTCAAAATATACTTTTCTTCTACAATGAAGCCACACTAAGCAACACATGACAAAACGTACCTGAAGCCTCTTAATAGAAAGTGACAACCACTTTGAAGTGTGTCCTGTGGCGAGGCTCTAAGGGAACTGAACAATAGAGAAATGATTGCATTGCCTGGAAACAGGAGTTTGTTTCAATGATGCTTTGAAAGCTTCCAGCTGCTGTCCCTTGTTTCCTTTTAAGCTACTCCTAGCCTAGTTTAGTTTGGAGATACAGCACAGAAACAGGCCACTCAGCCCACCAAGGCCGCACTGACCTCCGATCACCCCGTACAGTAGCTATCCTACACACTAGGGACAATTTACAACTCTTACCAAAGCCAATTAGCCTACAAACCCGAGACAGACACAAAATGCTGGAGTAACTCAGCGGGACAGGCAGCATCTCTGGAGAGAAGGAATGGGTGATGTTTCGGGTCGAGACCCTACTTCAGAAGACCCTGTCTGAAGAAGGGTCTCGACCCAAAACGTCACCGATTCCTTCTCTCCGGAGACGTTGCCTGCCCTGCTTAGTTACTCTAGCATTTTGGGTCTATCTTTGGTTTAAACCAGCATCTGCAGTTCCTACCTACACAACCTATACGTCTTTGGAGCATGGGAGGAAACCGGAGCACCGATCACAGGGAAAACCCATGCGGTCACAAAGATAATAATAATAATAATAAACATTTATTTTTTATAGCGCTTTTCCAGATGCTCAAAGACGCTTTACAAAAACAGTCAAGACATAAAAACAAACAGACAAACTATCCTGACGGAGAAGCGGCGAACAAATAGCGCCAGCGTCCTCTCACGTCAGGGTCCGGCAGTAGACAATAAAGAACACAAGACACACAATTACAATTTTTAACACGAACAGCCATCACAGTGATTGCTCCAGGCACACCCTCACTGTGATGGAAGGCAAAGAAAAGTCTTATCTCCTCCTCATTCTTCTCCCGTGGTGCCACGAGGCGATCGAGGCTCCCGACTTTTGAAGCCCTCACCGGGCGATGGAAAGTCCCAGTGCCGAGCCAAGCAGGCCGATGAAGGTCCTGAGCCCCCACCGGGCGATGGAAAGTGCCGCGGCCAGGCCACGCAGGGCGATGAGGGGCCTGCGAGCGGGTCGATCAAACCTCGCGCTTCGGGGCGGTCGAAACTGCTACGGCTGGAGCTCCCGAAAGCCGGTCGCCAGCCAGGGACCTGCGAGCTCCCGATGTTGCGGTCTGCAGGGCCCACGGCCAAAGCCTCCGAGATGGTAAGTCCGGGCCCTGCGACCGGAGTCTTCAAGGTCGATCCCAGCTGGAGGCCGCCAACTCCACGGTGTTAGGCCGTAGCGCGAACGGAGACACAACACGGTAAAGGTCGCATCTCCGTTGAGGAGGAGATTGGAAAAAAAGGTTTCCCCCACCCCCCCACCCCCCACATATAGAGTTAAAAATAAATCAAAAGAAACATTTAAACGATAACAAAGACAAAAACCAAAAAAAAGACAGAGAGACTGCCGGTGAGCCGCAGCTGCAGAACGCAGCCACGCCCCCCTTGATAACATACGAACTTCAATCAGACAGCCCCCGTAGTCAGGATTGATCCAGGTCTCTGGAGCTGGAGGGCAGTAACTCTACCGCTGCGCCACCATGCCTCTCATTGTTGAACCACAATCATGGCTCCCTTTTAAGGTACTCCTTGTCGTCTGGTGTGAGAGGCTGAGTTGGACAGATATATAGATTGGAAGTACTTAGACAGTTATTGCCCAAATCCAGTCAAATGGGACTAGGCCGGTATGCCAACTTGGTCAGCATGGACAAGGTGGGCCGAAGGGCTTATTTCTGTGCTGTACATCTCTACGATTATTTCACTAGGTAGCGCCACCAGCACTGGCTGCCTCGCCAACGGTCTGTCTGTCCTTTCTTCTGTTTTTGTTATTTTAAGGATGTGTTAAAAGTATGTTTTAGTGTTTCTTGGTTTGTTTTATGTGGAGGGTGGGGGGTGGGGGAGTGGGGGGAACTTTTTTTCCATCTCTTACCTCGACGGAGATGCGATTTTTCTCCGTATCGTATCTCCGTCCTTTCCTGGAGACGCAGGCGCGGCGTGGACTTTAACATCGTGGAGATGCGATCCTTTGCCGAGGATCGACTGTGGAGAGCTCCAAACACGGGGCCTGTGGACTTTGACATCGTGAAGCCCGCGGTCTCTGGTAAGAAGAGGCCAACTCGGGAGCTCCATGCCGCAGAGTGTTTCAATCCGTCCCGACACGGGAGTTTCGATCAGCCCGACACGAGGGCTTCCGACAGTCGGCAGCAGCAACTGCGGATGGTTCAACAGAGGAAGGTGATTGAACTTTATTACCTTCCATCACAGTGAGGAATGTGGAATCCACTGTGGTGGATGTTTATGTTAAATTTCATTTTATGTGGCTGTGTGTCTTGTTGCTTTTCACTTCGTATGGCTGTATGGTGACTCAAATTTCACTGTACCTTAATTGGTACATGTGACAATAAATTCATCTTGACATCTTGAAATCTTATAAAGAACAAGATTGAAAGCATTTACTCCACCATACATTTGTGTATGCGATCTGTAGTAATGATCAGGCATAACATCACACAATATGGAAACGGGACCTTCAGCCCAACTTGTCCAATGTGTCCAAGATTCCCCAATCCAAGATAGTTCTATTTGCCCACGTTTGGCCCATATCCCTCTAAACCTTTCCTATCCATGTACCTGTCCAAATATCTTTTAAATGTTGTAATTGTACCTGCCTCAACTATTTCATCTGGGGGAACCCCCCCCCCCCCCCACAAAGTGCTGGAGTAACTCAGCAGGTTAGGCAATATCTCTGGAGGAAACTCTGGAGTTTCAGTTTCTGCATAACTTGTTATCACCTATCCCACAGCCAACAATGGACCATTGTGGGCTCCAAATTTTTTTCCCTTGATTATCGTTGCTTTTTGCATTTCTTCCATTCATTCTTTTCCCTTTCCCCTGACTCTGTCTGAAGAAGACAGAAGACAATAGACAATAGGTGCAGGAGGAGGCCATTCGGCCCTTCGAGCCAGCACCGCCATTCAATGTGATCATGGCTGATCATTCTCAGTCAGTACCCCGTTCCTGCCTTCTCCCCATACCCCCTGACTCCGCTATCCTTAAGAGCTCTATCCAGCCCTCTCTTGAATGCATTCAGAGAATTGGCCTCCACTGCCTTCTGAGGCAGAGAATTCCACAGATTCACAACTCTCTGACTGAAAAAGTTTTTCCTCATCTCAGTTCTAAATGGCCTACCCCTTATTCTTAAATTGTGCCCCCTTATTCTGGACTCCCCCAACATTGGGAACATGTTTCCTGCCTCTAACGTGTCCAACCTCTTAATAATCTTATATGCTTCGATAAGAGACTCGAACTGAAACATCACCTACTCCTTTTCTCCAGAGATGCTGCCTGAGTTACTGCAGCCTTTTGTGTCTGTCTCCGGAGGACATGATAGGCAATGTTTGGGGCTGGGATTCTTCTTCAGTCTCATTGTAGTAGGGGAGAGGAAATTGGAAGAGAGGTAGGGGTGGGACAGTGCTTGTAAACGTCCTGACTATTAATCTCTGCGTTTTGCTTGCAATAAAGGCCAATACTCCAATAGCTTTCTCAATAATATGCTACAACTGCCTGCCCAGAAGACCTGCACGAAGACCTTGACATCCTAGTCTCACCCCAGCTAAATAATAATTTCAAAGGTCTTTTATTGTCACGTGCACCAATTAAGGTACAGCGGTATGCGAATTACCTTATAGCCATACGGAAAAAAAAGCACCAAGACACACAACTACATAAAAGTTAACATAAACATCCCACCACAGCGGATTCCCCACTGTGATGGAAGGCAATAAAGTCCAATCAGCTTCCTCTTTATTCTCCCACGGTCGGGGCAGTCGAACCATCCGTCGGTGCGGTCAAAGCCCCTGGAGTCGGCAATCAAAGCCCCCGCGTCGGGGCGATCGAAACTCCCGCGTCGATACCTGGAGTATTGTGTGCAGTTTTGGGCTCCTAATCCGAGGAAAGACGTTCTTGCCTTAGAGGGAGTACAGAGAAGGTTCACTAGATTGATCCCTGGGATGGCGGGACTTTCATATGAAGAAAGACTGGATAGACTAGGCTTGTACTCGCTGGAATTTAGAAAACTGAGGGGGGATCTTATAGAAACATATAAAATTCTTAAGGGGTTGGAGAAGCTAGATGCGGGAAGATTGTTCCCGATGTTGGGGGAGTCCAGAACCAGGGGTCACAGCTTAAGGATAAGGGGGAAGTCTTTTAGGACCGAGATGAGAAAACATTTCTTCACACAGAGAATTCTCTGCCACAGAAGGTAGTTGAGGCCAATTCATTGGCTATATTTAAGAGGGAGTTAGATTTGGCCCTTTTTGCTAAAGGGATCAGGGGGTATGGAGAGAAGGCAGGTACAGGTTACTGAGCTGGATGATCAGCCATGATCATATTGCATGGCGGTGCAGGCTCGAAGGGCCGAATGGTCTACTCCTGCACCTATTTTCTATGTTTCTATGTTTCTATGTCGGTACGATCAAAACTCCCGGGTCGGGACGATCGAAACTCCCACACCAGGGCGGTCAAAACTCCCGCGGCTTGGACTTCCCGAAGTCGGTCACTGACCAGAGACCATTGGCTCCGTGATGTTAAAGTCCACAAGCACCCACGGTTGGAGCTAATTTGCTCTTTCATTCCTTCTTCCTAAGTGAATAACTGCACCTTTCCATTTATGAAAATATATTTTACCATCGTAGCTTTGAGGTGAGAGGGGGCAAGGTTTAAAGGAAATATGCAAGACAATTTTTTTTACGCAGAGGGTGGTGGGTGCCTGGAACGCGCAGTTGTGGTTGGTGGTTGAAACAAATATATTAGTGGTATTTAAAAGACATTTGGATGGGCATGGAACAGAGGGAGATAGTTACATACTGGTAGAGAAGTAATGGTCTTGACAATAGACAATAGGTGCAGGAGTAGGCCATTCGGCCCCTCGAGCCAGCACCGCCATTCAATGTGATCATGGCTGATCATTCTCAATCAGTACCCCGTTCCTGCCTTCTCCCCATACTCCCTGACTCCGCTATCTTTAAGAGCTCTTGGCATCATGTTCAACACAGACATTGTGGATCAAAGGGCCTGTTCAAGTGCTCTGTTGTTCTAAGTTCTACTTTGTGCTTTTAAAACATGGCAAATAAGTTCATAAGTTGTAGGAGCAGAATTAGGCCATTTGGCCCATCAAAATCTACTCTGCCATTCAATCATGGCTGATCCATCTTTCCCTCTAAAACCCCATTCTCCTGCCTTCTCCCCATAACCCCTGACACCCGTACCGATCAAGAATCTATCTATCTCTGCCGTAAAAATATCCATTGACTTGGCCTCCACAGCCTTCTGTGTCAATGAATTCCACAGGTTCACCACCCATTGGCTAAAGAAATTCCTTACCTCCTTTCTAAAGGAAGGTCCTTTTATTCTGAGGCTACGGCCTCAGATGCTAGACTCTCCCACTAGTGGAAACATCCTCTCCAAATCCACTCTATCCAAGCCTTTCACTCTTTCACCCCCCTCATCCTTCTAAATTCTAGCGAGTAGAGGCCCAGTGCTGAAAGGACACCGATAGAAGGGATACCGATATAAACTGCATGATTTATTTTTGCCAGAATGTTATGGTAGTTCATCTTGAGGTAATGAGACATTAACGTAATTGAATCTTTGATTTGCTAATCATCCATTGAAGATGAAAGGATCAAATAATGTTTAAAAATAGGCAAAATGCGACAGACACTGGAAATCTGAAAGGATAAACCATCTGGAAGCTCAGCAGGTCCAGTAAACACACGTGGAGAACCAATAAAGAAGGTAGCGGGATTGGTGCTTTGAAGTAGAGTCCCCACCCATCGTCTCTCTCTGAACTAGACACACAAAGCTGGAGTAACTCAGCGGGACAGGCAGCATCTCTGGAGAGAAGGAATGGGTGACGTTTCGGGTCGAGTTGCTTCTTCAGACTCTCTCTGAACTCCCCTGTCATGTTCCTGGCATTTGATTTACTTTAGACTTTTGACTTTAGACTCTCAGCGTGGAAACAGGCCCTTCGGCCCACCGATGTCCACACCGACCAGCGATCACGCCGGACATTAGCACTATCCTACACGCTCGGGGCAATTTACAATTTTTACCACAGCCAGTTAACCTAGATCAGCTCTCTCTGTCGTGTTCCTGATATTTGCTTTACTTTAGACTTTAGAGATACAGCGTGGAAACAGGCCCTTCGGCCCACCGTGTCCGGCCCAACCAGCAATCAGCCCGTACACCAACACTATCTAACACACTAGGGACAATTTATAGAAGCCAATTAACCTACAAACCTATACGTCTTTGGCGTGTGGGATGAAACTGGCACCCTGAGGAATCGCACGTGGTCACGGGGAGAACGTACAAACTCCGTAAGGGCAGTGCCCATAGTCAGGATCGAGCCCGGGCCTCTGGCGCTGCAAGGCAGCAACTCTACCGCTGCGCCACCGTGCCGCCCCTTCTGGCTTGATTGTAATCATGTATTTGTCTTTCTGCGGACTGGTAGGCATGCAACAAAAGCTTTTCACCGTAGACAATAGATGCAGGAGGAGGCCATTCGGCCCTTCGAGCCAGCACTGCCATTCAATGTGATCATGGCTGATCATTCTCAATCAGTACCCCGTTCCTGCTTTCTCCCCATACCCCCTGACTCCGCTATCCTTAAGAGCTCTATCTAGCTTTCTCTTGAATGCCTTCTGAGGCCTCGGTACACATGACAACAAACTAAACTAAACTACGCCACTGTGCCACCCCCCCCCCCCCCCTCCACACCACTGTGCCGCCACCAAGGGCTATTTTTGATTAAAAGCAATAATGATGATGCTGGCAGCACGAGGTAAAAACAGAGAACATCTCTTACCTAAGACTTTTTGAAGTTCAATAAAACCAGGGAAGCATTCAGTGACTACAAAGGCAGGAGATAAGCAGGTATTCTGACGGAACATGTCTTTAGGTTTTCTATTGCAGAGATGAATCATAGAAATTGGCAACACAACAGGACTTTTTGTCAACTGACAGAACAGCTATTCAGACAAATCACAATTTCCAGCGCTGAGTTAGCGGTAGTCAGCGTACAGCCTTGCATGCTGGAGCATATCAGGTGCTGATCCAGGAACCTCTTAACTGTGGTAACAATTTCTCACTCTGTCAACCTTGCAGGTAGCGAGTTTCAGATTTCCACCACACTTTGGGCAAGTGAAATTTTTCATAAATTCAATAGACAATAGGTGCAGGAGGAGGCCATTCGAGCCAGCACTGCCATTCAATGTGATCATGGCTGATCATTCTCAATCAGTATCCCGTTCCTGCCTTCTCCCCATACCCCCTGACTCCGCTATCCTTAAGAACTCTATCTAGCTCTCTCTTGAATGCATTCAGAATATTGGCCTCCACTGCCTTCTGAGGCAGAGAATTCCACAGATTCACAACTCTCTGACTGAAAATGTTTTTCCTCATCTCAGTTCTAAATGGCCTACCCCTTATTCTTAAACTGTGGCCCCTGGTTCTCGACTCCCCCAACATTGGGAACATGTTTCCTGCCTCTAACGTGTCCAACCCCTTAATAATTTTATACGTTTCGATAAGATCTCCTCTCATCCTTCTAAATTCCAGTGTATACAAGCCAAGTCGCTCCAGTCTTTCAACATATGACAGTCCCGCCATTCATAAGTTATCGGAGCAAAAATAGGCCATACAGCCCATGGTGTGGGCGGCACGGTGGCACAGCGGTAGAGTTGCTGCCTCACAACGCCAACATTGCACCTGTGCATTTGACAATAAACATGATATGACTTGACATTATTTAATTTTCAACGGAGGTTAGAGTGACCTTGGTTCTGAGGCGTAGGTGCTATTATGTGAACAGTTTCCCATTCAACCCACAGATCAGCTTTACTCCATTGGAAACCTCCCTGGAGGCGAGGTGTACAAATTCTAACATTTAAAAAAATTAGTGAGGGGGTGATGAGAGTCTTGCTTGACACTAGTTTTCATTGAGGTCCGCTCTGTTGTAAACGCGCTGGTTAGTTTATGCCTCTGTCATTAGGTAATAACTAAGATTCATACACATTTCTGTGGACAGTTAAATTAGTGTTCTCAGTACCCGATGAAGCTAAAAATGTCATTTCTAATGCAGAAACTATTCAGATCTGAGCCACACACCCACCCAGTGGCCAATGCATTCAATTGCAATTCTTACAAAAATGTTCACAAACGTCAACAATGTTTAATCGGCGTGAACTGGGAACGAAATGAAGAGATTCTTCTATGCTGCAACTTTAGAGACACATTAATCCAACAACAAATACATACGCAATGAAATAGAATACAATAAATTATCGGATAATTATTTATGTCTGAAGAAGGGTTTTGACCCAAAATGCCACCCATTATTTTCTCCAGAGATGCTGCCTGATCCACTGAGTTACTCTATCCTACTCCGTTTGTCTTACATTATCAGATAAACTAGGAAACCGGACGATAATAGTGCAAGCTGAAGTATGTAGTGCAACCTTGTGTAAAGTCCATAGTAGTTAGGTGCGAAGATAGGGTTGTGGTTGAGATTTTAGTGTCATTTAAGAATAAGGGGTGGCTATTTAGAAAGGAGATAAGGAAAAACATTTTCACTCATCTAACGAGTTGTGAAGCTGTGGAATTCTCTGCCTCAGAAGGCAGTGGAGGCCAATTCTCTGGATGCTTTCAAGAGTTAGATAGAGCTCTTAATGATAGTTGAGTCAAGGGATATGGGGAGAAGGCAAGAACAGGGGTACTGATTGTGGATGATCAGCCATGATCACGGTGAATGGCGATGCTGGCTCGAAGGGCTGAATGGCCTATTCCTGCACCTATTGTCTATTGTTATTCAGGAGCCTTATGGTGGATAGGAAGAAGCTGTTCTGGCACCTGGAGGTCACGGTTCTCAGGCTCCTGTGCCTTATTCCACGTGGTAGCAGCGAGAAGATAGCATGACAAGGGTGATGAGGGTCTTTGATATTAGCTGCTTTCTTGAGGCAGAGCATTCTGTACATCCATTTGCTGGTGGAGTGGTCAGCACCAGTATTGCATTGGGCAATGCCCACCACTTTCTGCAGCCTCCTTCATTTTGAGTACTCGAGTTACCAAACCGGGCATTGATGCAATCAATGAGTTTGCTCTCCACTACACACCTGTAGATGTTCAAGAGGGTAGATTTTTAGATTTAGATTTAGAGATACAGCGCGGAAACAGGCCCTTCGGCCCACCGGGTCCGCGCCGCCCAGCGATCCCCGTACATTAACACTATCCTACACACACTGTGTATTGTGACACATTCCTCCCGTGACCACCATTAAAATTTTCTGTGACTTGTGCCACAGTAGACCATCTGTCCATTCGGACCAGACGGGATAGCCTTCGTTGCCCTCGCGCATCGATGAGCCTTGGGCGCCCAACACCCTGTCGCCGGTTTGTGGTTTGTCTCTCCTTGGACCTGTCGGTAGGTACTCACCACTGCTGACTGGGAGCACCCCACAAGCCTTGCCATTTCAGAGATGCTCTGACCCAGTCGTCTAGCAATAACAATTTGGCCCTTGTCAAAGTCACTCAGGACTTTACTCCTGCCCATTTCTCCTGCATCCAACACATCAACTTCAAGAACTGACTGTTCACTTGCTGCCTAATATATCCCACCCCTTGACAGGTGCCATTGTAACAAGATAATCAATGTTATTCACTTTGCTTGTCAGTCATCATAATGTTTTGGCTGATCGGTGTATAGTAGGGGACTGAGAACGTATCCCTGCAGGGTACTGGTGTTAAGGATTATTGGGGAGGTGTTCAGTTTATTGTATTGTCACGTATACAGATTTGTTTTGCTGCATGCTAAAAGACTATACTCGATTACAATCAAGCCATCCACAGCGTACAGATATAGAATAAAGGGAATAGCGTTCAGTGCAAGATAAATTCCAGTAAAGTCCGATCCATGATAGTCAGAGAGTATCCAACGAGTTAGATGGTAGTTCAGGACCGCTCTCTAGGTGGTGATAGGATGGTTTAGTTCTATCACCAAATAGAGAGCAGTCCGGACCAACCATCTACCTTATTGGAGACTCTCGGACTATGTTTAATTCAAGATTCAAGATTCAAGATAGCTTTATTTGTCATCCAATATTGGACGAAATTCAGTCACCCACAGTCCAACAATAAAAGCATTAAATAGGCATTAAAATTACACAACCCCCAAAACACACAAAAAAAGAATCATCCATCAAAGAAACATCCATCACAGTGAGTCTCCTCCAGTCCTCTCCTCACTGTGATGGAAGGCCACAATGTCTTTCCCTTCTCCTGCTGTCTTCTCCCGCGGTCAGGTTGTTGTGGTTGCAGGCCGCGCCGGACGGTCCGCAGCGGGCCAAGCCCAAGGCGAGTTGCAGCCGCTCCCGCAGCCTCCGAAGGTCAGTAATCAGACTTTACTGAACTTTAACTGGCTTGTCACCAATCCTTACTGATTGGGGCTGTGGGACAGAAAGTAGAAGATCCATTGGTAGTGGGGTGGGGGTTCTGATTCAGAATTAGCTTACTCATAGAAGACAAAGGGCTGCGGTGTTATTCTGACACCTGAAAGGCATAGATAGAGTGGATGTGGAAAGGATGTTTCCACTGGTGGGAGAGTCTAGGACTAGAGGTCATAGCCTCAGAATTAAAGAGCACTCTTTTAGAAAGGTGGTGAGGTGGAACTTCTTTAGTCAGAGGGTAGTTAATCTGTGGAGGCCAAGACAGTGGATATTTTTAAGGCAGAGATAGCCAAATTCTTTAGAAAGGGTGTCTAGGGTTATGGGGAGAAGGCAGGAAAATGGGATTAGGAAGCAGAGATCAGTCATGGCAGAGTAGACTCGATGGGCTGAATGGCCTAATTCTACTCGTATTACTTGTGAACTTGTCCTTGACCAATGAAGTTCTATAGACACATGGATATGCTTCGACCTCTGATTTGTGATTACAATTTGAGCAACTTGGACAGAAATGTAAGTAGATTGCTTAGCTTTAAGTTTATTATTGTCACGTGTACCAGGGTTTTTTTTGCATGCTCTCTAAACAGATCAGATAACACTATACATAAATACAGTCGTCAAATTCAAGTATACAGGATGGAGCAAAGGGTAAGATACAGAATGTAGCTCGCAGCCTTGTGCAACATTACTTATTTAGACAAGGTCCAATGTCTGCAATCAGGCAGAGGTGAATTAGACAGTACCCTAGCTTGTGGAAGGACCGTTCAGAAACCAGATAACAGAGGGGAAGAAGCTGTTCCCGAGTCCTGTGGCACACACTTCAAGCTTGGTAAATATGCAGATTACAGGGATGAGCATTATAAAATCATGAGAGGAATAGATTGGGTAGATACAGTCTCTTGCCCACTGTAGGTGAATCAAGGACCTTAGGACATAGGTTTAAGGTGAAGGGGAAAAGATTACATAGGAATCTGAGGGGTAACTTTTTCACACAAAGGGTGGTGAGTGTATGGAACGAGCTGCCAGAGGAGGTAGTTGAGGCAGAGACTATCCCAGCATTTAAGAAACAGTCAGACAGGTTCATGGATAGGACAGGTTTGGAGGGATATGGGCCAAATGCAGGCAGGTGGGACTAGTGTAGCCGAAGAGCCTGTTTCCACACTGTATGACTCTATGGAATGGAGGGATATGTAACATGCAAGAAGGGGAGATTAGTTTAACTTGGCATCATGGTCATCACAGATATTGTGGGATATAAGTGCTGTTCCTGTGCTGTACTGTTCTTTGTTCTATGTAACTGTTGAGAAAACATGTGCCCTTCCTGATTTGGTGATGCACAGAAAATGTATTCTAAATTCACACATGTGGGAGAGAACATATTATTAAATTCACCAGACAATATGTTGTATCTTTCAGCTTCAATAAACGGAAAATCACTCAGCACAATTCAAGAGTTTATTGGATTTTTGACTTGTAGGAAGTCACAATATTGCAATGCACCATTTAGATCAAGGAATTTATTCCTCGTGCCACCAATCCCAACGGATTGATAAACAATGACAGTTTTTACACTGTTCAAGCCAAACAAAATCTAAAATCCTCCGCAGTCACGTCTATCCAGAACTTCTTCATGATACAACTATAATAAAAAATTATTGCACAATTATGGACAAATTCTGTACATAATTACATTGGCTAATTATTTTTTTGATCAAAGACAAAAACACATTTAAGCAGCAGAAGCCTAACGTACACACTGACAGAATGAGGCAAGACTTTTTATACAAAGGATTCAGCAGTTACCCGATTGCTAACTCCATCCTTAGACCAGCCAATTCTAGAACGGAAGAACATGCAATCAATACTGACAGCAGATACTAGCACTGATGTTGCTTAAAAGCAAAATAAAATCTCTACCAAATTATGTACTCGGTTGATGTTACTGGCCAACTCAAAAGAACATGAATAAGAAGAAGCTGCTGTTCAGTCGTCAGTGTGCTGTCAGCAGAGGACTAACCAATACAGAAATGCCCTTTCAAAGCCTTTCAGTTCTGCACTCTGACCAGAAGGTGCTTGGATGCCAATCCAGGCACATGACTCAGAGGGAAGGTGGACTTAAGACACACAAAAGGGACAAAAAATAATATCACATCCAACATAAATTTCACAAGTAAAAGTGCATTTGAGGGTTTAGCTGTAGAAACAAAGATACACAAAAGGACATAAAGTGCTGGAGTAACTCAGTGGGTCAGGCAGCATCTCTGGGGAACGTGGATAGTTGACGATTCAGATCTGAAGGAGAGCCTCGACCCGAAACATCACCTATCCATGTTCTCCGAGGATGATGCCTGACCTGCTGAGTTACTCCAGCACCTGGTGTCCTTTTGCACAAGGGTTTAGCGATCTGCTCATGAAGGAAAGTTGCTTTAGACAACTAAAATGGAGAATTGGGTGTACTGTCAAATGTGATGTACTCAGGCAGAAGACTGCAGTTTATGCAGAACTACATGGCTGTAGCTAGCAAAATGTATAGAACAAGGCATGCTGACTTGGGTAGAGAGCTCCATGCAGTGGTATTTTTATTTAATGCCAGATTGTCCCCATTATCCCAAATGGTAACCAACAACATTTAAGAATGACAAGGGATTTTCCAGTTCCTGGGGAAGATGATTTTGCAGAACAAGCCTTTGACCACTCCAGCTCTCTAATGCAAGCCTATGTGTCCTAAGGAAATTCCTGACTGGCTTGATCTTAGAAAGCAAGGTCAATGCAAAGGCGAGAGCTACGCTAAAACATATCAGGCAGCCAACCGTTAGGAGCTGTAGCAAGCGCTTATCAAGTTTCAGCAATGGTAAAGTTAATCTCAGCTCTCAAGTCAGCATCGATCTTTATGCAAGACAACTGCACAAGTGGTGCTGGTCGGGGGAAAATAAAAGAAAATTTGTGAAAATATAAAATTAGGATGCAACACTGGAAATCCAGAGCAGAAAACTGTGAAAAATCAGAGGAAACAACACAATTAGCAGCAAACAGATAACAGAGGTATTACAGCATTTGTTCTCTGCACAGGTTATGTGCCTGCCCTGTTGAAAACTTCCGTTTCCTTGAAATTTGAAGCTCACCACAATAACTCTTTCTGCATTCTTAACACAGTCTTGGCCACCAATTTTGAAGATTTCATTCACAGACCAATGATATTTAGATAAAGCCATTATAGGGACAATTTGTCCATTTTACCTATATGTCTTTGGACAGAAACCATGGGGAACTGTTCAACAAAACCTGAAGAGCGGACATTTAATAAGCAGCGTTAACAAAATGTCACCTGTAAAGACGCACATTCCAGATCGAGATCATTAAAAACGCATAAACTTTCCTTTGACCGTGAAACTTGTGCAGCAAGACGAATATTTCATGACACTTTAGATGTGGTCCTTTATCTCTACCATTTTGCACTTTCACATCAATGCAGGCATTCTAACTAAGTTTTGTTGCAGGCAGGGAACAAACAGCAAGCAGATAGATGGGACAAGGTGCACTTCAAATTGCGAATGGCAGCTTTGTTTTTCTCTCTCTCCATGGACGCTGCCTGCCCTGCTAAGTATTTCTAGCCTTTTCTGTTTTATATCACAAATGGCAGGGTCTCTTCTGGTTTTTTTTTTGTCTTCTGGTTGATGGATAATTGTGCTCTTGAGATGAGGACCAGGTGAAGGAGTGGGAAATGCAAGCACAGAGTCTCTTAGTCAGAAATGGGGAGCTCTTCAGACTGAGTTTTAGTTTGCACGTTCCTCCATTACGCACGCACCTGCTCCGATAGACACCTGCGCGTATAAAAGCGAGCTGGTGGAATCAGTGACAAATTAATCGGAGCCTGCGCAAGAGCAGTGCACTCAAGGCAAGCAGCGTCTCTCATTGGTATTGCCTCACCCATACACCTCGGGGCCATACTTAATTTTCCAAACGTTGAGGTTTCAGTGTGGAAGTACAGCAGACCGCCACTTGGCGGTTTTAAGCTTTGGCAACTCGCGGAGATTACAAAGCATGTTTTCGTATTCATTCAAGGATATTGGCTGCTGACCGCTGAATGAAATAGAAAGGGACCGTGGGTCAAAAAACTATAGATCGGCCGGGTTGACTTTCCACTGCTAGGAGGCCGATCCTCTCAAAGTCTTGCCTCCATTGGAACTCAGTGTCCGTGATCTCTGCCTCAGCAACTGCTTGTCCGGAATCTCAAAGCCTTCGAAGAGAGTGTTGCCAATGATGTCCGCGGCCTCGGGACGCTCCCCGGGTTCAGGAGAAAGCATTTTCTGCACCATTTCATGCTGTGCCAGAGATTCATAAAAATCCAGGTTAATTTCCACAGAGATTAGTTAAATTCTCCTCAGTTTAGAGGTACAGCGTGGAAACAGGCCCTTCGGCCCACTGAGATTGCACCGATCACCAATCACCCACATACTAGTTCTATGCTACACACTAGGGACAATTTACAGAAGCCAATTAACCTACAAACCTGCACTTCTTTGGAATGTGGGAGGATACCGGAGCACCCAGAGAAATCCAACTATCTTTTCAGTTCCTTCTAGCTATAAAAAGTAAACATCTCACATAATTTACATGCATTTTAAATTGAAAAGCCATAATGTTTGAATGATGCATGAAAATGCACAGGGAGAAAATGCAAACTCCGTACAGATAGCACCCGTCGTCAAACCTTGGGTCTCTGGCGCTGTAAGGCAGCAACTCTATTGATGAGCCACTGTGCCGCCCTTCTATCATGGTTTATATTTGCTTTATAAAAGACTTGGTGTGGCCTATCCGATACTGGGCACTAGGTTTTCAGATGTCACTAAGGTGATTCACCACAATTGTACTGGAGATGAGAGCTTCCTTATTATGAAGTTCAACTTTGAGGGTAAATTTAAGAGTATCATTTGAGAGACTTTTGGATAGGCACATGGTTATGCAGGGAGCAGTGAGATATGGATTGCGTGCAGGCAGATACAAGTAGGTCTTGCCATTATGTTCGGCACAGACATTGTGGGTTGAAGTACCTGTTCCCGTGCTGTATTGTTCGATGTTCTAAACACAAATGGCCTGGTTCACCCTGTGTAATTCTCCGGAGAATAACACAGGGTGTGAAAGCAGAGTATGTCATAGAGTCATACAGCAAGGAAACAGGCCCTTCGGCCCAACTCGCCATTGCAACCAAGGTGCCCCATCAACACTAGTTCCACTGGCCCCATTTGGCCCATATTCCTCTCAACCTTTCCTATCCATGTACTCGTCTGATAGCTGGTGTGTATGAACATTGACTTCTCTAACTTCAGATAGTTCCTCTGTCCCTCTCTTTCCCCTCCCCCTTCCCAGTTCTCCCACTATCTTCCAGTCTCCAACTACATCCTATCTTTGTCCCGCCCCCTCCCCTGACATCAGTCTGAAGAAGGGTCTCGACCCACAAAGTCACCCATTCCTTCTCTCCAGAGATGCTGCCTGACCCGCCGAGTTACTCCAGCATTTTGTGTCTACCTTGGAGCAAGATGACATGATCAACTCTGACAGATTGATCAAGATCAATAAGTGGGTGGTCGGAGTGTTAGCTCACACAGTCTGATTCTGTTTCTTACCCTTGCGATGATGTTTCACTACTGCAAATGAAGCTGTGGGAAATGATCGATGGGAAGCTGGGAGACAATGATGGTGGTGCTTTGAATCCTCTGCCTGAGGGGAGTACATGCAGACCAAAATAACTACTGAAATGGAATTGGATATCTGGAGGCAGAGATTTTCAGGACTTGGAGAAATGGCAGTCATTGATCACTTTGATGAGGCAAATGGCCTTCTCCAGTGCCGTATAATTCTAAACACAAACACTCAGAACTCAAGTACCATTTCGAACCATGAATATTCATCCACCATAGAATGCTACTTTTCATCTGAGCAAGTGAAACCAGCTATTTATAGGCATGCTTCTTAGCAATGACACAGGCTGATGCTGGCATTTATTCACAAAATGCTGGAGTAACTCAGCAGGTCAGGCAGCATCTCAGGAGAGAAGGAATGGGTGGCGTTTCGGGTCGAGACCCTTCTTCAGACTGATGCTGGCTGTGCACTGATTAAATGCACAAACGTAAATCCAGAACAACACAGTCAACAGAATTGCACAAACCAGGAACAAAGAACAAGGGAAGGCTATTTATTCCAGAGCCAGTTTTAAACTGATTGATTGAAAATTACAGCATGGAAACAGGTCCTTGCCCACCTATCACTCTAGATCTATGTTATCCCACTTTCACATCCACTCCCTACACATTAGGAGCAATTTACAGAGGTCAATTAACCTGCAAATCTGCACGTTTTTGAGATTTGGGGGGGGAACCCACCCACTGTGCCCGCCCTCCTCTCTGACCAAAGCCACGGAACTGCTAAATAGACATTGTCACTGCTTGGAAGTCAACAGCATGAACACGAGCACCGGGTTTGTAACAGGCATGGTAACGAGGGAGGCCAACATAACATTCCTTAAAAAAAATCATATTAAAATTAGTTCAGTTTCATGCATCATTCAACTGTATGGCTTTTCAATTTAAAATGCATGTAAATTATGTGAGATGTTTACTTTTTATAGCTAGAAGGAACTGAAAAGATAGTTGAGGCAAGAGAAGGATGACTCCCTTTTGCAGATAGAAGCAGCTGAGATGATTAGCAGTTCCTTGGTTGGGGATGGGCAAATTTGATTTGCCCTTCAGCATATTCATCTAGTGCACCTATGAATTAGGCTTGGTAAAGCTAACATTTACTTTTCCAAACAGTGCTTCTGCTTTCCAGTCAAGTGGGTGGGGGGAAATGAAGGTACTGAGTAACTTACACACCATACCAACTTGTAGATTTTACATAAAGGTTTGCACTTTCCCGTCCATTTCCTTCCTACTTCCTCCCTCTAATTCTCAACAGATTGAGAATTGACTTTGCCTGCACTGTACGATAACAGATTAAGCTTTGAAATTTCAAAATCTGATTTTATATTAGATTTTAAAACATTTCAAAATTCAACTAAGATCTCTTTTGAGGGGGTCATATGCGAGTTTAACCTTGGGTTCCTCGCATCACGACACCAACATGCCTTCAAGAGCCAAGACTGTTTTATTGTCATGTGTCCCAGATGGAACAATGAAATTCTTACTGTCTGCATCGCAAACAATAGACAATAGGTGCAGGAGGAGGACATTCGGCCCTTCGAGCCAGCACTGCCAATCAATGTGATCATGGCTGATCATTCTCAATCAGTACCCCGTTCCTGCCTTCTCCCCATACCCCCTGACTCCGCTATCCTTAATAGCTCTATCTAGCTCTCTCTTGAATGCATTCAGAGAACTGGCCTCCACTGCCTTCTGAGGTAGAGAATTCCACTGATTCACAACTCTCTGACTGAAAAGGTTTTTCCTCATCTCCATTCTAAATGGCCTACCCCTTATTCTTAAACTGTGGCCCCTTGTTCTGGGCTCCCCCAACATTGGGAACATGTTTCCTGCCTCTAATGTGTCCAACCCCTTAATAATCATACGTTTCGATAAGATCTCCTCTCATCCTTCTAAATTCCAGTGTATAACCTATGCAATACTCTCCCGAAAGGCTAATACCTCTACTTTCCTCCTTTCTTCAAAACCTCTCGGTGATCATGCTGAGTCAAACTATGCCACTCAGTGTCAAACATCAGACCAAAAACGAACAAACGGACAGGGATGGCACAGCGGTAGAGTTGCTGCCTTACAGTGCTAGAGACCCGGGTTTGACCCTGACTACAGTGCTGTGTGCAGACTTTGTATGTTCTCCCCGTGACCTGCGTGGGTTTTTTCCCCCACACTCCAATGATGTTCAGGTTTGTTGGCTTTGATAAGAATTGTAAATTGTCCCTGGTGTGTGGGACAATGCTAATGTGCAGGGCGATCGCTGGTCGGGGCAGACTCGGTGAGCCGAATGGCCTGTTTCCGCGCTGTATCTCTAAACTAAACTAAACTTGGGACATTACTCTACTTATATTGAAAGATTCAATACAAACACAAGTTGTTGTCACTGCTGAAGAAAGAGGCATGAAGCAACTCACTGCACTCGAAAAAGTATTTTTCATTGTTATTTTACACTGGAAATAGGCTGGAAGAACAGTGGCCACAACTTTCAAGATTCATAGAAACATAGAAAATAGGTGCAGGAGGAAGCCATTTGGCCCTTCGAGCCAGCACCACCCACCATTCATTGTGATCATGGCTGATCATCCACAATCAGTAACCCGTGCCTGCCTTCTCCCCATATCCCTTGATTCAGCTAGCCCCGAGAGCTCTATCTAACTATCTTTTAAATTCGTCCAGTGAATTGGCCTCTACTGCCTTCTGTGGGAGAGAATTCCACAAATTCACAACTCTCTGGGTGAAAACGTTTTTTCTTATCTCAGTTTTAAATGGCCTCCTCCTTATTCTTAGACTGTGGCCCCTGGTTCTGGACCCACCCCCCCCAAACATAGAAAATAGGTGCAGGAGGAGGCCATTTGGCCCTTTGTGCCAGCACCGCCATTCAATGTGAACATAGCTGATCATCTACAATCAGTAACCCGTGCCTGCCTTCTCCCCATTGGGAAGATTTTTCCTCCATCTAGCTTGTCCATTCCTTTTATAATTTTATATGTTTCTATAAGATCCCCTCTCATCCTTCTAAATTGCAGTGAATTCTTAAGCTACCTCAACCCTTGTGAACTAATCAAATATCCGGTACAAATAACACTAAACATGGCCGTACAATACCACATCCGTAACAACTTACCTCCTGAAGATATTCCTCCAGGAATAAAGAGGGGAACTTTAAATTCCGAACTTCTGTTAAGGTCTGTAAAAAGAAAAAAGTTCCTTGCTGGATTAATGCAGCTTGAACCATACTCAAAAAAGCTTACACCATACCATATAGCAGCCCATTTGATAGGCACCCCATCTACAACCATTTCACTGTACCTCAGGGCACGCGTGACAATGACGGACTATTGAACTATCATTCACTCCAGCACTTGCATATTTATTGCAACAATTCAGAATTGACAAGGACACTGTGCGAAGCCACAGTTTAAGAATAAGGGGTAGGCCATTTAGAACAGAGATGAGGAAACACTTTTTCACTCAGAGTTGTGAATCTGTGGAATTCACTGCCTCAGAAGGCAGTGGAGGCCAATTCTCTGAATGCATTCAAGAGAGAGCTAGAAAGAGCTCTTAAGGATAGCGGAGTCAGGGGGTATGGGGAGAAGGCAGGAACGGGGTACTGATTGAGAATGATCAGCCATGATCACATTGAATGGCGGTGCTGGCTCGAAGGGCCGAATGGCCTGTTCCTGCACCAATTGTCTATTGTCTATAAGCTAGTAAAGGAATTGCAGGAGTCCTGGCTGAAATACATGAATCCTCACTAGACATAGGCGAGGTGCTGGAAGACTGGAGGGTGGCTAATGTTGTGCCTCTATTTAAGAAGTACTGCAAATAAAAAAACTGGGTATTATAGACCAGTGAGCCCAACATTGGTGGTAGAAAAGTTACTGGAATGGATTCTGAGGGATAAAATTATAATGCATTTGCAAAGAAAAGCTGATTCAAGATAGTCAGCGTGAATTTGAGTTTTGAGGATGGGACTAAGGTGGTTGATGATGCATGGCAGCGTACGTAGTTTGCATGTACATCTGCAGGCCTTTGATATGGTATTGCATGGTAGCTTACTCTTTAAAATAGATTACACGGGATCAAAAGAGAACTGGATAGTTGAATACAGAATTGGGTTTGATGGTATGAAGCAGAAGGTGATGGTGGAAGGGTGTTTCTCAGACTGGAGACTCAGGGTTCGGTGCCTTTGTCATCTATGTCAATGATTTAGACAAGTAAGCAGGGCATGATTAACAGGTTTGCAGATGACACTAAAGTTGTGGTGTCATAGACATCAATCAGATGGATAAGCCAGTTGAGGAATGACAAATGGAGTTAATTGAGTTAATTCAGATAAGTGCAAGGTGTTGCAGTGAATGACAAAGCACTGGTATGTTCTACAATAGGAGTACAATCACATACTACTCCGAAAGAAGCATCACGCTGAATAGGGTAATGGAGGAGGGCTTTTGGCATGCTGGCCTGTACCACTTAGGCCATTAAGTATAGAAGTTGGGGCTTTATGTTGAGGCCAAACTCGGAGTGTTATGTTCCATTGTGGTCACGCCGCCACGGGAAAGATGTCATTAAGCTGAAACGGGTGCGGAAAAGATTTATGAGGATGTTCCCGGGGCTCATGGAAGCGAGGTATAGGGGAAGGTTATGCAGGCTGGGACTTCATTTGTTGGAGCTCAGGAGGGTGATTTTCTCTTTAAGGAGATGTATAAAATGAGGGGCCTAATAGGTTGAATGCACACACCCCGCCCCACCACTCACTACCCCGCCATTCAACACCCCCTGCCCCTTGCACTGCTTAATTGGGGGATCAATCAAAATGAATTCAGTTTAGAGAGACATGGATCAAACGCTGAGAAATGGGACCATCTTATCTGGGCATTATGGTTGGTATGGACGAGTTGGGACAAAGAGCCCGTTTCGGTGCTGTACAACACCATGACTCTGAAGGGCCTCAGCCTGAAATGTTGACTGTTCGTTTCCCTCCACAGATTCTGCCTGATTTACAGAATTCCTCAATAGCTTTCCATTTTTTATTTTGTTTTAAGGCATACAGTTGTGCTTACCTGGACTCTCTCCATTTGAGTACTGAAGGGATACAGCAACTCGAACAAGATCAAACCCAGAGAAAAGATGTCAACTTTATGGCAGTAAGTGTTTCCAGATATCTGCAAATTGCAAAAGAGATGGTATTATCAATATCAGAGATATCCACCCTTTTGCGGCTGTAGCATTTACCATTTTCACCGGAAAATAAATGTGTGAATGACTTCACTCACCTGCTCTGGGCTCATATAGAGTTTAGTGCCCACTTGCCCTGTGTGTCTGGCATACACTGGCATTGGTGTAAGTATAGACCCCTCCTCTTCGTCCTGGTCCATTGCAGTCACCAGCCCAAAGTCACCCACTTTCACCACATCATCCAATGTAAAGAAAATATTTGAAGGCTTAAAAAAGGAAATAAAAAAGGAACCCATTTCAAACAAAAGAATACAGGAAAGAGGGTGATACTTGCAGGGGCGTTATTGAAAGAAATGCAATTAGGACCACCTGGAGCAGTTCAAAAGTTACATGTAGGAAGGAACTGCAGATGCTAGTTTATACCAAAGATAAACAAAATGTTGGAGTAACTCAGCGGGTCAAGTCGGAACCCTTCTTCAGATTGAAGTTAGGGGTGGGGGAGAAATCTAGAGGTGATAAAATGCCGGAACAAATCATGGCCGGCAAAAGATGACCCGAGGAAGGGCGGATCCATACTGACCTTTCTGTCCTGGGCCTCCTCCACTGTCAGAGAGGCCACACCCAAATTGGAGGAACAGCACCTCCTGTTTCGCTGGGGCAGCTGACAACCCAGCGGTATGAACGTCGCTTTATTTAATTTCAAGTAACTGGCATTCCCTCCCTTCCCCCCTCTCCCCCACCATAGTTGTCCTACCAGTTCCACTGGATGCATCCTGCTATCCCTCTTGTTATCACACTGCACCTCCACAGACTCCGGTGTCAAGCTCCTCAAGTTTGCGGATGACACTACCCTGATTCGACTGATCCAGGATGGGGAGGAATCTGCCTACAGATGGGAAGTGGCACAGCTGGCGTCCTGGTGCCATTGCAACAACCTGGAGCTCAATGCTCTCAAGACAGTGGAACTAATTGTAGATTTTCGAAGAGATCCCCCTCCCCTCCTCCCATTCACCATCAACAACACCACAGTCACATCTGTGGAGTCATTTAAGTTCCTTTGAACCATCATCTCTAGAGACCTTAAATGGGGGGGCCACCATCGACTCCAGTCAAAAAGGCCCAACAGAGGTTGTACTTGCTGCGGCAACTGAAGAAACACAATCTGCCACAGGCAATGATGGTCCAGTTCTATACTGCTATCACCGAGTCCGTCCTCACCTTCTCCATCATGGTCTGGTTTGGCTCAGCCACCAAGCACGACATCCGGAGGCTGCAATGGATCGTTCGCACAGGTGAGAAGGTTGTTGGCTGCAACCTTTCCCCCCATTGACGGACTGTACACTGCAAGGGCCAGGAAGCGAGCGGGCTTCTCTGACCCCTCTCACCCTGGCCACAAACTCTTCGAAGCACTTCCGTCTGGAAGGCGACTCTGGACTGTCAAAGCAGCCACAGCCAGACATAAAAACAGCTTTTTCCCCACGAGTAATAGTTCTACTCAATAACCAAAGTCTGTAGTCGCTTTTTTGCTCTGGTTTATTTTCACCCACATGTTTAGACCGTAATGGTGTATCCTTATTGTTTTGATGTGTTTATGCTTTATTCTTAATTGTTAACTGTATGTTTGTGTTGTCATTTGTGAGCGGAGCACCAAGGCACATTCCTTGTATATGCACATACTTGGCCAATAAATTTATTCATTCATTCACTTTCTCCAGCTAACAAAGGGCCATTATGGGCTCCACCTTTCCTGAGGTCATCTTTTGCCAGCCCAGATTTGTTCTGGCCTTTTCTCGCCTCCAGTTTAATTTATGCCTGGAGGCGAGACCACCACAAACCCAATGTGCTTTAATTTAAAACACTATTTGAAGATTGAAGATAATTACAAGACGGGTTGGCTGATTTGAGGGGAAAAAAGGAGGGAAAAAAACAATCTCTTCTCCCCTCTCCCCTCCCACCTACATTCATTCCCCCAGCGTCACAATTCACAACTCTTCAATCCGTTTGTTCCACACCTGTCTTTTCGTCTCTGATCTTTGTCTATTTGCCTATCAAAAACAACCCCCCTCACCTGTATCAACCTATTTCCTGCTGCACATTGTACTGCCCTTCCTCCCTTCCTCCCTTCCAGCTTTCTTTGTTCCCCTCCTGAAGGAGAATTGCGAGCCAAAACATTGTTTGTGGATTTCCCTCTGGATGCTGCCTGGCCTACTGATTTATTCCAGTGTTTCGTTTGTTGTTCGAGATTCCAGTATCTGCAGTTTCTCGAGTGTGTAAAAGTCAAGCCCATTGATGTCGGTCACAAACACCCAGAATAAAGATGGCAGATCTCCCCCTCAGAAGGATGCGAGTAAACCAGGTGAATTCTTACAAGATTTCATTCTCTTATTGTCACCATTATTGATATCAACTGTTAAAATTAGAGACACATTTCATTACCTACAAATAATTTTGGATTTGGATTATGCAACCAGATTGGCTGTTTAGGAGAATTTAATGGATGCAAGGAACTCCAGATGCTAGTTTACAAAATAAGACACAAAATGCTGGAATGTATGTCAATTCACCTCTTCTTGGCAACCAGGCATCAAATTCTTCTACACAAGACACAAAATGCTGGAGTAATTTAGCGGGTCAGGTAGCATCTCTGGAGAACATGGAGAGGTGATGTTTTAGATTGGGAATTTTCTTCAGAAGAGTCTTCAGAAGATCTAAAGGGTTCCGACCTGAAACAGCCATGTGACGTTATTCTCAGTCTGAAGAAGGGTCTCGACCCGAAACGTCGCCCATTCCTTCTCTCCCGAGATGCTGCCTGACCTGCTGAGTTACTCCAGCATTTTGTGAATAAATACCTTTGATTTGTACCAGCATCTGCAGTTATTTTCTTATACTGCATATTGTTCTCCAGAGATGTTAAGTGACCCGCTGAGTTACTTCAGCATTTGTATCTTGCTATGCAGAAAGATTTGATGCCTCAGTGCCATGACAATGTAGATTGACATACTTTAAAGTTTCTGATTTTTAGGATATTGTGCAGATTGCCAGGCCAGCATGTGTTGTCAGCTACAGCTACCCTGAAGCATTGCATGTACGTTTCTCAAACCAACAAAAAGCAGCTCAACAAGTGGATAGGTGCAAATCTACTCAAATGGTAGTCGGCAGAGAGCAAGAACCAGAATTTGCAGAAAGAGCAGAAAGTCCTGGGATAAAACACCTGAAAATATTTTGTCTTGGGTTCAAGCTATATGCATGGACTAAATGAGTCAAATATCCTTCTGACCACCTTGATCTCAGCAATTCACCATTTTTGAAATAATTGTAATAATAAGTACATCACATCACCGTCACACAGCTCAAAAACTTCTCTTCAACTGTATCCCACACCAGGGAGGCTAAAATTCTATTAACCTCGACTGAATTTCTCTTGATGATTTTCAATTAACTTATGGGTCAAAATCCCAAACTATCCATGTCCCTTGAATTGATCACATACTCCACCACAGTACATTGAAGTAAAGTCAGCACAGGAACAGGCCTCTCGGCCCACAATGTCTGTGCCGAACATGGTGGAAAGATAAACTAATCTCCTCTGCCTGCTTGTGATCCATACCCCTCCATTCCCAGCCTACCAAATGCCACTGTCCTATCTGTCTTCTCTGTGATGCGTCCCACAGACCTATCACTTTGTGTAAAAAGAATTTGCCCTGCACATCTCTGTAAACTTTGCCTGTCTCAACTTAAAGCTGTGACCGCTAGCTTTTGACATTTCTACACTTGGGGAAAAAAGGTTGTGACCATCTACCAGTGGTGTCCAAACTTTTTTCAAAGAGGGCCAGATTTGATAATGTGAAAATACCTAAGGCCCAATGGCCCCTTTAACTAATGCGCTCCCCCCCCCCCCCCCCCCCCCGGACCTTTAACTAATGCGCTCCTCCCCCCCCCCCCCCCCGGACCTTTAACTAATGCGCTCCCCCCCCCCCCCGGACCTTTAACTAATGCGCTCCCCCCCCCCCCGGACCTTTAACTAATGCGCTCCACCCCCCCACCGGACCTTTAACCAATGCGCTCCCCCCCCCTCCCCCCCCGGACCTTTAACTAATGCGCCCGCCCCCCCCCCCCCGGACCTTTAACTAATGCGCTTCCCCACCCCCCACCGGACCTTTAACTAATGCGCTCCCCCCCCCCCCCCCCGGACCTTTAACTAATGCGCTCCCCCCCCCGGACCTTTAACTAATGCGCTTCCCCCCCCACCCCCCCACCGGACCTTTAACTAATGCACTCCCCCCCCCCCACCTTTAACTAATGCGCTCCCCCCCCCACGTCGCCGTCGCCTCTCCTGCTGGGGGGGGGATGCGGCACCCGCCTGACTGAAGCGCCTGCCAATGAGCGTGCGGGGTGAGGACAGCTCTACTGCTGCTCTCCCATCCCGTTGTCCCCCCTGCACGCCCTCAACCCCGCCGCCAGGAAGTGTAGTCGCCGTCGCCTCTCCCGCTCGGGGTGGGGGAGGTCGGCCAGCGCTGACCGCCGGGAGGTGTAGTCGCCCTCTCCCCTCTCCCCCTCCCCCTCCCTTCATTCTGTTAGACAGTGCTGGCGGGCCATAAATAATACATTTTAAGACGGAAGCTGCGGGCCGTATAAAATCTGACCTCGGGCTGCGATTGGCCCCCGGGCCGGACTTTGGACATGTCTGATCTACCCTATCTCTGCACAAAACACTTGCCCGGGTTTGCCAGTGTGTTTTAAACAGCTGTACTCCATAGATATGTGCACCTTCATGGACACTCCCTTTTGCAAACATTAAGGTGTCAACTCGGTGCTCCACACATATTGCGGCACATTGGCGCAGCGTTAGAGTTGCTGCCTTACATTGAATGCAGCGCCGGAGACTCAGGTTCGATCCTGACTACGGTCGCCGTGTGTACGGAGTTTGTACGTTCTCCCCGTGACCTGCGTGGGTTTTCTCCGAGATCTTCGGTTTCCTCCCACACTCCAACGACGTACAGGTATGTAGGTTAATTGACTGGGTAAAATGTAAAAAATTGTCCCTAGTGTGTGTAGGATAGTGTTAATGTGCGGTGATCGCTGGGCGGCATGGACCCGGTGGGCTGAAGGGCCTGTTTCCGCGCTGTATCTCTAAATCAAAAAAAAATTGCATTATACCTTAAGATCCCTGTGCATTAGTCCTTTGGTGTGCAAAAAGCAGACAGCATCGGCCATCTGTAAGAATATCCTGAGACATTCAGTACGGTCTCGCTCCTCCATGTGACAGCGACCATTCATCCAGTCCTTCAGCGTCTCTTTCCGGCAGAGCTGCATCTGTATGTACAAGTAAACTTTGGGGGAGTTCTGCTGCTTCACTTTCTCTTCCACTCCCTTGGACAGAGACAGATTTAGTGAGGTGGGTCTTGGTGGAGAGCTTGATAAAGTAAAGTCAGGGTGCAGACTGTCCACCTCCACCCTAGACGTGGTGGAGGTTCTACTGTCCGCCTCCACCCTAGACGTGGTGGTTTGCTTGCCACTGCTGCCTGTGCATTGGCACGATGGCTCGAAGCCCGCATGGGAAGCTTGCTGGCAGCCCGAATCTTCAAACACAATTTCAAAGGACGCAGTCCTGTCCTCACCCTTGGCTTTGCCAGCAGCCGTTGGGAATATTTCAAAGGAGTTTGTCAGGTTGGAGTTTCCATCAGTTTCACCCGTGGACAGGTGGCCATTCTGGTCACATTGCCTGCACTCTGAGGGCTGGCTAACGTCCTTGGAAAAGTCCAGACACATGCATAGCTCCGACGATGAAGGTTGACTCGCAGCGATCACAGAGTAGGAACTGAACTTCACAGAAGGCGCAGAGGTCCCTGCGCAGTTTCCCACGACCGGATGCTTCGGCTGGTTGATGGAGGGAGAACTCGCAGGCCATTCAGTACTGGGGAAGTGAAAGCAGGGACAACATTAAACTCAAGTTAAATCATGCCACGACTTTATGCAAAAGATGCCTTCTTCAGCTTCAAATGTGAACGCAGGAATTCACAAAGGAAATATTTGAAGTTATAAATAGAAATAAGAGGAGGGAAAATAAAGATATGCATGCATGCATATGCAAATATAAAGTCACACGAGTCACTCTAGCAATTTTGTCTCTTTTTGGCATTTCAAAACAGGATTTGTAGATTAAGCAAAACCAGGGGATGTCAATTCTGAAGAAGATAGAAATGACATAAAAGAACAGAATAGTGTAAGCACAGGTACAGACCCTTCAGCCCACAATGTCTGGACATGATGCCAAGTTAAACTAATCTCCTCTGCCTGTACATGATCCATATTCCACCATTCCCTACATATCCATGTACTTATCAAAAGCCTCTCAAATACCCTTATCGTATCTGCCTCCATTACCACCAGTATGTTCCAAGCATCCACCATTGAGTAAAAAGTTATCCCTCACATCATCTTTAAACTTTACCCCTCTTACCATAAAGCTATGCCCCCCCCCCCCCTCAGTCTTTGACATTTCCAGCCTGGGAAAAACTACTGACTCGACCCTATCTATTCCTTTCATAATTTTTATATCCTTCTATCAGGTCTGTAAAGTGCCCAGAAAGATGAGATGCTCTTAGTCAGAATTATATTGGGCATTGTTATAACACGGCAGGAGGTCACGATCTGATGAGTTAGAGTGGGAGTGGGATGCAGAATTTCAAGTAGCAATCAGCATGGAGCTTATAGAGTCCTCTCTGTGGACTGAACACAGGCACCCGGCAAAGCAGTCGCCCAATCTGCATCTGATTTTTCCAATGTAGAAAGATAAACGCATTGTGAACAGAATGCAATGTAAGATGTGCAAAATGAATCACTGCTTCACCTGGACAGACTGTTCAGGTGCTGGATGGTGGGAAGGGAAGAGGTACAAGGAAGCAAAACAAATTCCTGTTTGGGAATGAAGCCAGTTGCACACGCACTCCATTTCCAACCCAAAAGCTGATAAAGCCTCTGAATACACTCTTAAAAAATGAAGGAAAAGGAAACACAGGTCAGGAAAAAGTCAGAACAATCTTTCAATTACAGATCATTGAATTAAAAATACATATTATATCCCAGAAAACGAATATAAAGATGTGGGAAATCTGAGCTGTAAGAAGATAGAACAGGTCTTTCTTATATTTATGTCCTACATCTGACGTAATAATCACTTGTGTGTCATAAACTACAATTAATTTGGAATAGTGTTTGGGACAGGTTGATGACCTTGATGAGCTGGAGTTTAGAAGGATGAGAGGGACCTCGTTGAAATTTACTAAATCGTGAAAGGCCTGGATGGAGTGAATGTGGAGAGGATTTTTCCACTACTGGGAGAGTCTAAGATTAGAGGCCTTAGCCTCAGAATAAAAGGATTCACCTTTAGAAAGATGTGGAGGATTTCATTAGTCAGAGGGTGGTGAAGCTGTGGGATTCATTGCCACAGACAGCTGTGGAGGCCAAGTCAATGGACTTTTTTTAAGGAGGACATCGACAGATTTGTTGATTGGTAAGGTTGTCAGGGACAATGGGGAGAAGGCAGGAGAATGGGGTTGGGAGCAAAAGATAGATCAGCCATTATAGAATGGCAGAGTAGACATGATGGGCCAAATGGCCTAAATCTGCTCCTAGAACTTATAAACCTTACAACACAGCAATATTTATTTACCCTTCGTCCTTGAGAAGCTGCCGATCCATCTCCTCCTGCCAGCCTTCAGGAGGCGCCTCCAGCCAAGCGTTGAAATAGCGGACGATGCCTGGGTGCTCCAGTTTAGCTAGTGCCTTCACCTCTCGCATAACCTTCTCCCGCGCTTGATCACTGCGGGAGTCACAAACAACAATACGATGAGGGCACACCGGTCACAAGTCCTCAGTACACAAAAATTGAGCCATAGGAAGGAGAGCAGCAGAGGTTCACTAGACTTGTGCCAGCAATGGCTGTTGCATCTTATATGGGGAGATTATGGGGGACTGGAACTGCATTCCCCAGAGTTTGTGAGAAAGCGAAGGGATCGCATCGGTTACTGAGCTCTGAGGTTCCCACCTGCTTTGAAAGGAAAACAATAATACCGCTGCCGAAGAAGAGTTTTGTTTATTGCCACGTGTACCGAGGTACAGTGAAAAGCTAAGTAGTCAACGAGAATACATGATTAAAATCGAGCCATTTACAGTGTATACAGAGATCTAAAAGTATGGAGTAAAGTGACATGCCTCAATCTACCGACCAGTGGCACTAACGTCCATGGTGATGAAGTGATTTGAGAGGTTGGTTATGGCACAAATAAACTCCAACCTGAACAAGAATCTGGACCCACTACAATTTGCCTACCGCCACAACAGGCCAACGGAGGATGCGACCTCGCTGGCTCTCCACTGGACATTTGGACAATCAGAACACATACGTCAGGCTGTTGTTCATGGACTGCAGCTCGGCATTCAACATCATCGTCCCCTCCAAACTGGTCATCAAGCTCAGGGAACGGAGTCTCTGTGTATCCCTCTGCAACGGGATCCTCGAATTCCTCAGCAGCAGAACACAGTCAGTTCGAATTGGCAGCAACACTCCCTGCTCAATAACCATCAGCGCAGGAGCACCTCAAGGCCGTGTGCTCAACCCACACCCAGACTCACTCTGTGCTCATGATTATTCCAACGCCATCTTTAAATTCGCTGATGACACCACCATTGTTGGACACATTACGGATGATGACGAGCCAGAGTACGGGAGGGAGATCAATCGATTGACCGAATGGTGCCAGAATAACCTTGCTCTCAACATCAGTAAAACCAAATAACCGATTGCTGCCCTTCGAAGAGGATCCACAAACCTGTCTTCATCGATGGGACGGTGGCAGATAGAGTAAAAAAACTTTGTTCCTGGGCACGCACATCTCTGAAGATCTGTCGAGGCTCAGCACATTGATGTAATCATAAAGAAAGCCCATCAATGCCTCCACTTCCTTAGAAAATTGAGGAGATTTTGTATGCCGTCATATACTCTCTTCAACTTCTACAGGTATGTAGTAGAGAACATATTAACCACAACCTCCAATTGAGCTCCGAACTATATAGACATGTTTTTGTCTTTGCACTATTAATGTTAGTTTTTTTTTGAGATAGGATAAAATGCAACACGGTTGCGCAGTGGTAGAGATGCTGCCTTGCAGCGCTGGAGACCCAGGTTCGATCCTGACTACGGGTGCTGTTTGTACGGAGTTTATACGTTCTCCCCGTGACTGTGTGGGTTTTCTCCGAGATCTTCAGTTACCTCCCACACTCGAAAGATGTACAGGTTTGTAGTTTAATTGGCAGGGTATTAATGTAAATTGTCCCTAGTGTGTGTGGGATGGTGTTAGTATGCAGGGATTGCTGGACTTAGTGGGCAGAATGGCCTGTTTCTGCGCTGTATCACTAAACAAAACTAAACTTTTTTCTGCTTATTCTGGTGTTTACTGAGTACTTATGTGTACATATCCGATGTGCTGCTGCAAGAAAGAATTTAATTATTCTTTTTCAATGACAATAAAACACTCAACTCTTGGCACTTACAGTATTCTAACAGGATGCAGGGAGGATGTTTCTCCTGACAGAATATTGGGGGTAGGGTACTGACATGGATAGAAAATTGGTTGGCAGACAGAAAGCAAAGAGTGGGGATAAATGGGTCCCTTTCAGAATGGCAGGCAGTGACTAGTGGGGTACCGCAAGGCTCGGTGCTGGGACTGCAGCTATTTACAATATACATTAATGACTTGGATGATGGGATTAAAAGTAACATTAGCAAATTTGCAGATGACACAAAGCTGTGTGGCAGTGTGAACTGAGAGGAAGTTGCTATGAGGTTGCAGGGTGACTTGGACAGGTTGTGTGAGTGGGCGGATGCATGGCAGATGCAGTTTATTGTGAATAAATGTGAGGTTATCCACTTTGGTGGTAAGAACAGGAAGGCAGATTATTATCTGAATGGTGTCAAGTTAGGTAAAGGGGAAGTACAACGAGATCTGGGTGAGCTAGTGCATCAGTCACTGAAAGGAAGCATGCAGGTACAGCAGGCAGTGAAGAAAGCCAATGGAATGTTGGCCTTCATAACAAGGGGAGTTGAGTATAGGAGCAAAGTGTCCGTTCTGCAATTGTACAGGGCCCTTGTGAGACCGCACCTGGAGTATTGTGTGCAGTTTTGGTCTCCAAACTTGAGGAAGGACATTCTTGCTATTGAAGGAGTGCAGCGTAGGTTCATGAGGTTAATTCCCGGAATGGCGGGACTGTCGTACGTTGAAAGACTGGAGTGATTGGGCTTGTATACTCTGGAATCTAGAAGGATGGGAGGGGATCTTATTGAAACATATAACATCATTAAGGAATTGGGCACGATAGAGGCAGGAAACATGTTCTCGATGATGGGGGAGTCCCGAATCAGGGGCCACTGTTTAAGAATAAGGGGTAGGCCATTTAGAACGGAGATGAGGAAGAACGTTTTCACTCAGAGAGTTGTGAAGCTGTGGAATTCTCTGCCTCAGAAGGCAGTGGAGGCCAATTCGCTGGATGTTTTCAAGAGAGAGTTAGATAGAGCTCTTAATGATAGCGAAGTCAGGGGATATGGGGAGAAGGCAGAAACGGGGTACTGATTGTGCATGATCAGCCATGATCACAGTGAATGGCGGTGCTGGCTCGAAGGACTGAATGGCCTACTCCTGCACCTATTTTCTATTGAGTCAAGGACCATGTAACAGGTTGACAATAAAGGCTAGCTTATTTAGGAATTTTGATGAGCAAAGGACCAGATGGCCTCTCCTATTGCTGCTTCTGTTTCTTACAATAAAAGTTCCTGATACCAGTGCTTAAATAAGGAATCAATCTGGTCGATAATTAAAAGGAAGAGAATGCAGTTGCCAAAAATCCTCTAACCAATTCATAAAAATTTGAGCAAGACTAACAAGGCTGGTGACGGACACAAAAAGCTGGAGTGACTCAGCGGGACAGGCTGCATCTCTGGAGAGAAGGAAAGGGTGACGTTTCGGGTCGAGACACTTCTTCAGACCCGAATCATCACCCATTCCTTCTCTCCAGAGATGCTGCCTGTCCCGCTGAGTTACTCCAGCTTTTTGTGTCTATCTTCGGTTTAAACCAGCATCTGCAGTTCCTTCTAACAAAGGCTGGTATACCTTGCTTGACCATCTGCATAATTCAAGAATGGGTTGCCATTGCCACAGTTTCCCCACTGTGGACGGCTCGATTGTAATCATGTATTCTCTTTCCACTGACTGGTTAGCACGCAACAAAAGCTTTTCACTGCACTCGGTACACGTGACAATAAACCAAACTAATTATGAGCTGCACCAGATCAACATGACAGCAAGGGAGTGGTGAATTTATCCCGCTAATGGACCTCACTGATCCAGATTTGGTCTCCTGCTAATTGACAATCTGTGAAACTGCACAGCAATTGCTCACCGATTCGGGAGTCGAATCCTCTTGATGGCGTAGTTACAGTCGTCTACTTTGTTTTTTGCCTCAAAGACGACTCCAAACCCACCACGTCCGAGACACTGGACCAACTCAAAGTCAGTAAGACATCTGAAAGAGCAACATCTGCATTAGTGGATGCTTTGTAACTGTTTCAATTACTAGTCCCAAGAGGACTAAAATCATAAAGTGTTTTAGTGCCTGGAAACTCAGCCCAACCCCAAATCTAAGAACAGGCTATTCATCTCAATAAACCTGCTTTATCATTCAATTAGATTGTGGCTAGTCGGTATCTCAAATCCATTTTAAATAGCTTTCATCTTTATTCACTAAAAGCCTAACAAAAAAAAGTCAAGGGCAGGCAACTTTAAAATTAAGCAGAGAGCATTTTAGAGGGAGAAGATTTAAAATTTCAAGGGTTTTCTGAAACACTTTCCTTCCATTTCCAATTTATGATATAATTCACATAGAGAATACAGATGCTGCTGGAAAGCGTAGCGTTTGTTGTCTCTCTGACATGTTCTTGAACTTAGCAGCTTGTCCTTTTCAGAGAAGAGTCAATCATATGGCTTTTGACTGGGGAAGGACTGCAGATATCCTTCAAAGGAATATTCACAACCCATCGAAAACAGGGGCAGGCCATTCAGACCTTTGATCCTGCTGTACCATCCGATATCATAAAAATTCAGCTTTTCCATCATTTATCCTTGATTCCTCCAGCCCTGGGAATTATAGCCAACTCCTTAAATACATTTAACAATTTGGTTTTAATTTCCAATTGCGATAAAGATTGCAGACTAATATTCCAGATGTCATCATTCTTTAGGGAATGGGGGTTCCCCTCTTCCATTATAGATGAGGCTCTCACTAGGGTCTCCTCGATATCCCGCAGCTCCGCTCTTGCTCCTCCTCCCCCCATTCGTAACAGGGACTGAGACCTCCTTGTCCTCGCCTTCCACCCCATCAGCTGTCGCATACAGCACATAATCCTGCAACAGATTCGCCACCTCCAATGGGATCCCACTACTAGCCACATCTTCCCACCTCCACTCCTTTCCACTTTCTGCAGAGACCGTTCCCTCCGTAACTCCCTGGGCAACTCGCCCCTTCCCACCCAAACTAACCCCATCCCAGGTACTTTCCCTGCAACCACAGGAGTTGCGACACCTGCCCCTTTACCTCCCCCTCGGCTCCGTCCAAGTCTTTTCAGGTGAGGCAGTGGTTCACTTGCACCTCCTCCAACCTCACCTATTGTATCCACTGTTCCAGATGTGGACTCCTGCATATCGGCAAGACCAAGCACAGGCTCGGCGATTGCTTCGCTGAACACCTCCGCTCAGTCCGCCTAAGCCTATCTGATCTCCCGGTTGCTCAACACTTTAATTCCCCCTCCCATTCCCACACTGACCTGCACCTATTGTCTATTGTCTATCTTTTATAATGAACTCTATAATCAATGTCAGGCTAACAGATCTATAATTCCCTGCTTTTTACTTAACTGTTTTTTTTAAGAATAGTGGAACTACATCAGCTACCTGCCAGTCTATTGGAACTGTTCCAAAGACCATGCAACTTGGAAAAATAATTATTTTGCTTGAGATGCTTTGTGATGTAAATTTATCAGCCTTCAATCAGTCAATTTCCCTACCACAGTTCACAACTAACACTAATTTCATTCAGTTCTTCCATCTCACTAAATCCCATGCTCCCTATATTTCTGGGATATTATTAGTATCCTCTTTTTAAAACAGAACCAAAGTGTATATTTACATGCTCTGCCATTTCTTTGGTAAAAAACCCCCTTAATGCAATTGAGCCACCTGTTATGTGTGTAATAGTTTTACGTCAAACATGAATGAGCAGTTGTTGCAATTCATCCATGTGATCTTTAAATGCTAGACATTGCCTATGCATGTCACCCTTTAAACAACATTGGTTGATCTGTCATAGACAACTGATGTCTCATACTTCATTGTTTTTTTCATTTAGATTCAGGATCATTCAGGATTAGTCTCAGAAATCAACTCTCTTACGCTCCATCTTAATGAAGAAAGGCATCATGCCATAATTGTTCTTCCCAATAATCCGGTACATAAGATAGTTAATTTTCCCCTTCTCTAAGATGCCCGGTTCTCTAGAACGTAGAACAGTACAGCACCCACCACCATGTAACAAACTTGCCCTGCAAATCTCCTTTAATCTTTGCCCCTCACTTCTTTGATATCTCCATCTTGGGAAAAAGTTCTGACCGTCTACCCTCTCTGTGCCTCCCATCATTTTATATACTTCTATCAAGCCTCTGACGCTCTAGACTCGTAAACAATTCAAGTATGCCCAACCTCTCCCGATAGCTAATACCTTCTAATCCAGGAGAGATTCTGGTAAATCTCTTCTGCACCCTCTCCAAAGCCTCCACAGCCTTCCTGTAATGGGCTGACCAGAACTTCAAATGCAGCATAACCAAAGTCCTATAAAGCTGAAACATGACTTTCTGACTCTTAACCTCAATGTCCTGTCCTATGAGGGAAAGCATACCATATGCCTACTTTCCCATTACCTTCCTGTGGTGCAACACCATGTTTCAGGCATGTGAGTGAGGTAAAAAAAAAAGAGGAAAAGAGCCGAGCATTTGCGCAAGGTGTACAACGGGGGTCAAATAAATTGGAAAAATTTTGAAAATTTATACACAAAATTACCAGTTTCAATTTTAGTGCGTTTCAAAGTAAAAACAGACATTACAAAATAACGTGAATATATCACTGTATACTAATAACATTTAAGTAAATTCGCACATTAATTGATAATCAGCCCAAAAAGGTGCTAATTGGCGTTTCTGCTGTGTTTTATATTTTAACCCTGTCTTAATTAATTTAGTTATATAATCTTGCACTTATATTTAATATTTACTCATTACAATTCCACTACTGATTTTCTGGCACTCTTGGTTCCAGAGCTTTGCTGGTTTATCCAGCCGGCTAAGGAATTCAACTATGGGGATAGATGTGCTGGCTCCATCTGGGCTGGAGTTCCAGAGCCCCGGCCGCTGGTTGCAAATTCAACCCACCGATCGGCCGTGGAAGTCCCAATGAGGTCGAGATTGGCTGCCTTGCCCAACCCAAGTGCCACTTTTTCGGGCAGACTTCCAGGGTGCCAGGAGATTTCTCGTGGAACCCCTAGCGACTTCTAGCGGCCGAATTGACAAATTGGCCATGGAAGTCCCGATGAGGTCGAGATTGGCTGCCTTGCCCAGTCGCAGTGCCACATTTTCAGGGAGACTTCCAGGGCGCGGGGGGGGAGGGGATTTCTCGCGGAACCCCTGGCGACCTCTAGCAGAACCTAGTGTTCATTACAATAGACAATAGACAATAGGTGCAGGAGTAGGCCATTCAGCCCTTCGAGCCAGCACCGCCATTCAATGCGATCATGGCTGATCACTATCAATCAGTACCCCGTTCCTGCCTTCTCCCCATACCCCCTCACTCCGCTATCCTTAAGAGCTCTATCCAGCTCTCTCTTGAAAGCATCCAACGAACTGGCCTCCACTGCCTTCTGAGGCAGAGAATTCCACACCTTCACCACCCTCTGACTGAAAAAGTTCTTCCTCATCTCCGTTCTAAATGGCCTACCCCTTATTCTCAAACTGTGGCCCCTTGTTCTGGACTCCCCCAACATTGGGAACATGTTATCTGCCTCTAATGTGTCCAATCCCCTAATTATCTTATATGTTTCAATAAGATCCCCCCTCATCCTTCTAAATTCCAGTGTATACAAGCCCAATCGCTCCAGCCTTTCAACATACGACAGTCCCGCCATTCCGGGAATTAATCTAGTGAACCTACGCTGCACGCCCTCCATAGCAAGAATATCCTTCCTCAAATTTGGAGACCAAAACTGCACACAGTACTCCAGGTGCGGTCTCACCAGGGCCCGGTACAACTGTAGAAGGACCTCTTTGCTCCTATACTCAACTCCTCTTGTTACGAAGGCCAACATTCCATTGGCTTTCTTCACTGCCTGCTGAACCTGCATGCTTCCTTTCATTGACTGATGCACTAGGACACCCAGATCTCGTTGTACTCCCCCTCCTCCTAACTTGACACCATTCAGATAATAATCTGCCTTTCTATTCTTACTTCCAAAGTGAATAACCTCACACTTATCTACATTAAACTGCATCTGCCATGTATCCGCCCACTCACACAACCTGTCCAGGTCACCCTGCAGCCTTATTGCATCTTCCTCACAATTCACACTACCCCCCAACTTAGTATCATCTGCAAATTTGCTAATGGTACTTTTAATCCCTTCGTCTAAGTCATTAATGTATATCGTAAATAGCTGGGGTCCCAGCACCGAACCTTGCGGTACCCCACTGGTCACTGCCTGCCATTCCGAAAGGGACCCATTTATCCCCACTCTTTGCTTTCTGTCTGTTAACCAATTTTCTATCCATGTCAGTACCCTACCCCCAATACCATGTGCCCTAATTTTGCGCACTAATCTCCTATGTGGGACCTTGTCGAAGGCTTTCTGAAAGTCGAGGTACACCACATCCACTGACTCTCCCTTGTCAATTTTCCTAGTTACATCCTCAAAAAATTCCAGTAGATTTGTCAAGCATGATTTCCCCTTCGTAAATCCATGCTGACTCGGAACGATCCCGTTACTGCTATCCAAATGCTCAGCAATTTCGTCTTTTATAATTGACTCCAGCATTTTCCCCACCACTGATGTCAGACTAACTGGTCTATAATTACCCGTTTTCTCTCTCCCTCCTTTCTTAAAAAGTGGGATAACATTTGCTATTCTCCAATCCACAGGAACTGATCCTGAATCTATAGAACATTGAAAAATGATCTCCAATGCTTCCACTATTTCTAGAGCCACCTCCTTAAGTACTCTGGGATGCAGACCATCAGGCCCTGGGGATTTATCAGCCTTCAGTCCCATCAGTCTACCCAAAACCATTTCCTGCCTAATGTGGATTTCCTTCAGTTCCTCCATCACCCTAGGTTCTCCAGCCCCTAGAACATTTGGGAGATTGTGTGTATCTTCCTCAGTGAAGACAGATCCAAAGTAACGGTTTAACTCGTCTGCCATTTCTTTGTTCCCCATAATAAATTCCCCTGCTTCTGTCTTCAAGGGACCCACATTTGCCTTGACTATTTTTTTCCTCTTCACGTACCTACAAGTCTATACATCGCTTATTTATTTATTTATTTTTTTCTATCCGATTTCTCCGTTTATTTGGCAAAGTGAAAAACGCGGAAATCGCGCAATCGTGAAAAGGCACGGAAAACGGATTTTTTAAAAAGCGAAAATCCGCGGAAAATTCACATGCCTGATGTTTGCTCTGATTAAACTCCATCTGACAATTCTCCCCCCATTTCTATAGCTGATCTATATTCTGCTATGTACAGCCTTCAGCCCTGTCTGCAACTCCACCAAGGTTGGGGTCATCTGCAAACTTAGTCACCAACCCATGTACATCTACGTACATGTAATTTATACATATCACAAACAACAGGTCCCAGCACAGATCGAAGAGGAACTCCGCCAGAACAACACTGTCCTATCCAGAAGCAAGCCAGTTCTGAATCCAAACAACCAAATTTCCGAGGATCCAATGCAGATTAATCGTCTGGATCAGCTCACTGTGAGGGTCTTTATCAAATGAATGACTAAAATCCAGACAACATCCACTGCCCTACCCTCATTGAACGAAAGGACGATAATTTTTAGATTATCACAACTGGGATATCATGTGCATAACTTGAAAGGACAATTTAACTTAGTGAGAATTAATCAGGGAAGATGTCAAATGAAAAGTTAGGCAGGTTACCCCCAGGATCACCAGGTACACTGGTGGATATCTGGAAGCAATGCGGATGTTCATCTCAGGTGGCTGATAAACTGCAAACTGGGAGGCACAGCCAGAGCAGAAGAAAATATCAGTGGTGAACGTCCATCAAGAAATCTACATAATGAAGCAATGAGAAACAAACTTGGTCACTTGACCCTTCCTCCACTTAAATAGCGCCTTCTGAAATAGGACCGCTTCTACCATCTTCTCAGTGTTATGACCATTCAATGTGGGCCTTGTTGTGCGCATGTATCGTATATAATAGGATCTAAGATGACCACCAATGCACAACAGATTTTACCTGGACACGTAGTCAACGATCCCAGAGGAATTTGCCAAGTCAACTTTTGCTGTTTCGAAAGCTACATCGCTGGTAATGTCAGGTTGACATGGCACCTCGTATTCCTTATTGTGCTGCAGGGATGAAGCAAACACAGAAATTAGACAGCCAACCTTCACTCCAATAATAGGCTGGGACTTTTAGGATTAAGGATACAGTCTGATGGAACAGGTGAAAGGATGGTAGCTAGAACTGCAAGTACAAAGGATTTATTGCAACTGGAAGAGTGAGGAGCGAAAATACATTCCAAATAGAACATTTCAAAAAAAAAAATGCAAGAGAAAGATCTAACATTGTCTGTGCACAGCTCTTTGACAGTGGAAGGTCAGGTTAACAATGCAATTAATAAAGCATGCGGGCTAAGATTTGTGCCTGATGTAGCAAAAAACAAGTTCTGCAGAAGAGCAATAAAAATCTAGTTCAAGCCTTGCAAGAGTATTGTGTCCACCTCCAGGCACCAGGCAATAGGAAGAACAAGGCTGAGAACTGCATGAAATTTATCGGATGGTCTCGGAGATGAGGGGTTAGTTACACAAATAGGCAGGTGGATTTGAAGGCGTCCTCCCTGCTAAGGCAACCTGCCAAATAGACAATAGGTGCAGGAGTAGGCCATTCGGCCCTTCGAGCCAGCACCACCATTCAAAGTGATCATGGCTGATCATTCTCAATCAGTACCCCGGTCCTGCTTTCTCCCCATACCCCCTGACTCCGCTATCCTTAAGAGCTCTATCTAGTTCTCTCTTGAATGCATTCAGAGACTTGGCCTCCACTGCCTTCTGAGGCAGTGAATTCCAGAGATTTACAACTCTCTGACTGAAAAAGTTTTTCCTCATCTCCGTTCTAAATGGCCTACCCCTTATTCTTAAACTGTGGCCCCTGGTTCTGGACTCCCCCAACATAGGGAACATGTTTCCTGCCTCTAACGTGTCCAAACCCTTAATAATCTGATATGTTTCGATAAGATCCCCTCTCATCCTTCTAAATTCCAGTGTATACAAGCCTAGCCCCTCCAGTCTTTCAACATATGACAGTCCCGCCATTCCGGGAATTAACCTAGTAAACCTACGCTGCACGCCCTCAATAGCAAGAATATCCTTCCTCAAATTTGGAGACCAAAACTACACACAGTACTCCAGGTGCGGTCTCACTAGGGCCCTATACAACTGCAGAAGGACCTCTTTGCTCCTATACTCAACTCCTCTTGTTATGAAGGCCAACAATCCATTGGCTTTCTTCACTGCCTGCTGTACCTGCATGCTTCCTTTCAGTGACTGATGCACTAGGACACCCAGATCTCGTTGTGCGTCCCCGTTCCCTTCTTCCATTGATGCCACTCATTGGCCAAACAACACAAAATCTCCACTTGCCACAAAGCCCAGACCATCTCTCAGAACTAGACAGAAGAATATAAAAAGGGCGGGAAATTAAAAGGCAGAATATTCAAGCTATTTTCTGCACAGTTGCTCAGAAGCTGAACCGAGTCCGAAGAAGGATTCCGACCTGAAACGTCACCCACTCCTTTTCTCCAGAGATGCTGCCTGACCCGCTGAGTTACTCCTGCACTTTGTGTCTGTGTTCAGAAACTACTTTGGCATGTACTAAGGAATATTTCAACACCCATCTGATGGAGGGTGGAAAGAAAAGTGAGAGAAAATGAAAAAAGAAAGGGAGACAGAGATATATAGAATGATGAAGGGACTTCCAGGTGACGTGTCCTTGGCATACAGTGACGAAAATTGTGAATATGCAAGCAACCAGATCAGGGTGGCACAGTGCTACATCAGTTAGGACTGCTGCCTCATAGCTTCAGGGACCCATGTTCAATCCTCACTTTGGGGTTTGTTTGTGCAGGATTCACACGTTGCTCCCATGACTCTGTGGGGTTTTCACTGAACTCGATTCCTCCCACATCCCAAAGATATGGTGGATGGTAGATTAATTGGGTACTGTAAATTACCCATAGCTTAGATGAGTGACAGGAGAGTTGGGGAAGGTTGATATGCAAGTGAAAGAGAATAAACCACATGGAAGTAAATAAGGCACAGGGATGGGACTGATAGGAATGCAACATAACCAACATAAAGATAATGGACCTAATGGCCTCTTATGTCACCAAATCAAAATGAAAGGAACACAAAATATGAATGTAGAGATTTTGAATGGTTGGAGATAAACACAAAATGCTGGAGTTTCTCATCAGGACAGGCAGCAGCATCTCTGGATAGAAGGAATGGGTGACGTTTCAGGTAGAGAACCTTCTTCAGACTGGTCTCAACCCAAAACATCACCCATTCCTTCTATCCAGAGATGCTGCCTGACCCACTGAGATACTCCAGCATTTTGTGACTATCTTCGGTGTAAACCCGCATTTGCAGTTCCTTCCTACACACTTGAATGGTTGGAGGATTGGTAGTGTTTTCAGATATGGATCACTGGCAGATAAAGGAGTAAAAATTGCCGTTAGGGAATTTCAACGACATACCCATAAGGACAAGAACAAAAGAAGCTGTATAGAATCCAGTCAAGTTTCTAAATTCCTTCTGCCTCAAATTATGTTTAAGCAATTATCAAATATGCATGTGCAGCACACGATTCCTGTGCCTAATCAGCCATGCACCAACATAAATTCCGTTTATTTAATGTTTTGCAAAGCTTCCCATGAGGGCTGGTGGGGGATTAAAAAAAATGTGTATGCAGAATACAGTTTCATAAGCTTCCATATCTTCCATAAGCTAGGGTACTGTTCGATTCACCTCTACTCCTTAGCAGACATTGAACTTTGTCTATGGAGCTGATGCTCTACAATCTTGAAAAGTATATTCTGCACTTGATATCTACCCATTTTACCTATTAGCATACAAATACCATACAGTCAGCACCTATAGCCAGGATCAAACCCTGGTCTCTGGCGTTGCAAGGCAGCAGCTGCACTGCTAACACACTATGTCACCCCTGAAGCCCGGAATTAGTCCAGGAATTAAAACCCAAACAATATTTGGAAAGCATTCTGAACAGGATGATACACAGTACATACATACCTTAGAGGCTGCTGGGTGACGGACAAGCTTACGAACAACGTACGTCGTAGCGAGGACGCACAAGAGGATGGTTCCAGCTATTTCCCCCCACCAGTCCAGCAGCAAGACAGGGTCTTTCTTTCTGGCTTTTTTCTTCGGTTTCGAGGAATCGAAGAGTCTGACAGAAATATGGATGTCTCGCTTACTCCGATCTTTCCCGTAGTAGGGCAAATAAAAACCACTGTCTGGCAACGCAAGAACAAAAACGTGTACTTTAGCAACGGTAACCACTGCACGTCTAACGTTAATCTACAACTGTAATTCATCATAAAAGAAATAAGGCAAATACAAATCAATTGTTGCAATATGATACCTGGCATCTCAGCCCCCTCTGCTGGAGGAGTGGTGATATTGCTTCAAAGTTTTGGCAAAACAGCTGCCCAGTCTGCATAGAAACATAGAAAATAAGTGCAGGAGTAGGCCATTCGGCCCTTCGAGCCTGCACCGCCATTCAATATGATCATGGCTGATCATCCAACTTAGTATCCCGTACCTGCCTTCTCTCCATATCCCCTGATCCCTTTAGCCACAAGGGCCACATCTAACTCCCTCTTAAATATAGCCAATGAACTGGCCTCAACTACCTTCTGTGGCAGAGAATTCCACAGATTCACCACTCTCTGTGTGAAAAAAGACGTTTTCATCTTAGTCCTAAAAGACTTCCCCCTTATCCTTAAACTGTGACCCCTTGTTCTGGACTTCCCCAACATCGGGAACAATCTTCCTGCATCTAGCCTGTCCAACCTCTTAAGCACTTGGTCTTGCCGATGTGGAGGCCACATTGAGAGCACCAAATAAAAAATAAATTTCTTGCTTCATTTTCGGGTAAGGTTTCTCTTTAGAGGCAAGGCACGATTTAATCTCCTGTTGGGGAATGCTATTAGAGACATCGAGTCATACAGAGTGGAAACAGACCCTTTGGCTCAACTTGCCCACGCTGCCCAACATGTCCCATCTAAACTATTCCTGCCTACCTGCTTTTAGCCCGCATTCCTCTAAACCTACCCTATCCATGAACCTCTCGAAATGCTTTTTAAAATGTCATGATAGTACCTGCCTCAACTACCTCCTCCGGCAGCTCGTACACTCACCACCCTTTGTGTAAAAAAGTTATCCCTCAGGTTCCCATTCAGTCTTTCTACCCTCACCTTAAAACGTGTGGGCAGTAATTGTCCGGTCCCAGCTTACTGCACATGTGAACTGAACTGCAGAGAGTCACCAGCAAGAGAATGGGAGAAGGCCAGAATGGGAGAAGGCCAGAAGAGAAGGTAAAAGCAACCAGACACCACACGGAAAACACTTTGTTGTGGGTATGAAGTATCTGGACAAAGTGTTCCCCATCCTGATCATGCTGGTCAAACATGAAGTGATTCAGGGCAAACTCCCAATAAAGAAGCTGTACCTTCAGGTTTCTGAAAATCCAGTCAGAGCCATAGAGTTTAGAACCTTGCCAATGGCGACCAAGGCGCCTCATCTACACGAGCCCCACCTACCCGTGTTTGGCCCCTATTTCTCTAAACATTTCCTATCCATGTACCTGTTCACTCTATGAGTGCAAACCAAGGATGTAAACCTTGGTGATTTAGACCTCTACAGGTCCACAGCCTTAACTTTAAAGTTAGTTTAGAGATACAGCATGGAAACAGGCCCACCGGGTCCACGCTGACCAACGATCGCCTGTACACTAGTTCTATCCTACACACCGAGGACAACTTACAGAAGCAAATGAACCTACAAACCTGCACGTCTTTGGAATGGGAGAGGAAACCAGAGCACCCAGAGAAAACCCACGCGGTCACAGGGAGAACGTACAAACTTCGTACAGACGGCACCTGTGGTCAGTATCGACCGGTGACTCTGGTGCTGTAAGGCAGCAGCTTCATTGCTGCACTACTGTGCTGCCTAAACTTGGCAAGATTTACAAAGCAATGTGACTGCAAAACAAACGGGGAACTAAAAATAAGCAATGTGGAATATAATGCAGTTTGCAATTACGTAGACACGAGGAACTGCAGATGCTGGTTTACAAAAAGAATGCTGGAGTAAATCAGTGGATTAGGCAACATCTGTGAAGGACATGGACAGGAATGGTTTTGAGCCAGGGCTCTTCTTCAGACGGATTGTAGTAGAAGAGAAAGTCGGAAAAGGAAGGATGCCAGGACAAAGCCTGGCAAATGATAGGTGGTTGCAGTGGAAATATATAGTGCAGAGTTAGCCCCAATAATCTGTAACTCTCTGAAATTATTATAACACTTACCATATGGATATTGCAATATTGACAGGGCTCCGATACTGTATTCCTCATGTGAATGTATGTCATTGCTGAGACATTTATCGTGTTCATCCGAGCGGACCAAAGCTGGCGTTCTAGCAGGTGAATCTTTACACACAAATAAAAAAACGATTTAAAATATTTTGCAGTCGTGCATTTGCACTCCTCATCCACAGTGGCTCTGTTGGAGGCAGCGCATTCAATACCAATCAGGATGTCTCAGAGTATAATCCAGGCAATCACTCCATTGTCATTACAGGACTTTCTAAATGGGGAGAGGATTCAGAAATTTGAGGTGAAAAAGGACTTGGGAGCACTGGTGCAAGATTTCCAAAAGGTTAATTTGAATCCATGTCAGGAAAGCAAATGCAATATTAGCATTCACTTTGGTTCTTGGTCCTCCAAAATATTCCAAATGGAATTTAAACTGGAGGTGGCAGAGTATGGACTTAAGCAAGAAGGCTTCTTGGAGAAGAGCTACCTTAAATTTAGTTGCGTCTGGTTGAGCAACTCTAGTACGGTGAAGACTAGTCCATGCTTTAATTGTGCGAGGGAAGAATGAATTGCTATACACATCTGTATTGGCAGCTGGTATCTCAAATCAAATTGAATGCCCTCGTCTGCTCCTGATAGATGACCAAATCTACACCAAACCTAAACCTATGTCGAGCTGACCTTTGAGAGGACTAGAATATTGAGGCAAAGATGTAATGCTGAGGCTTTATGAGGAGCTGGTCAGACAATAGACAATAGGTGCAGGAGGAGGCAATTCGGCCATTCGAGCCAGCACCACCATTCAATGTGATCATGGCTGATCATTCTCAATCAGTATCCCGTTCCTGCCTTCTCCCCATATCCCCTGACTCCGCTATCCTTAAGAGCTCTATCTAGCTCTCCCTTGAATGCATTCAGAGAATTGGCCTCCACTACCTTCTGAGGCAGAGAATTCCACAGATTCACAACTCTGACTGAAAAAGTTTTTCCTCATCTCCGTTCTAAATGGCCTACCCCTTATTCTTAAACTGTGGCCCCTGGTTCTGGACTCCCCCAACATTGGGAACATGTTTCCTGCCTCTAACATGTCCAACCCCCTAATAATCATATATGTTTCGATAAGATCCCCTCTCATCCTTCTAAATTCCAGTGTATACAAGCCTAGTCGCTCCAGTCTTTCAACATACGACAGTCCCGCCATTCCGGGAATTAACCTAGTAAACCTACGCTGCGCGCCACATTGTCAGACCACATTGTGAGCTGTTTGGAGCCCTATATTTGAGGAAGTATGCATTGGCATTGGAGAGGGCCCGGAGGAGGTTTACAAGAATAAACCTGGGAATTATTGGGTTAATGTTTGAGGAGCATTTGATGCCTGCATTTGCTGGTTAGAAGGATGAGGGGCAATCCCATTGAAACCCACTGAATAATGAAGGGCTTGGATACAGTGGATGTGGAGAGAAGGTTTCCAGTGGTGGGAGAGTCTCGGATCAGAGGGCACAACCTCAGAATAATGTGATGTACCTTTAGGATGGAGCCGAGGTGGAATTTCTTTAACCACATGTCGGTGGATCTGTGGAATTCATTGTCATTGGGTATCTTTAGTGGAGAATGATAGGTACTTGATTAGTCAGGGGGTCAAATGTTGAGGGAGAAGAAGCCAGGAGCATGGGGTTGAGAGGGAAAAATAAATCAGCCACAATCAAATGGCAGAGCAGACGATGGGCCGAAGGGCCTAACTCTGCCCCGTATGTCTTATGAAGTTATGAACGACAGTCAGAGAAGCCATATTTTGGAAAGGTTTTAATGGAGGCTCAGTCTGCCATCTCAACCGCATGTTGGAGATCAGAGGAGACCATTTCAAAGAAGAGCAAGAGAGTTCTGTTCTCACAGATACAGAACTGAAACAGGTTAGTAGATCACTGTTTGAGAGCTGGCCGAGACAAGCAGCATCATATTTTCAATGACATTTGAAAAGCTGCTAGGGATTGAATGTCAAAGGTTCAGAAAGCTTTCATCTGGGGCAGAATGGCACAATACTGCAATCTGGTGGACGACGTGATAATTGCACCAATAGACCAGTGCCGTCAGAAGTGGCTTCAAATGAAATGCAGCCGGGAGAAGGGATAGAAATAGATGGTCAGAGCCTGCACATTATAGAAAAGGGACATTTAAATGGAGAGGAATAACCGGTGAACAGAAATGTTTACTTAAGGAAAGGAAGGGTTGAGAGCTGGAAGGCGAGCAAAGGTTGTGCAGTCAGGGGAAATGTGGGAAGGTGAAAGGGCGGAGCGTCTTTAGAGTTTGATGAATGAGTAGAAATTCAAGCCAGTGGAGGATTATGGTGGGGGTGTGTGCAAAGATCCTCTGCTGCCTTTTCCAGTCAAGTATCACAAATTGGAGAGTACAAACACACACACACACACACAAGAAAAATCAAAACTTTAAAAATCTCTCCTTAAACTTTACAGAGTACAGGACCTCCTTTACTAGAATAGACCAGCTGGGGCAAATAACCTGCATTGGTGCTGCAATTGTACACCATCAATATTTAAACTCGGCACAAAAAGTGCAATGGCTACCTGTAATTATGTCATGGGTTATGGGGAGAAAGCAGGAGAATGGGGTTAGGAGGGAGAGATAGATCAGCCATGATTGAATGGCGGAGTAGACTTGATGGTTCGCATGGCCTAATTCTGCTCCGATTACTTATGACCTTATCTCAAATCATTATGATGGTGATCTTATCTTTAGAAAAACAAATTTCAATACATTGCACGCCACACGTTTTTAAAATACTGCTTTCGTACTGGATCAACTTACGAATTAGAGGCTTCCATCTGATGTTGGGCAAGGAGATGATGTCCGTCTCCCCGTGCTCCTCAACAGCCGGCACCATCAATGGGAATTTGTCCGATAATCTAACAGATGAATGCATGTACAGTTGTCCCTTGAACATACCTGAAATTAGAATGAAAGGTTGACAGTGTCAAGAATATGCTCAAAGGTTATGGTACTGAGCGATTCAGTGGAACTTACTGCTAAACAGCAGTGGTCATATACGCACCAGATTCTGTGCTTGGGATAAATAAATCATAAATTGAAGACATCGGAAATATATCAGGTTTGATCTTTCAATACTATCATGGGGAACAGGAGTTATGGATTACATGAAAGATTTCTTCCTCTTGACAAATCCAGACTGTGAATTTCCTTCCAGCACTTTTAAAACATGAATCCTCGACGCAAACATCACCAACAACTTGTTCTTGAACACCCATATTGCAATGGTCAAGAAAGCACAACAACACCTCTACTTCCTTAGAAGATTTAGGAAGTTATGCATGTCCCCAACAACTTTCACCAACTTCCAGAGGTTCCATAGAAATAATTATATCGGGGTGCACCACACCATGGTTTGGGAACAGCTCCATCCAAGATCGCAAGAAATTGCAGCGAATTGCACACAGCCCAGACCATCACACAAACCAACCTCCCTTCCATTGACTTCGTTCACACCTCGCACTGCCTCGGCAAGGCCACCGGCATAATTAAGGACGTGTCACACCCTGGCCACTCCTTCTCCCCTCTGGCAAATGGTATAGAAGTGTGAAAACGTGCACCACCAGATTCAGGGACAGTTTCTTCCCAGCTGTTATCAAGCAACTGAATCAACCTACCAGCAAAAAGAGAGCAATCCAGAGCTACTATCTACCTCATAGACTCTCAGAGTATCTTTGATCGTGCTTTACTGGACTGTATCTTGCACTAAAGGTTATTCATGTTATTCCCTTTGTCATGTATCTGTACACGTGGATGGCGCGATGGTAATCATGTATTGTCTTTCCGCTGACTGATTAGCACGCAACAAAAACTTTTCACCGTACCTTGGTACACGTGACAATAAACAAAACGATCACTCGGGAATGCACTGGGCACGTTTGCCACCTACTTATTCACAGACTGTCGTTTCACTGGTATTTGAGACCATTATGCTGTGTACTAATTTTCTGTTAGGTTTTATGGATGAAAGAATATCGGCAGAGAGCATTGGTTTAATTAGCAAGCCACACTTGTGGAACTTTTGCCTCCCAGTAGTCCAGATGGAACAATTCATTGGACTTTCTCAGGGCAGTTCAGTAGCCACTTACTTCCAAAGGTTAGTTATGTAGCACGGTGCCCTCCGTAAAAAAATCCACCCAATGGGCTGGAACTCACCATCTGGGGAATTACCCCCAACCAACTAGCATCCTCGTGACTTGCTCTCTACCCCCACCCCCCACACTTCTGACACCCTATTGTCCATTTTTTGCCTGTAGCCATTTCCACCGATCTGCTCACCACGTCCTGACCTTCAACTGTATCCACCTATCACTTGCCAGGCTTTGCCCCATCTCTACCTCTGCGGCATAGTGGCACAGCAGTAGAGTTGCTGCCTCACAGCGCCAGAGACCAGGGTTCGATCCTGACCACAAGTGCTGTATGTACATTTTCCCTGTGACCGTGTGGGCTTTCTCTCGGGGCTCCATTTTCCTCCCACACTCCAAAGATGTACAGGTTTGTAGGTTAATTGGCTTCGGTAACAGGCAGGTAAATTGTCCCTAGTGTAGATAGTATTAGTGTACAAGGTGATCGCTGGTCGGTGCAGACTTGATGGGCCGAAGGGCCTGTTTCCACACTGTAAACTAAACTCTCAGTTTTACAGCTTTCTTCACCCCCCCCCCCCATTCAACAGTCTGAAGAAGGGTCCCCACCCAAAAGATTGTCTGTCCATTTCCCTCCCCAGATTCTGCCTAACCCATTGAGCTCCCCCAGCACATTCTCTTGCTCTTACTTCCCAGCGCTCGCGATAGTAACTTGTGCAAATCAGGAAGCCAAGCCGTTTAGTTTAAAGGAATGGCGCCAGATCCTTGGATGAGTTCACCAACTGGCTTTTCCACTCTTACCCAGATAGATGCTGGATTCTGCCGACTCAGCTGCTCCTCTTGCTGCCTCCACGAGATCTTCCTCGTCATCGTTGTCATCTCTTGCGGAGTAGCTGGCATCATCGAAGAGGCTGACTGGGGTCACTTCTCCATCTTCTACCAACCAGGCCGACGCTACTGGAGTACAGAACTGCCAAAAAAGATCGGGCAAGGGCACGTCACAATTAACACATTGGACATAGAACAGTGCAGCACAGGAACGGGCCCATCGGCCCACAATGTCAGTGTCAAACATAATGCCAAGTTAGACTAATCTCCTCTGCCTACACGTGATCCATACCACTCCATTCCCTGCATATCCATATCCCTTGTGGAACAGACGTACCGCATCTGGATGGGGTTGGGTAGGCAGGAGGTGGTGCAGGAGGTAAAGCAGAGGAGATTCCCCGTCAGTAAAAGCAGTCAGACGGCAATGGTGCAGAGAACCACCAACTAGTAGCATCCAATATTACAAGCACCATCAGACAAGCGAGTCCTCCCCTGGGGCTTCAAGTAGATACCGTGTGGAAAGTATTGCAGCGGCAAGCCAAGTTGCAAAAAACGGCTGCCACTGTGCCTTGCAAGGACTGCAGTGAGGGGCACACTTCTCCAATGTGAGAAGATGTGCTGGCTCGAGATGTACGACGCTGGAAAAGTGACATCTCGTCAACAACACGCATCATTATTAACATGGAAATTAGTGGAATACATCAAGCTGCAGATTTCCAAGACTTGCTGGCCGATTGCTGCTGCTCCAGCATTTTCCTCTCAGCCTCCCATTAATTGCAAAAACGCTGGATTTGCACGTTAAACGCAGTAGAAACTCCTTATTAACAGCGCAGCAATATCTTATGAATGATGTGGTAATTGCGGATGCAAACTCAATCAATCTGCCAAATTGGGAAATTCAGTCCTGTAGCACGTAAATTATTCTCAGCATTCTCTGAAATTCATCTTTTGTTTAAACTCCACTCTTAATTCATTTGTTCTTTCCTCCTCTACATTTCTTTCTACACTTGACTTGACTATTTTAAGGTGGCTTCCATTCTTTCCTCAATCACTTAAAGTTGAGATTATTATTTATACTTAAAGTGCAGATGAGAAATATTAATTTCCACAACCTTAATTGCATCAAACAATCAATGTCCACTGGTACCCAAAGAAACATCAGATTCACATCCAAAACAGATGAGTTGTGGGTTCAATTAGTTTAGTTGAGTTTAGAGATGCAGCGCGGAACACTGACAGGCGATCCCCGCACATTAACACTACCCCACACACTAGGGACAATATTTATTTACATACGCCAGGTTAAACTAACCTCCTCTGCCTACGCGTGATCCATATCCCTCCATTCCCTTCATATCCATGTGCCTATCCATGTGCCCATCCATGTGCCTCTTAAATTTCACTGTTACATCAACTTGCATCCTTACATCTGACAGCATGTTTCAGTCACCCACCACTATTTATGCAAATAAAAACTCGCCCCACATCTCCTTTAAATCTTGCCCCTCAATGGAAAATTATGCCCTTTAGTTTTTTACATTTCCATTCTGGGATGGAATTCCCCCACTGCGCCTCTCAAAATTATATATGTGCATCCCTTAGTCTCCGATGCTCCAGAGCAAACAATCTGTACCTTCTATACCTTCTCAAAGTCCAACTTTGATAGTCATTACTGCTCGGGGATGGAATGGAGGTATAGCTTATGCTCCCACCGCGCTCCGAGATTGCATGTTTTTAAACATGCAAAAAAGACAGAAACTAGAAATATTAAACATAGCCATAATACAATGACAGTAACTAATTTAAGCGTACACAATCTAAGTTAGATTAACCTCAACTTGCAGCAAATACCCTCAAATCAAGGAAGCATTCTGGTAAACCTCCCCAAAACTCCACATTCTTCCCATAATGGGGCAACTAGAACTCACACAATACTCCAAATGCACCCGAACCATGTCCTATAATTCCAGAACCAGGGGCCACAGTCTAAGAATAAAGGGGAGGCCATTTAAAACTGAGATGAGAAAAAACTTTTTCACCCAGAGAGTTGTGAATTTGTGGAATTCTCTGCCACAGAAGGCAGTACAGGCCAATTCACTGGATGAATTTAAAAGGAAGTTAGATAGAGCTCTAGGGACTAGCGAAATCAAGGGATATGAGGAGAAGGCAGGCACGGGTTACTGATTGTGGATGATCAGCCATGATCACAATGAATGGCGGTGCTGGATCGAAGAGCCAAAAGGCCTCCTCCTGCACCTATTTTCTATGTTTCTAATGCTGCAACATGACTTCTGGACTCATTACCCCAACCTATGAAAGCAAGCTTAGACAGATGTCTTAGCACAAAGAACTTCTAAAGTGACCAATTTTAGATACATAAACTGATTACCAATTTCTTCCCTGTTCCGACAAAGGGCCTTGAATCTGAAATTTTACCTCTGCTCTCTGTCCACTGATTTTACCCAACTTGCTGAATGTTTCTGGCATTTTATTTTTTCAGATTTCCAGCATCTGCAGTTGTTTTTTTGAGTTTTTAAATCATTACCTGGTGTTCCCATTCCAGCTGTCCACCTTGTTTATTACTGAAGGACATCACCTTCCAGTCTGAAACAGAGATCTTTATGACCCTGTCTTTAATGGTGCCGTCCTGTTCCATTTCTGAGAGGACCTTCGATTGACCGTTCCAGTGGCTGGTACTGGACTCACTCTCGATGTAGTTGATGCTCGATGTGGCATCGCGAACAAACCTTAGGTCATAGTTTCCAACACTGAAGTTCCACCTTACGAAGAACAGACAAATATTAGGTTTTCCACACAAGCTACAACATCCAGCTTCAGAGCACAGTAAAATGTTCCAAGAGGCTTAAGTAAACTAACTACAAACCACAGAAGTCAAATAAAAGAAACAGAGGACAAAACGTTTGCTCAGCTGTAAATGTTAAAGAGCAACAGAATTTAAGGAGAATATGGTGGCAATAGTATTATATTATTAGACTTTCATCCATAGAGACATAGAGTGTGGCACGGCGATGCAGCTGGTTCACAGCGCAAGAAGCCCAAGCTCGATCCTAACCTCGGATGCTGTCTGTGTGGAGTTTGCATGTTCTTCCTGTGACTGGGTGGATTTCCTCCGGGTGCTCTGGTTTCCTCAAAAATGTGCAGGTTTGTTGGATAACTGGCTTCTGTAAATTGCCCTACGTTTGTAAGGGCTGATGAGAAAGTGGGATAACATCAAACTAGTGTGAACGGGTGATCGATGGTGGGCATGAACTCAGTTGGCCGTTTCTTTGCTGCATCATCGACCACATAGCTGAATTATTCACGTTGAGTGTATATTGAAATATGAAGTAAGGCACTGCGAATGGTCAATAGACAATAGGTGCAGGAGGAGGCCATTTGGCCCTTCGAGCCAGCACCGCCATTCAATGTGATCATGGCTGATCATTCTCAATCAGTACCCCGTTCCTGCCTTCTCCCCATACCCCCTGACTCCGCTATCCTTAAGAGCTCTATCTAGCTCTCTCTTGAATGCATTCAGAGAATTGGCCTCCACTGCCTTATGAGGCAGAGAATTCCACAGATTCATAACTCTGACTGAAAAAGTTTTTCCTCATCTCAGTTCTAAATGGCCTACCCCTTATTCTTAAACTGTGGCCCCTTGTTCTGGACTCCCCCAACATTGGGAACATGTTTCCTGCCTCTAACGTGTCCAACCCCTTAATAATCTTATACGTTTCGATAAGATCTCCTCTCTTCCTTCTAAATTCCAGTGTATACAAGCCTAGTCGCTCCAGTCTTTCAACATATGATAGTCCCGCCATTCCGGGAATTAACCTAGTAAACCTACGCTGCACACCCTCAATAGCAAGAATATCCTTCCTCAAATTTGGAGACCAAAACTGCACACAGTACTCTAGGTGCGGTCTCACTAGGGCCCTGTACAACTGCAGAAGGACCTCTTTGCTCCTATACTCAACTCCTCTTGTTATGAAGGCCAACATTCCATTGGCTTTCTTCACTGCCTGCTGTACCTGCATGCTTCCTTTCAGTGACTGATGCACTAGGACACCCAGATCTCGTTGTACGTCCCCTGTTCCTAACTTGACACCATTCAGATAATACTCTGCCTTCCTATTCTTACCACCAAAGTGGATAACCTCACACTTATCCACATTAAACTGCATCTGCCATGCATCCGCCCACTCACACAACCTGTCCAAGTCACCCTGCAACCTCATAGCATCGTCCTCACTGTTCACACTTCCACCCAGCTTTGTATCATCTGCAAATTTGCTAATGGTACTTATAATCCCTGACCTTTAATGGTCAAACAGTCATTTGATCAGTTTGAGCATGAAGCCATTGCTGAGATGGCTTTCAGGTTGACATCTGTACAGCTGACTACTATCAATATGAGAAAGTAGCTGAGACAGTTTTCCAACCCCTGTGAACTAGCCATTATCAATAATACATATTTGGGGAAAAACCTTATGAAGTAGAGACAATCAGGTTAATAACCATGAGAGCATGTGTTTAAAGTGATCATGAAACCAAGCAGAATTTGGAGAAATTAAAGAAACAAGGAAAGTAATGGAATTATAGTCAGACAATTGTCTATAAAAATCAAAGCCTATGAGGTATGCAATGTAAAAAGCATGCCTCTGCAGAGGTCCTTCTGCAGTTGTACAGGGCACTAGTGAGACCGCACCTGGAGTACTGTGTGCAGTTTTGAGGAAGGATATTCTTGCTATTGAGGGCGTGCAGCGTAGGTTTACTAGGTTAATTCCCGGAATGGCGGGACTGGAATGGACTGAAAGACTGGAGCGACTAGACTTGTATACACTGGAATTTAGAAGGATGAGAGGAGATCTTATCGAAACGTATAAGATTATTAAGGGGTTGGACACGTTAGAGGCAGGAAACATGTTCCCGATGTTGGCGGAGTCCCGAACCACGGGCCACAGTTTAAGAATAAGGGGTAAGCCATGTAGAACTGAGATGAGGAAAAACTTTTTCAGTCAGAGAGTTGTGAATCTGTGGAATTCTCTGCCTCAGAAGGCGGTGGAGGCCAATTCTCTGAATGCATTCAAGAGAGAGCTGGATAGAGCTCTTAAGGATAGCGGTGTCAGGGGGTATGGGGAGAAGGCAGGAACGGGGTACTGATTGAGAATGATCAGCCATGATCACATTGAATGGCGGTGCTGGCTCGAAGGGCCGAATGGCCTCCTCCTGCACCTATTGTCTATTGCCTCACTGGATGATTGGGAGCAACAAGTCTGTAGAACAAACATTGCAGAAGGAAGGCAAGTCAAATACTTAAAGAACCTGGATTGCAACTCAGCTGGTGTAGGTCACCTAAAGCAAATAGGTGGGATTTTGGAACTTGTGAACCTAAATTTAAGAGTTGAGTAACTACATAATAGTTAAGTAACTAAAATGTTAATTAAAGCTTGAAACTTTGTAATAATGATGTAGCAAAGAGGTGAATTAGTTTTGCTTCAAGTTATGTAATGCATTTTTGAGGTTAGTTTCGTTTTTTAGCTTAGAGATACAGCGTGGAAACAGGCCCTTCGGCCCACCGAATCCATGCAAACCGGTGATCACCCCATACGCTGGCACTATCCTACACACTAGGAACAATTTACAATCTTTCCCAAAGCCAATTAACCTACAAACCTGCATGCCTTTGGAGTGTGTAAGGAAACTAGAGCACCTGGAGAAACCCATGTGGTCGCAGGGAGAACGTTCAAACTTCGTACAGGCAGCATCCGTGGTCAGGATCGAACTCGGGTTTCTGTCGCCGTAAGGCAGCAACTCTACCGCTGCACCACTGTGCCACCCCACTAATAATATTTGTACCAATTGCGATAAAGTATAGTTATTAGGAAAAGTCATTGTCTGGTGTGGTTTATCGGGTGCTGAACTTTAACTAGCAACACGTGGGTTCCCAACTGTCCCGAAATGGAGGAATGCAGATCTTGAAGGGTCATAGGAGATTACCAAGAAGGGGAATGGGCAGGCACTGAAGTGATTTAACTGCAAGGGTACAATTTAATAAGCACTATCACACAGGAAGCCAAGATAAATCAGCAAGCACACTATTGATGGGTGAATAGGACTCGGTGCAGACAGGAAGAGCTTACACCACGTGTACAGAGAGTGTGAAAGCCAAGAAGCTGCCACATCCTGTTATTTCACAGCAGCCAGCTTATAGTGCTTATGTATATGAATTATACCTTGAAAAACCATGACATAAATCCCTGTAACTGGGAAGAACACATCAGATAGCTTGTGATCTTTTCAGATGGACTGCATTACACTGGCTAATCCAGTGCTGAGAGAACATCTCATGAACCATGGAGTTTGGTCAACCATCCGGCAAAAGAAACGCAAACTTGAAAGTACATACCATCAGATTCAGAAAGAGCTCCATCCCCACTGCTATCAGAGTACTGAACAATCCTCTCATAAACTATGGGTGTGGTCCCGATCTCCCTACCCACCTTATTGAGGCTCAAGCACATGTTTTACAATCTGCACTTTCTCTGTAACGCCATGAAACTACAACCTTATTTTCTGCATTCTGGTATTTTTCTCTTTGCACTACCTGTTGTACGTGTACAGTTTGATTGCGTTGAGGTACATATGAATTCATTAGATAGCATGCAAACAACGTTTTTCCGTTATATCAAGGGGCACGTGACAACAAACCATTATCAATACCAACTGGCTCCCAAATTGCCTTATTGTTTGAGGACACCTGCAAGTGCTACATGGTGGTATTAACATTGCATAATTACAAGGAGATACGAAATACAGAGAGACCAAAGATAAGAACAGAATTGAAGATTGGAAATGGATTGCAGATCCAGAGGGAGGAAAGTAACATTGGGGAGGGGGGTGGTGGGGTATGGAGTAGAGAAATAGATTGTGAATCCAGGGGAGGATACAGGAAAGGGGGTTAGTTTGAGGTTACCTAAAATAGAAGAATTCAATCATCATACGGTTCTAGTGCACAATCTTCTTCTCCAAAAAGCCCCTATTTATCTATTCCTTAATGTATCTCCACTTTCTTCAACCCTGGCTTTATTCAGATTCCTTAATGAACAGACACATGACTTAAACTCACTTCTCGGCACCAGATCGAGGTTCCACAGCTCTGACTGTCTTCTGCGTGCGCTGCAGCAACAGCAGGTCAGACTCCTGGTCCGTCACGTCCTCATCCCAGCGGCTGCATCCCCCCATGGAGCAGACGTACCGCATCTGGATGGGGTTGGGTGGGGAGGAGCGGGTGCAGGAGGTAAAGCAGAGGAGATCCCCCGTCAGCAAAAGCAGTCAGACGGCAATGGTGCAGAGAACCACCAACTCGTAGCATCCAATATTACAAGCACCATCAGACAAGCGAGTCCTCACTTGGGGCTTCGCGTAGATACCGTGTGGAAGGTATTGCAGCGGCAAGACATGTTGCAAAAAACGGCTGCCACTGTGCCTTGCAAGGACTGCAGTGAAGGGCACCCTTCTCCAATGTGAGAAGATGTGCAGGCTCGAGATGTACGACGCTGGAACAGTGACATCTCGTCAACAACACGCATCATTATTAACGTGGAAATTAGTGGAATACATCAAGCTGCAGATTTCCACGACTTACTGGTCGATTGCTGCTGCACCAGCATTTTCCTCCATTAATTGCAAAAACGCTGGATTTGCACGTTAAACTTGCAGTAGAAACTCCTTATTAATAGCGCAGCAACATCTTATGAATGATGTGGTAATTGCTGATGCAAACGCAATCAATCTGCCAAATTGGGAAATTCAGTCCTGTAGCACGTAAATTATTCTCAGCATTCTCTGAAATTCATCTTTTGTTTAAACTACATTCTTAATTCATTTGTTCTTTCCTCCTCTACATTTCTTTCTGCACTTGACTTGACTATTTTAAGGTGACTTCCATTCTTTCCTCAATCACTTAAAGTGTAGATCATTATTTATACTTAAAGTGCAGATGAAAAATATTAATTGCCACAACCTTGATTGCATCAAAGAATCAATGTCAACTGGTACCTAAAGACACATCAGATTCACATCCAAAACAGACGAGTTGTGGGTTCAATTAGTTTAGTTTAGTTTAGAGATATAGTGCGGAACACTGACCAGCGATCCCCACACATAAACACTATCCTACACACACTAGGGACATTTTTTTTTTACACATACGCCAAGCCAATTAACCTACATACCTGTAAGTCGTTGGAAACCGAAGATCTCGGAGAAAACCCACACGGTCACGGGGTGAATGCACAAACTCCGTACAGACAGCACCCGTAGTCGGGATTGAACCCGGGTCTCCGGTGTTGCACGCGCTGTAAGGCAGCAACTCTACCGCTGCGCCACCGTGGCCGCCCTCATGATGCTTCATCTACGCTAGTCCCGTTTGCCCACATTTGGCCCATATTCCTCTAAACCTTTCCTATCCATGCCGCTGTCCAAGTTTCTCACTTACCTTTCCAGTGTCGGCATCCAGCCCGTAGCTTGTCCGGGACTTCCCTCCAACCAAGACTATGTCATCGCCAAGTCGATAAGAAGATTCCAGGAGAGACTCAACCGTGAAAGGAACCGCCTCCATGCTTTCTCGGTCTCGATCCCATTGGAAAAGGTGCCCATCCAGCGACGGAATTATCACTTTGTTCCCAAAGACCTGCATGAAAGTAGCAGTCACTGTCATTATGCTACATATGCTATGGACTGTACATAACATTGTCATCGGCAGTCCCAGTTAAAACTCTAAGATAATATCAATTTTTTGCTGTACTTGCACAGGATGAAATAACTCCATAACTCAGTTGATTTTCCAACAGAATCAAGAGGAAAAACCTGGATTGACTGGAGCTTAAACCTTTTACAATAGACCTACTTTGAAATACCTGAAAATCTTAAATTTTGTATTGCTTGTCTGGCAAACCCTGGTCGTAAGATTACAATTCCATCATATTTCAAAATATTATGAATTCAAACTTAAAATATATTTCAACAACTGACTTAAATTAGTGGAGGCATTCAGCATACCTTTGCAATGTTCTGGACTGACCTCAACTGGAACAGTATATACAATTCCTGTTGCTTTATCAAACAGATCGCAAGGGTGTAGGCAAGGTTCACAAAGAATAACAAGAATGATCCCTGAAACAAGTAATTGCTGTTGTAACGATAGTCCCAGTGCCTCTGCCACAATTTCTCCGAAGAGGAGCGTGAAGGTCTTATCTTCCGTGCCCTGAAAGTCGGCTGCCTGTGGCGCCGCTGGGGCACGAAGGCCGAAGGTGGCCAGGCGAAGAGGGGAGCAATCGGATCATGGCAACCGCTGCAATGGGACTTTATGGCGCCAAAACCTGGGAACTCTTGCACATTCTCTCAGTGGGCTATTTCCTTGCACTTGGTTGTACTTATGAAAAGCAATCATTTTACTGAACTGTACGCAACAACAAGAAATCACTATACTGTGGTACATGTGATAATAAAGAACTATTGAACCAACTGTGAGGGTGGTTTGATACAAGTATATAAAATGACGAGGTGGTATTATAGTGATGGACTGGGCTACATCCACAACTCGATGTAATTTCTCGTGGTCTTTGTTTGGCAATAGCACTGCACAAGACAGCACGAAATTGCAGAGTTGTGGATGTAGCCCAGTCCATCACACAGACCAGACTCCCCCACATCAACTCCTTCTACTACTTTGGGCACGATATCCGAGGAAGGATGTGATGGCTCTGGAAAGGGTCCAGAGGAGGTTTACAAGATGATCCCAGGAATGAGTAGGATAACATATGATGAGCGTTTGAAGGTACTGGGCTCATATTCGTTGGAGTTTAGAAGAATGAGGGAGGACCTCATTGAAATGTACAGAATAGTGAAAGACTTGAATAGAGTGGATATGGAGAGGATGTTTCCACTAGTGGGAGAGTCGAGGACCAGAGGTCAAAGCCTCAGAATTAAAGGACATTCTTTTAGGAAGGAAATGAGGAGGAATTTCTTTAGTCAGAGAGTGGTGATTCTGTGGAATTCTTTGCCACAGTAGGCTATGGAGGCCAAGTCAGTGGATATACTTAAGGCAGAGATAGATTCTTGGTTAGTAAGGGTGTCAGAGGTTATGGGGAGAAGGCAGGAGAATGGGGTTAGGAGGGAGCGATAGATCACCCATGATTGCATGGCAGAGTAGACTTGATGGGCCGAATTGCCTCTTTCTACTCCTATCACTTATGATCTACATCAACTCCATCTACATTTCAGGGAAAGTAGCCAGCATAATCAAGGACTACTTACCCCAGTTATTCTCTATTCTCCCCTTCTCTCGTTGGCATGAAGATACAAAAGCTTGAAAGCATGATCCACCAGATTCAGGGAAAGCTTCTTTGCCTTAATGGTTGTTGCATAAGGTAAGGGTTATAATCCCAATCTCCAACCAAACTCATTGTGGCTCTTGCATTTTAGTTTTTAATCTGCACTTTCTCTGTAATGCTGTAACACTATATTCTGTATGTTGGTATTTTGCACTTTGGGAAGTCGAATGCAAGGGGAAAGTATGCAGTTTATGGGAAGACCCTACATCATTGATGTACAGAGAGATCCTGCCCTCATGGGTTGGGGCATTGAGTGAAAGAGTCAGAAAGTCAGAAGTTACACAAGGAATCACTTTTTTTTGTGGTTGGAATCTGGAATGCAGTGCCCACAGGTGCAGTGGAGGCAGGTTCCAGTGTGGCCTTCAAGGGGAAACCGGATCAACATATTGTGGAGAGGCAATTACAACTCCACAGTGAAAGGACAGCGAGAGAAAGTGGACAGATGTCTAGAGAGATAGCATGGGCTGAGCTGAGTATGGGCTGAGAACCCTAGTTCTGCTCTGTAAGCACTATGAATTAAACATAATTTTATTTACATAGAAAATAGGCGCAGGAGGTCATTTGGCCCTTCGAGCCAGCACCACCATTCATTGTCATTGTGATCATCTACAATTAGCACTCTAAGATATTTTAAAATTAAAGTCTGCTTTTTGATTTTCTCCTTGTTCAGGCAGTTTGATTAGATTGCAGTGTAGTGAATGGACACTGGAGATCCCGTTGGTTGATGCCTGATAACATCATGCACCGAAAAATGGTTTCACCATTTTGGTAGGTTTACAAACCAGTAAAACTCCCATTATACCACAATGACTCCCTCTTTAAAAGTCTATACAATCATTGAAAGTGAACTTCAAACCAAGCAAGAAACCAATTAATAAACTTAACCTATTGATACTCAAGAATGTAGTAAAGAGGAACAGGAAGGGGCTGTGGGTTACCAAAATGACTAGTCAGGTTAGTGCTTCCACTCAACTGGAAATCAGTTCAAATTGGTTTTAGCAACACTTTTTGGGAACACCAGATTCCCATCATAAACTGATAGAAACCAGGAATAAAGTATTGTGGAACATCTTCCAGGTTACCAATAACCTCAATACATACCAGGTGCTGTTCAGCATCAGCAAGACACATGGCATGAAGTTGCACTTAAACCAACACGATACAGTCCTTCCTTTTCCTGGAACTTAGCGGCCAATTTTATAATTTGCAGGAAACAGTCAAACTACAGGTAATACCGTGACAGGAATAGCAGTATTCAAGAAATCTAAAAAATCAAGAACCTGTTTGCCATGGACAAAAAAAAATAGAAGAATGTTTGGAAATATAACATACTGTTCACACAAAGGATAAAAAAAGGCACATACACTCTTCATAAATGATGCTGAAATAGTAATGAATGCAAATGAAAAAAAACTGTCAAAGTCTTAAGTGTTCCAGCCAGAATCCTGGTCTGCTCTCAAGTATAAATAGGAAACATTCAAATTCTGGAGGCAGTGCTGAAATGATCCAGGAAACTAAGCAATAATTACAGAAGCTGGGTTTAAGAGCCTTGAAATAACTGAAAGAATAATGCAACGTCAATCTTGATGCCATCAGTGTGAGGGATATTAAGGGAGATCCTGGGTGCTCTTGTTGTAGTCTGTGGCCTATTAGAAAAAACAGGCAGACAACCGAATTCGTTTAACCTCTTTATTCTACTCACCCAGGTGGGAGAGAGTCTAGAAACCGAAGCGTTTAGAAACGCTTAGGAAGCTAGTGTAGTCTCTCTCCCCGAATGCTAACAATTACACATATTTATACCCGAAATACATGTGTCAGTACATTTCCTGTTGCTACCTTATATGGCAAGTTTTACAATGTCCTATAAATCTTTGTGTCTTTCGGGACCTCCGTGTCCGTTGTGTCCATCGTGACCTCTTCTTTCTTGGGAACAGAGGGCAGTCCATATGGCAAGTTGTTCTTCTTAACACTTCAAAGGATGGCTAACCATCAAAGCCTTAAAGCCAGTTGCCCATATCAAAGGATACCCTTAGCCATAAACAGGATGTCCTGGCAACATAATCGAGCTGGAGCTTTTACACCTTTTTAACACCCCTGCAATAAAACCCACATGGCTACGCTGAATTTGAGCCCTTACACTCTCTCAAGTGGATGCAAAAGAAAACAATCTGTAGGTATCATGGAAGTTCTCCCTGGTGTTCAGGGCAATATACACACATCTAAAATCAACAACATTGAAATAAATTACTTAGTAAAATATTTCATTTCTGTTTGAATGACCTTCCTGAATTTCTTCCATTTTCCACAGAAACCAAACTTCAAAAAAGTCTTCACTATGTCAAGAAAGATGCAAGATAAAATAACGGAAACAAATTCATAGAATGTTTAAAATTCAAATTGTAAGCTAAGGAAATTCAGAAAGTAAGTTTATTATTGTCGTGTGTACTAAAATACAGTGAAAAGCTTTGTTTGATATGCAATCTCTATGCATTCATATGATCAGATATGCTCTCTATAGTGCACCTGTAGAAGTTCGAGAGTGTTCGTTGGCATACCAAATCTCTGACTCATCATCATCTGTAATCCATCCACAGCGAATTTGAAGACGGAACAGAAACTGCGTCAGGCTATATAGTCATGAGTATAGAGTGAGCACGCATCCTTCATGAGCTCCTGTACTGATGGTTATCGATGATGAAGTGCTGCTGTCATTTCGTACAGATTGTGGTCTCAGCATTGTAGCGCATCAGTTCCATAGACAAAATCCAATGTCCATAATGGAGTACCGGTGAATTGAATAGCATCCTAGCTTATGGAAGGACTGTTTAGAAGCCTGATGACAGAAGGGAAGGAGCTGTTCCAGAGTCTGGTGCGTGCTTTCAAGCTTCTGTACCTTGTGTCAGATGGGAGCAGTGACAAGCCTTTGATTATGTTGGCTGCTTTCTCAAGGCTGTGTGGTGCAGATAGTCAATGGTAAAATGTCTGGTCTGTGAGATGGTCTGAGCTACATCTATACTCCAAAGACGTACAGGTATGTAGGTTAATTGGTTGGGCAAATGTAAAAATTGTCCCTAGTGTGTGTAGGATAGTGTTAATGTGCGGGGATCGCTGGGCGGTGCGTACCCGGTGGGCCGAAGGGCCTGTTTCCGCGCTGTATCTCTAAATAAAAATAAATAACTCGTGGCAATTTCTTGCAGTCTTGGGCAGAGGTGCTCTCAAACTAAGCTGTGATGCAACCTAACAGTACATTTTCTATGGTGCATCTATAAACCAATAAAAGAGTGGCATTACAAAATTCTCAACTGCAAAATAATTAGCATCAATCGACTCCCAATAGAATCAATTAAGAAATACTTTGTTCTTACAGTGTGAAAACACAAGACACTGTGGATAAACAAAGGAGGAAATTACTGAAAACAAAGCAGCAAATTAGTTTTTTTATTGGCTTTTGATGATGCAACAAGATTAACAGAGAAAAGTATACATATTCCAAGTAAAGATTTTGGTATCCGCTAGAACTACAACACACTAAAGGGAAAACCAATTCATGTTAGTTGTGGATCCTGAACTTGTATTTATACTCTCCGGGGCAGAAATCTCAATTGTACAACACTATACAGTCAGTGTTTCCTGATGGTTGCAACAACAATTATGAACAGAAGTCCTAAAATTGGAACTCTATTCTTCAATCTTATGTGTAGGAAGGAACTGCAGATGCTGGTTTACACCGAAGATAGACATAAAAAGCTGGAGTAACTCAGCAGATCAGACGGCATCTCTGGAGAAAATAATTAGGTGACGTTTTGGGTAGAGACCCTTCTTGACCCGTCTGAAGAAGGGTCACAACCTGAAACGACACCTATTCCTTTTCTCGAGAGATAATGTCTGACCCGCTGAGTTACTCCAGCTTTTTGTGTCTGTCTTTAATTTTATGTTCCAGGCTCCCAATATTAAGAACAAGATCTTCAATTAAAAGCAGCAATCGTTCAGGATTTAACGGAAGTGTGTTTGTTGTCCTCACAGCTTGTAGTTAAATATCTTGTTCTGACATCATAAGAAATTATTTTAAATATGTTCCTCCAAGGTCAAATTGATTTATGTTAATAGAAATATACAAAGGCACTGTTGTAAACCTGTTGATTTAAGTTTTAAAAACTTTATCTGAAGAGCTGGATATTCTAAATAAAGATTTACACATTATTAGATTCAACAGAATATGATGTAATATTCAATATATACTTAAATAAGAAAAATAAGTTGACTTCCTATTCTTCCCTCTTCTAAAAAAAAATACTCCGTAGGATAGTTGTGTGCAGAATGACTTCAGCAAATGACATCAGGAGGTAGTGAATAGATGAACCCGCACTGCATCAATCCCATCTATTGGGCTCTGAACAGAAGGCTGACCGCAGCTAAATATTTTACAATAACACAATCTGGCATCTTATTGAAAAGCTCCAGTTAAGGGGATCAGCGCTGGGAATTTATCAATAACAAACCCTCGGTAAATCAGAGCTGGGCTCTCTCCGCAGGTGGCAGTGCTGAAGGTGCAGTGTGAAAGGAGGTGACATCATCTATCTCCCTCTCTAAAGACCATTACCTCACCAGCTCATCTGCTAGTATGACTCATACCAGATTGTAGGCATTCTTAATGCTTCCAAGTGGCATTGCTTTCAAACAGTAATTCCCCTTGCAAAATGTTTAAAGATCTCGCAGAATGCCAGAGGGCAGTCAAGCTTCAACTTGAGAAGAATAGGATACACAAAAATTCTCGTGGGGGTGGGGGGGGAATAGATTTCACAGTCCACATTCCTTAGTTCTCATTAGCTACAAAATGATTCATAGAGGAAATCTGTCCCTCTATCTCTGCCGTCTCCAAAAGCAAAACAACTGGAATCATAAAAATCTTGTAAGGATACACTCTGGGTACTGTGTACAGTTCTAGGTTATAGGAAAGAAGTGACTGCACTACAGAAGGTGCAAGAGAGGATGTTGCCAAGATAGGGAAATTACTGCACTTGAGAAAAGATTCAACAGACTTTCTCTAGAATAGAGGACTTTTGGAAGGTGGGGCCTATTTGACAGAGCCAAATTAAGAGAATGTAATAGCGTGAAAAAATATTTTTTTAAATCACAGCTGCCGAAAATCAAAAATAAAACCAAAAAGTGCTAGAAGTTATGACTTCATACACTTCGCCACCAATTTCCATCTTGCTCTTAAATTTCCATCCTGCTCTTGGACTATCTCAAGTCAAGTCAAGTCAAGTCAAATTTATTTGTCACATACACATACTCGATGTGCAGTGAAATGAAAGTGGCAATGCCTGCGGGTTGTGCACAAAAATAATTACAGTTACAGCATATAAATAAAGTTAATAAGTTACTAAACATAGCACAAAAAGTGTCGACAAAAATTTAGTCTCTGGGGTTATCAAAGTTGACAGTCCTGATGGCCTGTGGGAAGAAGCTCCGTCTCATCCTCTCCGTTTTCACAGCGTGACAGCGGAGGCGTTTGCCTGACCGTAGCATCTGGAACAGTCCGTTACTGGGGTGGCAGGGGTCCCTCATGATCTTGCTTGCTCTGGATCTGCACCTCCTGATGTATAGGTCCTGCAGGGGGACGAGTGTAGTTCCCATGGTGCGTTCTGCCGAACGCACTACTCTCTGCAGGGCCATCCTGTCCTGGGCAGAGCTGTTCCCAAACCAGACTGTAATGTTGCCGGACAGGATGCTCTCTACAGCCCCAGAGTAGAAGCAATGAAGGATCCTCAGCGACACTCTGAATTTCCTCAGTTGTCTAAGGTGGTAAAGGCGCTGCTTAGCCTTACCCACCAGTGCGGCAATGTGCGTTGCCCACGTCAGATCCTCTGCGATGCGGACTCCCAAGTATTTGAAACTGCTCACCCTATCCACAATAGACCCATTTATCTCCAGTGGCGTGTACGTCCTTGGATGTTTAGCCCTTCTGAAGTCCACAATCAGCTCCTTTGTTTTAGTGACATTCAAGAGGAGGCTATTGTCCTGACACCAGAGTGCCAGATCAGCCACCTCCTCCCGGTAGGCCTTCTCATCGTTGTTGGAGATCCGGCCCACCACCACAGTGTCATCAGCAAACTTGATGATGGAGTTTGAGCTGAACCTGGCCCTACAGTCATGTGTGTACAGGGAGTACAGTAGGGGGCTAAGGACGCAGCCCTGGGGGGATCCTATGTTCAGGGTGAGGGAGCTAGATGTGTGTTCCCCCATCCTGACCACTTGGGGCCTGGCAGTGAGAAAGTCCAGGACCCAGGCACACAGAGGGGTGCTAAGCCCCAGTTCCAGCAGCTTCTCAACCAGTCTGCTGGGGACTATTGTGTTGAATGCTGAACTAAAGTCAATGAACAGCATCCTCACATAGCCCCCCTGGCTGTCCAGGTGAGAGAGAGCGGTGTGTAGAACCTGGGAGACCGCATCATCCGTGGACCTGTTCGGACGGTATGCGAACTGTAGTGGGTCCATGTTGCGAGGAAGGAGGGCGCAGATGTGCTTCTTGACTAGCCTCTCCAAGCATTTCATGACAACCGAGGTGAGGGCCACCGGTCGGTAGTCATTTAAACACGCTGGAGAGGCATTCTTTGGCACCGGTACAATGATGGATCTTTTGAAGCATGCAGGGACCACGGACTTTGCCAAGGAGAGGTTGAATATTGTGGTGAGCACTGGAGCAAGCTGAGTAGCACAAGACTTTAGTACTCGCCCAGATATACCATCTGGGCCTCCAGCTTTCCTCGTGTTCACACGCGTCAGAGCCCACCTCACCTCATGCTCGGACACCGAGAATGTGTGCACATCCCCGGCGGTGGATCCCCCTCCAGCCTCGCTAGCCAGCGCCCCTTCGGTGCTGTTTTTAGACGGCGAGCTGGTGGTGTTACCCGTCTCAAACCGTGCGTAAAAAGAGTTCAGGTCATCAGCTAAGGAGGAGCCGGCACTTCCGGTTGAGGGGGTGCTGGACCTGTAGCTAGTTATAGTCCGTAGCCCCTGCCAAAGGCGCCTGGTGTCCTGCTGCTCCATCTGTGACTCCATCTTGTCCCGGTACCTCTTTTTTGCATCCTTCACTGCCCTTCGCAGTCGGTAGGACTCTCCCTTGTAGTCGTCCGACATCTCCCTACCTTTTCGGGATCTCACCATCTCCATCACAGGAGACAGACTAGTGACTCCCACAGCTATCTGGACTACACTTCTTCCCACCCTGTCTCTTGCAAAAAGTCTATCCCCTATTCCCAATTCCACCATCTACACCGCATCTGCGCACAGGATGGAGTGTTTCATACTAGGGCATCATCACCTAAATTCTCCATCTCAATAATGAGTTGTGTTTATTGTCATGTGCACAACTCGTCAGGTACAGGTATAATTTAAATCTTGCTTGTAACAGCATCACAGGCACACAGACTAACTTTTCTGGTGTTGGACTCTCACACTGCTCCAATGAAGATCAAATCAAGATAAAAGATCAACCTTTGACCAAATCCTTTGACATCTTTTAGAGCTTCAGGTTCTGAACATGAAATCACCAGTGACGAAGTGGACCCTTTAATGAGACTCAAGGAACTATACGATTAACCATCTTAGTGTCTCAGTCAAAGTGTCTCAGTCAAAGGCTGTGATCACAACTCCAAAGTTATCACAAAATGCTGGAGTAACTCAGCAGGTCAGGCAGCATCTCTGGAGAGAAGGAATGGGTGACGTTTCGGGTCGAGACCCTTCTTCAGACTGATGTCGGGGGGGCGGGACAAAGAAAGGATATAGGTGGAGACAGGAAGACAGTGTCTCGATCCGAAGCATCACCCATTCCTTCTCTCCAGAGATGCTGCCTGACCTGCTGAGTTACTCCAGCATTTTGTGATACCTTCGATTTGTACAAGCATCTGCAGTTATTTTCCTACACTCCAAAGTTAAGTGAGTACAGCAGGACATTTATACACCTAAACAGATAACAACTGAGGAAGTACAGATGTGAGGTATGTTAATTACAGGAATTGTGCTTTACTCTTACATTGTATAAAAGTCGAGACTTCTCAGTTCCGAATGCAACAAGGTACAAAGGTAACCTCAATGAAGGTGTTAATTGCGAGTCTGCGAAAACTAAGATAAAGTGGAACTTACAGTTAGTATGTTAGATGATAGATACTGACAAGTGCCTTTTGGACTCTGCGAGTAACATAGTGTAAAGGTAATGTCAATGAAGGTGTTAATGGCAAGTCTGCAAGAACCGGGATATAGCGAAACTGACAGTTTATATGTTAATGGCAGATGCCAGCTGGCAACTTGAACTAAAATATTAATAAACGCCTCCAACAATTTTTGGGCCATCCACACCAGCCTTTTCATTTTTGTATCAACCTGGCTAGTTGATGGTTTTCTCGCCTCCAGTTCTTCAAACCCCCGCCCCCTACTTTCAGTCTGAACAAGGGTCCCAACCTGAAACATCACCCATCCTGTCTCCAGAGATGCTGCCTGACCTGCTGAATTAATCCAATACTTTGCGTCTTTTATTCTCGCTGGAGTTTACATCCTCCCCCAAGCCTGCGTATGTGAGGCGCAAACGCAACTCGCGGGCCAGGTAATGAGAGTAGAGAGTGACTTCCCAGACTCCATGGTCATTGCTCTGGGGGATTTTAACACGGCTAACCTCAGCCGAGAGTTCCCCTCCCCTTCCCAGATCTCCCACTGTCTTCCTGTCTCCACCTATATCCTTCCTTTATCCCGCCCCCCTGACATCAGTCTGAAGAAGGGTCTCGACCCTAAACGTCGCCCATTCCTTCTCTCCTGAGATGCTGCCTGACCTGCTGAGTTACTCCAGCATTTTGTGAATAAATACAGACATTACATTATCTGCCCCACCAGAGGGGAGAGAACATTCGATCATTGTTACACTACAATCAAGAGCCGTGCGGCTCCAGGAATCTGATCATTGTTTAGTTCACCTTGTTCTGACCTACAGGCAGAAACTAAAATCTGCTCAGCCTGTGGTCAGAACAATGAAAAAGTGGTCAAGCGAGGGCATTGAAAACCTAGTTCTGCTTTGACTGCACTGATTGGAATGTGTTCAGGGAAGCAATCTCAAGCCTCGATGAAGATACAGGCACAGTGACATCATATGTCAGCTTTTGTGAGGACAGTTGCATTCCCACTAGGATCCGGAACATGTTCAACAATGCCTTCGTTTACAGCAGAACTCAGACAGCTCCGCCAGTCTAAAGATGAGGCCTGCAGGAGCGGGGATGCAGACCTCTACAGGCAGGCCAAGTATAAGCTGAGAAGAGGAATCAGAGCTGCTAAGGAAAGGTACTCTGAGAAGTTGAGGAGCAAGTTCTCAGCTAATGACTCTTCTTCAGTGTGGAAGGGCTTGCAGGAAATCACCAGGTACAAGAGGAAAACCCCACACTCCTTGGACAATCGTCAGCTGACGAACAACCTGAACGAGTTATACTGCAGGTTCGATAGACAGAAACATAACGCCCTCCCTCCCTCCCCCACCCAGTCCTCCCCATCACGACTTCACACCTACTTACAGCCTGACTCCGCGGTCTGCAAGGGCTGGCCCCTCGTCCACTACCCTCCCCATCCTTGCTGCCCAACATCAGTCTGGCCACTTCTCCATCACTAACAAAAGCAATTGAGGAGGTGGAAAAGCTATTCAGGAGACAGAAAAGCCAGAAATTTCCAGGACCGGACAGTGTTTCCCCCTCTACCCTGAAGCTCTGTGCCGAAAAACTGGCACCAGTCTACACAGATATTTTCAATCAGTCCCTGCAAACCTGCACTGTCCCTGCCTGCTTCAAAGTCTCAACTATTGTTCCCGTACCCAAAAGGCCAAGGATTACTGGTCTAAATGACTACAGGCCTGTCTCACTGACCTCTGTAGTCATAAAGACCCTTGAAAGACTGGAGGTGTTCAGCGAAACGATCGCCGAGCCTGAGCTTGGTCTCGCCGATGTAGAGAAGTTGACACTTGGAACAGCAATGCAGTAAATGAGGTTGGAGGTGCAGGTGAACCTCTGCCTCACCTGGAAAGACTGTTTGGGTCCTTGGATGGAGTCGAGGGGGGAGGGAAAGGGACAGGTGTTGCATCTCCTGCGGTTGCAGGGGAAAGTACCTGGGGAGGGAGTGGTTTGGGTGGGAAGGGATGAGTGGACCAGGGAGTTTCAGAGGGAACGGTCTCTGAGGAAAGCAGAAAGGGATGGAGATGGGAAGATGTGGCCAGTATTGGGATCCCGTTGGAGGTGGCAGAAATGTTGGAGGATATGTTGTACGTGACGGCCGACGGGGTGGAAGGCGAGGACAAGGGGGACTCTGTCCTTGTTAAGAATAGGGGGAGGGAGAGCAAGAGCGGAGCTGTGGGATATTGAGGAGACCCTCATCTATAACGGAAGAGAAGAATGAGGACATCTCCGATGCCCTTGTATGGAACACCTCATCCTGGGCACAAATGCAGCGTAGACGGAGGAATTGGGAGTAGGAGATAGAGTTTTTACAGGAAACAGGGTGGGAAAAAGTGTAATTAAGATAGCTATGGGAGTCAGATTTTAGCTCTGCATTCAACACCATTGTGCCAGAGCTACTACACTCCAAACTCTCCCAGTTGACTGTGCCTCTGTCAATGGACCTTGGCAGACAGGAAGCAGCATGCGAGGCTGGGAAAGCACATCTCGGACCCGCTGACCTTCAGCATAGGAGCACCGCAAGGTTGCGTACTCTCTCCTCTCCTTTACTCTCTCTACACCAACGACTGTACCTCCACAGACTCCTGTCAAACTTCTCAAGTTTGCGGACGACACAACCCTGATTGAAGGTAGACACAAAATGCTGGAGTAACTCAGTGGGTCAGGCAGCATCTCGGAAGGAATGGGTAACGTTTCAAATCGAGACTCTTCTTCAGACTGAAGAACCTGATTGGACTGATCCAGGATGGGGAGGAATCTGCCTACAGACAGGAAGTGGCACAGCTGGCGTCCTGGTGCCATCGCAACAACCTGGAGCTCAATGCTCTTAAGACGGTGGAATTGATTGTAGACTTTAGGAGAGCTCGCCCTGCCCTCCCCTCACTATCAACAACACCGCAGTCACATCTGTGGAGTCATTTAAGTTCCTTGGAACCATCATCTTCAGGGACTTTAAATGGGAGGCCATCATCGACTACACAGTCAAAAAAGCCCAACAGAGGATGTACTTCCTGCGGCAGCTGAGAAAACACAATCTGTCACAGGCAATGAAGGTCCAGTTTTATACTGCCATCATAGAGTCTGTCCTCACCTTCTCCATCATGGTCTGGTTTGGCTCAGCCACCAAGCATGACATAGTCAATAGTCAATTTATTTGTCACATACACATAAATGTGCAGTGAAATGAAAGATTACCCACAGTCCAACAATAAGACCAATAAAAATAAGATTCAAGATTCAAGAGATTCAAGATTCAAGATAGCTTTATTTGTCATCCAATATTGGACGAAATTCAGTCACCCACAGTCCAACAATAAAAGCATTAAATAAGCATTAAAATTACACAACCCCAAAAAAAAACCAAAACACAGTCCAACAATAAAAGCATTAAATAGGCATTCAAATTACACAACCCCAAAAACCCCCAAAACACAGTCCAACAATAAAAGCATTAAATAGGCATTCAAATTACACAACCCCAAAACCCCCAAAAACACAGTCCAACAATAAAAGCATTAAATAGGCATTCAAATTACCCAACCCCAAAAACACACCAAAAAGAAACATCCATCAAAGAAACATCCATCACAGTGAGTCTCCTCCAGTCCTCTCCTCACTGTGATGGAAGGCCACAATGTCTTTCCCTTCTCCTGCTGTCCTCGCCCGCAGTCAGGTTGTTGTGGTTGTAGGCCGCACCGGACGGTCCACAGCGGCCCAAGCCCAAGGCGAGTTGCAGCCGCTCCCGCAGCCTCCGAAGACGGCCGGCTCCGCCGATGATAAGTCCGATCCGGGGCGGGCGAACACGCTGCTGCTGCCGCTGTTGCTGCACGTCGGGGCGGTCGTGGCTCCCGACATTGAAGCCCCCGCCCAGCAGAGAAATATCCCGCGGCATATCTTAGGCCGCGCCGGACGGTGAAATGTCCTCGACCCAAGCCCCGCGATCCGGGGCGGGCGAACCCGCTGCCGCTGCCGGAGCTCCCGATGTCGGCATCCACGCGGCCCGAGCCTAAGGCGAGTTGCAGCCGCTCCCGCAGCCTCCGAAGACGGCCGGCTCTGGTGATGGCAAGTCCGATCCGCGGGCTCTGCGAACCAGAGCCCTGGAGGCCGACAGCTCCAGGAGTTGGGCCGATGACAGGCCGCAGCAGGAACGGAGACACCACCCAGAAAACAAAGGTCGGGTCTCCGTTCGGAAGGGACACATATTTACAATGTTACAGTTCCCCCCCTCCCCCCCACATACACACATAGTACACAAACACAAAAACACCACATCACAACTACAATTAAGACAAAAAAAACAACAAAAACACAAAGACAAATGGACCGCAGGTGAGCCGCAGCTGCTAGGGCAGCGCCGCCATTTTGGATAACATAAAAATATGCAATAACACACACAATCATAAACCAACACCAAACAAAAGAAACATCCATCACAGTGAGTCTCCTCCAGTCACCTCCTCACTGTGATGGAAGGCCAGAATGTCTTTTCTCTTCCCCTGCCGTCTTCCCCCGCGGTCAGGCTGTTGGAGTTGCCACGTCGGGGCGGTCGGGGCTCCCGACATTGAAGCCCCCGCCGGGCGGAGAAAATCCCGTGGCCTATTCCAGACCGCGCCGGACGGTGAAAGGTCCGCGGCCAGCCGACTCAAGCCCCGCGATCCGGGGCGGGCGAACACGCTGCCGCTGCCGGAGCTCCCGATGTCGGCCCCCACCCAGGGGCCTGTGAGCTCCCGACGTCCACGCGGCCGAAGCCTCCGGAGACGAGTCGCAGCCGCAGCCGCTCCCGCAGCCTCCGAAGGCAGCCAGCGTCGCAGATGGCAAGTCCGGTCCATGGGCTCTGTGAACCAGAGCCCAGGTGGTCCCAGCTGGAGGCCGCCAGCTCCAGGTGCATGGCCGATGGTAGGCCGCAGCGGGAACGGAGACACGGCCCAGAAACAAAGGTCGCGTCTCCTTTCGGAAGAGACAAATTTACAATTTTACAGTCCCCTCCCCCACCACATAACACACAACCACAAACACTACATCATATCTAAACACGACATCCGGAGTCTGCAGCGCATCGTTCGATCAGCCGATAAGGTTGTTGGCTGCAACCTTCCCCCCATCGATGAACTGTACACTGCAAGGGTCAGGAAGCGAGCGGGTAAGATCATCTCTGACCCCTCTCACCCTGGCCACAAACTCTTTGAAGCACTTCCCTCTGGAAGGCGCCTCCAGACCGTCAAAGCCACCACAGCTCTCCTGTCCTCTACTTACTACAGACCTATCCATGTGTTCTTTCCGCCTACATGTTTTATCTCTAACTTTACTAGCTCTGAAGAAAGGCATTAACCTGAAACAGTTCATTCTTTCTCCACATATGCTACTTGACCTTAAGTATCACCAACATATCCTGTTTTGATTTCCCCCAAAAAATGCAATTTGGCTCAGTGGCAGACTGCCACAACATGACAAAACACAACACCAAGCGACACTTCAGCAAGGAACTAGTAAATTGTCAGAATCTGTAAAACAACAAAATGACATATCCTGAAGATAATAGTAAGGTACACAATTGACACTGCCCTGTCAAACAGACGCGAGCCATCATATTATTACCATGATCTTTCTTGACGCACTCCAGTTTGTGTAAAAGGACTGCATGTCAACAGAGCAATGGCACCTTCAGACTATGTTCGTGCATCAGTGCTCAGCTAGCGCAGATCAACATCTGGCATGGAAATCATTATTCTACCAGGATAAATGTAGAAGGAATGTATACCGTTAATACCAGGATCATTAACAACATTGACATACAAAGGAATTTTAAATCCATCGCTCTCAGAAAACTAATCTCCTCTGTCTTCAAATGATCCATATGCCTTCATTGCCTGCAAATACATATGCCTATCCAAAAGCCTCTTAAACACCTCCATCATATCTGTCTCTACCACCAGCCCTGGCAGCACATTAGACACGAGACCCATGACTCAATGTAAAAATTGAGGGGGGGGGGGAAGAAAGCTGGGCGAGAGGAGAGGCAGGACAAAGTAATGTGAACACAGGCTAGAGGGTTATTTCTGAAGAAGGGTCTGAAGAAGGGTCTCATTCCTTCTCTCCCAAGATGCTGCCTGACCTGCTGAGTTACTCCAGCATTTTGTGAATAACTAGAGGGTTACTTGATTGGCAGATTGTTGGACAAAGGTCAGAGATGAAGAGACAGGTATGAGGCATAAAGAAAAAGTTGTGCATTGTTGAGTTCAGAGATAGAAAAGTTGCAAACTGTGTATCCATTGTAAACGGTACAAATGGAAGGGATGGGGGAGGGGAAAAAGCCGATGCACGGTCAACCAGCGGGAGGGGGGAAAGATACCTCTTCTTTGTTACTTGAAACAGGGAAATTCAATTTTCATACCATGACCAAAGTGGATTATGAGGCGCTGTTCATCCAGTTCACGTGTGACCTCACAATGGCAATAGAGAAGGCCCAGAACAGAAAGGTCAGTATGGGAATGGGTAAGGGAGTTAAAATGGTTGGTAACCTGAGTGGACCGGGCACAGGTTGAGTATATATGCTTGGGTTCACCAATGTACAGGAGCCCACAATGGTAACACCGGATGCAGTAGATAAGGTTAGAGGAGGTGCATGTGAACCTCAGCCACACCTGGAAGACTGCTGGGCTCCCTCGATGGAGGCAAGGGAGGATGAATAGGGACAGGAGTGGGGAAAAGTACCTGGGGAGGGTGTGGTTTGGGTGGGATGTGAACCAAGTTGTGGAGGGAGTGCCTAGTGAGGTGAAAAGTGTGGAGAATTCTATCCTTGTTGAATCTGGGGGGGGGGGAGAGAAGAAGCGACAGTGGAACTATGGGGCATAGAAGAGACCATGAACCATGAGGACTTTTGAATGAGAAGACACAGAAAGTGCTGGAGTAATTCAGCGTGTCAGGCAGCATCTCTGGAGGACGCGAATAGGTGATCAGACTCAAGTCTGAAAAATGAGCCCCGACCCGAAACGTCAGCGTGGTTTTGGAAAACAGCTCCATTGAAGACCATAAGAAATGACAGAGAATTGTGGGTGAGGCATCAACCATACACAAACCAACCTCCCTTCCATTGACTCCATCCACACATCACACTACCTCGGCAAGGCCACCAGCATAATTAAGGACGTCTAACCCCAGACACTCCCTCTCCCATCAGGCAAGGAATACAGAAATGTGAAAACGCACACCTCCAGATTCAGGGATAATTTCTTCACAGCTGTTATCAGGCAACTGAACCATCCTATCACCAACTAGACAGTGGTCCTCACTTATCATCTACCTCATTGGAGACCCTCCGTCTATCTTTAATCGGACTTTACTAGACTATGTTGCAATAAACGTTATTGCCTTTATCCTGTATCTGTACATTGTGGATGGCCTGATTGTAATCATGTATAGTCTTTTTCCTTCTTGCAGACAGAAGAAGTTGAGAAGATGGTTGGGGCAGGGGAATTTTGATTTGTCCTCCAACGATTTAACCTTGTGCACCTATGAATAAGGCATGGGAGAACTAATATTCTTCCAAAAGTGTTTCTTGACCTTGATGTTTAATTTTCAAGTTTCTTCATATTTTACTTGGAATAATATTGTCACATATCACTATTAAAAAATGGGACATGAAATTTAAATTTTCTAATGAACATTGTGGAAATGGTATATTAATAAACAAATAATGTCTTTCAAATTGCATTTCCTGACGCGTGGCAGATGGTACAGCTGGAGACACTGCATGTCACAAGAATAATGTTTGCGGGCAATCACGACCATTCCCATGTGAAATCACTTTAATATTGTCAAAGCAGTTCACCTTTCATTTCAAGGTATGGAACAGTGAAGCATATTTGAAAAGGAGAACTCTGGGCTTATCCCAAAACAATCAAATATACTATGATGGTCTGGTTATCTAGTACTACTGATAATTTATTGTATTGTTGATTATTGTATATCTATTTGTGTTGTTGGTTTAATGTGCCTGTAAACCTGCAGCAAGAATTTCATTGTTCCGTTCCTAGTACATATGAAAATTAAAAGCTCTTGACTGCTTGATAGTTGTCAGACCGCACAATACAACTCAACTGTATGCTAATAAAATAAAACAGTAAAACAATCAATAGTTAACCGATCCTCCAATCCTGTCTTATTTAGCAGATTGTATCAAAGGCTATATGAAAAATTCCACATGCCAATACACATTTGGAATGCCTTTAGTCATTCACAAATATTTCACCCCTTAGAACAGTAGCAACTTATTTACATGATATAATATGCCAAATCTCCACATGTTGTTATTAATAATTAACACTAGCACTTCCTCGAGACTTGGATTTCACTCCTCCTTTCCTTATCGGAAACCCTTTTGTCTCCTTGCAGTTCAGTTTAGTTTATTGTCACGTGTACCCAGGTACAGTGAAAAGTTTTTGTTGTGTGCTAACCAGACAGCAGAAAGACATAACATGATTACAATCGAGCCATTTACAGTGTATAGAGACATGATAAGGGAATAACGTTCAGTGCAAGGTAAAGCAAGCAAAGTCCGATCCAGTATAGTCCGAGGGCCATCAATGAGGTAGATAGTAGTTCAGCACTGTTCTCTGGCTGTGGTAGGATGATTCAATTGCCTGATAACAGCTGGGAAGAAACTGTCTCTAAATCTGGAGGTGTGTGTTTTCACACTTCTATTCACCTGTCACTATCTGGCAGTTTATTCCATATATCCTCAACCCTCTGTGTGACAAAATTGCTTAAGTACGGCTTCATCAATGTCATATAGAACAATAACATAATGAAGGCCAATGTACCAAAAGCCTTCTTCACCACCCTATCTACCCATGATGCCACTGTCAGGCAACCACAGATCCCTCCGCTCTACAACACTCACCAGGGCCCTACTATTCACTGGTAAATGGGTGCAAAACCAGCAGGCTGCTGCCAAACTTCCCGAGAATAGTTGGGAGTTTCAAGCATCCAGGCAAGTTGAAAGGATTCCAACTCACACCTACTCCGTGCCTTATAAATAGTGGAAAGGTTTAAAAATATCAAATATATAGCCTGAGGGCAATAACGCTACAGCAAGTCAACACAAGTATCAACTATAAACATACCATGATCATTATCACTTCTGTGATAACATCCACAAGGGTACAAAAGTTTATTCATTCAGTGCAAACACCAAAATGAAACACTACATAATTTGTTAAAAGCTGGCATCTTGAGGATTAAGTCCCATCAGAGTTCTTCAAGCCTCACTATGCTTTTTGAACTCAAAACTTTGAAACCAATGAATATGTAATTGTGAGACTGTTTCCTGAAGAGTTAATTGCCTATCCATAAAACCAGAGCACCTGGAGGAAACCCACCAGGTCACTGGAAGAACTTGCAATCTCCACACAAACAGCACCCAAGGTCTCGATGGAACCCAGGTCTCTGGCGCTGTGAAAGAGCAACTCTACCAGCTGTACCACTATGCCGCCTTAAATTGGTGGGGCAGGCATGATGCAACAAGGATATTTGAACTCTGCAGCAGGTTATGGGTAGGTTGAGTGGGCGGAATCTAGGCGAATAGAGTTTAATGTGGGGACATGCAAGATCATGAATAAGAGAAATCTAAAGGCAGACTATGATCTAAATGGAGAGAGAGTACAGAGGGATGGAGGTTTTTTTAAAGATTTTTTAGATTTAGAGATACAGCGCGGAAACAGGCCCTTCGGCCCACCGAGTCCGCGCCGCCCAGCGATTCCCGCACATTAACACTATCCTACACACACTAGGGGTAATTTTTACATTTACCCAGTCAATTAACATACATACCTGTACGTCTTTGGAGTGTGGGAGGAAACCGAAGATCTCGGAGAAAACCCTCGCAGGTCACGGGAAGGACGTACAAACTCCGTACAGACGGCGCCCGTAGTCAGGATCGAACCCGAGTCTCCGGTGCTGCATTCGCTGTAAGGCAGCAACTCTACCGCTGCGCCACCCTGCCGCGAAGCCAAACGGCATGTTGACCTGAACTACTATCTACCTTATTGGAGACACTGACTATCTTTGATTGGACTTTACTGGCTTCATCTTGCACTAAATGTTATTCCCTTATCATATAGCTGTACACTGTGAATGGCTTGATTATAATCACGTATTTACTTTCCGCTGACTGGTTAGCATGCAACAAAAGCTTTTCACTATACTTTGGGACAAGTGACAATAAACTAAACTAAAGGTAAACTAAAACTACTGCGAGAGGGTTGGAGTTTAGAGATAGGGTGGTGTTGCTAAAGTTGTAGAGGGTGCTGGTGAGGCCACACCTGGAGAACTGGGTACAGTTTTGAACTCCTTATTCAAGAAAGGATACAGTACCATTGGACAGAGTCGAGAAGAGAATGACTAGGCTAATTTCTGGGATGAGAAGATTGTCCAGTCACAAGTTGGCACAGTGGAGCAGCTGGTAGAGTTGTTGCCTACCACAACTCAGTCAGGTTTGTAGTTTAATTGACTGTAAAGTGTGCGTTAGTGGATGAGAAAGTGGGATGAGAAAGAACTAGTGTGAACAGGACATTCACAGGAAGGTCAAAAAGCTGGAGTAACTGAGCAGGTTGGGCAGCATCCCTGGAGATCATGGGCAGGTAGATGTTTTAGGTCAGGACCCTTCTTTTAGGTTTATTATTGTTACATGTACCGACGTACAGTGAAAACCATTGTTATGCGTGCTATCCAAACAGATCAGATATAGCATAGAGTTTAGTTTGAGCTTAGTTTAGAGATACAGCATGGAAACAAGCCCTTCGGTCCACCGAGTCTGCGCTGACCAGTGATGCCCGCACATTAACAGTATCCTACACACACTAGGGACAATTTTATATTTATAGCAAGCCAATTAACCTACAAACCTGTACGTCTTTGGAGTGTGGCTGGAAACTAAAGATCTCTGAGAAAACCCACACAGGCCTTGGGGAGAATGTACTCTGTACTGACAAGCACCCGTAGTCAGAATCAAGCCCGGAACCCAGGTCTCTTGAGCTGCAAGGCAGCATCTTTATCGCTGCGTCACCACACTGTGGAGAATGGGAGATTGAAGATGGGTCTCGACCCGAAACCTCACCCATTCCTTCTCTGCAGAGATCCTGCCTGTCTAGTTGAGTTACTCCAAAATTTTGTGTCTATCTACAGGAGATTGATGGAGTATGGACTCCATGGGTCAAAGGGCCTGTTTCCATGCTGTATCTTTCAATGATTCATCTATCACGTGAGCAACTCTGACCTCACCCTGTCGGAGATATTCCCATTGTCCTATCCATCCCTCCAATTTAAAATTAATTGGTTTGTTCATATTTCCAGATATGACTCAGGATCTGATGGCCTTTGATCTGAAATATTAACTCTGCTTCTCTTTCCAGAGATACTGCCTGGTTTGACAAGCGTTTTGAACTTTTAAAGATCAGTTAAACTTAATCCACAGCTGCTGCTGGTAGTACATTGAAAATACATTGAAAAGTAGACAACTCTGTGTTTACAGACCAGGAAAATCAACATCCCGCCCAGTGGCCTGGATTATGAGATCAGGTGTGGAGCAATGGGAATGCAGGGAAAATAGATTACAGAGAAAATTAGGGATGGAATGGTGTTGCTTTGCAAGTTAGCAGAGGCTTGTTGGGCAGAATGGCCCCTTCTGTGCTTTTAAGGAGGTAAAGAAAAATGATCCTCTCGTGTGTTGCATGAATTACCCAGCATCAGTTACTCTCGGTCACTATTGGTTTTGATTTATTATTATCACATGTACTGAAATTCATTGAAACACTAATTCCAGATTGTCTCTGATACCCAGCAACATTGGTGCAGTCAAACACAATGCAAGTACCCAAATGGCATGGACTCGATGAGCCGAAGGGTCTGTATTTTACGTTTTAAGGGGGGTTGAGGGGGGATGGAGCGGGTGAGTGGGGGGGAGGAGGGGGGGATAAGGGGGGATGGAGTGGGTGATGTGAGGGAGGGGAGGGTGCTAGACCAATGCAGGAGAGGTTTGGGGGAGTTTTAAGGGGGGATGGAGTGGGTGAGTGGGGGGAGCAGGGGGGATAATGGGGGCTGAGGGGAGATGGAGTGGGTGAGTGAGGGGCTGAGGGGAGGGGGTTAAGGAGGGTTGAGGGGGGATGGAGTGGGTGAGTGGTGGGGGGGGTGGGGAAGGGTGGAGGGTGCTGGACCAATGCAGGAGAGGTTTGGACCCAACGGTACACAGCAGCTAGTTGCCATTAAAACTTCCCATCGAACAGCACTATGAGGGTATCCTCAGCAGAATGACTGCAGCATTTCAAGAACAGTCACCACCACCTTCTCAAGACCATCTAAGGATGGCCAAAGGAAAAGTGATTGGACAAATTTTTTTGCAGAAGGCAATGCCCATGTTCACAAAAAAAGAGAAAAAAGTTGGAAAAAAATCATGGATTTGGTTGAAAAACTGAAATACCAAACATAGAAAAAGAATTAAAGTAATGACACTAAACGCACGGAAAAGGCAGCCAGTACCAAAGCCCCCCACCACCCTGGCCATACTCTCATTTCATTCATATCATCAGGTAGGTGGCATAGGAGTCTAAAAACCGTGACCACCAGCTTCAAGAATAGTTTCTTCCCAACAACGATCAGGTTCTTGAATACTACACAACACTAACTTCAACCATGAACAATCAATTGAATCTGGTTGCACCGAGGGCATTTTTTTGCACGAGAATTGGGGTTACTAATTTATTATATATAATCTATCCACATTCTGAATGTTGGCCTGTTCTGCCTCAAGTAAGAAGTTCATTGTTCCGCAGTTGGTACATATGGCAGTTAAACACTCTTGCTTTCTCTTACCAACTTCCACAGAGGTACCATGGAATGCATTTTATCAGGATGCATCACAGCTTGGTTTGGGAACAGCTCCATCTAAGACCGCAAGAAATTGTGAACGCAGCCCACACCATCACATAAACCAACCTCCCTTCTATTGACACCATTTATACCTCACGCTGCCTCGGCAAGGCCAACAGCATAATCAAGGACGAGTCGCACCCTGGCCACTCCCTCGTCTCCCTTCTCCCATCAGGCAAAAGGTATAGAAGTGTGAAAACGCACACCTCCAGATTCATGGACTGCTTCTTCCCAGCAGTTATCAGGCAACCGAATCATAGAAACATAGAAAATAGGTGCAGGAGTAGGCCATTCGGCCCTTCGAGCCTGCACCGCCATTCAATATGATCATGGCTGATCATCCAGCTCAGTAGCCTGTACCTGCCTTCTCTCCATACCCCCTGATCCCTTTAGCAAAAAGGGCCACATCTAACTCCCTCTTAAATATAGCCAATGAACTGGCCTCAACTACCTTCTGTGGCAGAGAATTCCACAGACTCACCACTCTCTGTGTGAAGAAATGTTTTCTCATCTCGGTCCTAAAAGACTTCCCCCTTATCCTTAAGCTGCGACCACTGGTTCTGGACTCCCCCAACATCGGGAACAATCTTCCCGCATCTAGCCTCTCCAACCCCTTAAGAATTTTATATGTTTCTATAAGATCCCCCCTCAGTCTTCTAAATTCCAGCGAGTACAAGCCCAGTCTATCCAGCCTTTCCTCATATGCAAGTCCCGCCATCCCAGGGATTAATCTGGTGAACCTTCTCTGTACTCCCTCTAAGGCAAGAACGTCTTTCCTCAGGTTAGGAGACCAAAACTGCACACAATACTCCAGGTGCGGTCTCACCAAGGCCCTGTACAACTGCAGCAGAACCTCCCTGCTCCTAAACTCAAATCCTCTTGCTATGAATGCCAACATACCATTCGCTTTCTTCACTGCCTGCTGCACCTGCATGCTTGCTTTCAATGACTGGTGCACCATGACACCCAGTCATCTCCCCTTCTCCCAATCGGTCACCATTCAGGTAATACTCTGCTTTCCTGTTCTTGCCGCCAAAGTGGATAACCTCACATTTATCCACATTATATTGCATCTGCCATGCATTTGCCCACTCGCCTAATCTATCCAAGTCACTCTGCAGCCTCCTAGCATCCACCTCGCAGCTAACACTGCCACCCAGCTTCGTGTCATCCGCAAACTTAGAGATGTTGCATTCAATTCCCTCGTCCAAATCATTAATATACACTGTAAATAACTGGGGTCCCAGCACTGAGCCTTGCGGTACCCCACTAGTCACAGCCTGCCATTCCGAAAAGGACCCGTTTATTCCTACTCTTTGCTTCCTGTCCACCAACCAATTTTCTATCCACCTCAAAACTGAACCCTCAATACCGTGTGCTTTAAGTTTGTACACCAATCTCCTATGTGGGATCTTGTCGAAGGCCTTCTGAAAGTCCAGATATAACACATCGACTGGTTCTCCCTTATCCACTCTACTAGTTACATCCTCGAAAAATTCTATAAGATTCGTCAGACATGATTTGCCTTTGGTAAATCCATGCTGACTTTGTCCGATGATTTCACCACTTTCCAAATGTGATGCTAACACATCTTTAATAACTGACTCTAGCATTTTCCCCACTACCGATGTTAGGCTAACTGGTCTATAATTCCCCGTTTTCTCTCTCCCTCCCTTTTTAAAAAGTGGGGTTACATTAGCTACCCTCCAGTCCTCAGGAACTACTCCAGAATCTAAAGAGTTTTGAAAAATTATCACTAATGCATCCACTATTTCTGAGGCTACTTTCTTAAGCACTCTGGGATGCAGCCTATCTGGCCCTGGGGATTTGTCTGCCTTTAATCCATTTAATTTACCTAACACCACTTCCCGACTAACCTGGATTTCCCTCAGTTCCTCCATCTCATTAGACCACCGGTCCCCCGCTATTTCCGGCAGACGGTTTATGTCTTCCTTAGTGAAGACAGAACCAAAGTATTTGTTCAATTGGTCTGCCATCTCCTTGTTCCCTATGATCAATTCACCTGTTTCCGACTGCAAGGGACCTACATTTGCCTTAACTAATCTTTTTCTCTTGGCATATCTATAAAAGCTTTTGCAGTCTGTTTTTATGTTCCTTGCCAGTTTTCCGCTCATAATCTATTTTCCCTTTTCTAATTAAGCCCTTTGTCCTCCTCTGCTGGACTCTGAATTTCTCCCAGTCCTCTGGTATGCTACTTTTTCTGGCTAATCTGTATGCTTCATCTTTTGTTTTAATACTATCCTTGATTTCCCTTGTTAGCCACGGATGCACTACCTTTCCTGGTTTGTTCTTTTGCCAAACTGGGATGAACACTTGTTGCAGTTCATCCATGCGACCTTTAAATGCCTTCCATTGCATGTCCACCGTCAACCCTTTCAGCATCAATCGCCAGTCTATCTTGGACAATTCACGCCTCATACCCTCAAAGTTACCTTTCTTTAAGTTCAGAACACTTGTTTCTGTATCGACTTTGTCACTCTCCAGCCTAATGAAGAACTCTACCATATTATGATCACTCTTGCCCAAGGGGCCTCGCACAACAAGACTGCTAACTAACCCTTCCTCATTACTCAATACCCAGTCTAGAATGGCCTGTTCTCTCATTGGTTCCTCGACATGTTGGTTTAGAAAACCATCTCTCAAACATTCCAAGAAATCCTCTTCCTCAGCACCCCTGCCAGTTTGGTTCACCCAATCTATATGTAGATTGAAGTCACCCATTATAACTGCTGCACCTTTAGTGCATGCATTTCTAATTTCCTGCTTGATGCCATCCCCAACCTCACTACTGCTGTTAGGTGGCCTGTACACAACTCCCACTAGCGTTTTCTGCCCCTTAGTGTTTCGTAGCTCTACCCATATCGATTCCACTTCCTCCAAGCTAATGTCCTTCCTTTCCACTGCTTTAATCTCCTCTCTAACCAGTAACGCTACCCCACCTCCTTTTCCTTTCAGTCTAACCCGCCTGAATATAGAATATCCCTGGATGTTGACCTCCCAGCCTTGGTCACCCTGGAGCCATGTCTCCGTAATCCCAACTATATCATAATCATTAATAACTATCTTGTAGTGGCCTGGCGGAGGCCAGAGAAAAAGCAAGACGCCAGGCAGTTTTTAGTAAGATTCTTTTATTAGGCTGCGAGCTCCAGCCCACAGCGTAGTTCCCCTAGGGATGAGCCACGCCTCCCCCTGGTCTGGCTTTTAACCCCTTACGCCTGTCCGTCACGTAACGAGGGGGCTGACCCAAGGAGTGGCCTGATCCGCCACAGGACCCCCCCCCAAGAACCGGAGGTACAAAACGGACAGGAGGGCGCACGAGGCGACCAGCCCGGGTGCGCACCATGACCGGCGCAGGGACCGGCGACTGACCGACAGGTGGAGGGGTCGTAGCAGACACTGGAGGGGGTAGCTTGGACGGGGGGCGACCGCGCGGGCGGGGCTGCGCAACCGGCACCGGCCGATCAATGTCCACGTGTGCCGGCTTCAGCCGTGCGACCGAAACAGTCTCTCTGCGACCCCCCATGTCCAGAACGAATGTGGCCGAGCCGTGTTGCAGGACCCGGAAGGGGCCCTCGTACGGCCGCTGGAGAAGTGATCGGTGTGCGTCCCTGCGCAGGAACACAAACTGGCAGTCCTCCAGAGCGGCAGGGACGTGTGGCTGGAAGGTTCCATGACGTGACGTGGGCACAGGTGCCAGCCTGCCCACCGTCTGCCGAAGACGTTGCAGGGCGTCAGAAGGCTGCTCCACTCGACCCTGTGCTGGTGGGATGAACTCCCCGGGAACCGTCAAGGGGGCCCCGTACACCAACTCGGCGGAGGAGGAGGCCAAGTCCTCCTTGGGTGCGGTGCGGATCCCCAGCAAAACCAACGGCAGGGCGTCCACCCAGTCTGGGCCCGTGAGCCGAGCCTTCAGGGCAGCCTTCAGCTGGCGGTGAAAGCGTTCCACCAACCCGTTCGACTGTGGATGGTACGCCGTAGTGTGGTGTAGGCTGACACCCAAGAGTCTTGCCATGGCCGACCACAGTTCCGAAGTGAACTGTGGCCCCCGGTCGGATGTAATGTCCAGTGGCACCCCGAACCGGGCGATCCAGTGCGCCGCCAAGGCCCGCGCGCAGGTGGCCGTCGAGGTGTCTGCCAGCGGAATGGCCTCCGGCCACCGCGTGAAGCGATCTACCACAGTGAAGAGGTGGGTCATGCCCCGGGACGGCGGCAGCGGCCCCACGATGTCCACATGAATGTGGTCGAAGCGCTGCCGAGGGACACGAAACTCTTGCAGAGGCGCACGCACGTGTCGCTGGATTTTTGAAGTTTGGCACGGGATGCAGGTGCGTGCCCAGTGTGCGACCTGCTTACGCAGCCCGTGCCACATGAAACGGGAGGATACAAGGGCCACCGTCGCCCGAATGGAGGGGTGAGACAGCCCGTGGAGCACCTCGAATACCCTGCGACGCCAGACGACAGGGACGATGGGCCGCGGCAGGCCAGTGGAGGTGTCGCACAACAGTGTTGTATCCCCGGGGCCACAGACAATGTCCTCCAGCTGCAGGCCGGACACGGCTGTACGATAGGTGGCCATCTCCTCGTCCCCCAGCTGTGCGGCTGCTAGGGCGGAATAGTCGATCCCCCCGGCCATTTGTAGGACGGCGTGGATCACGGGTCTAGACAGGGCGTCGGCCACCCTGTTGTTTTTTCCCTCCACGAACCGAATTGAGGTGGTGTATTCCGACACGTAAGCCAATTGTCTCTGTTGCCGCGCAGACCACGGATCCGAAACCTTGGCGAACGCAAAGGTGAGTGGCTTGTGGTCTGTGAACGCGGTGAAGGGTCTCCCCTCTAGGAAGTACCGAAAGTGGCGTACCGCGAGGTAGAGGGCGAGGTAGAGGGCGAGGAGCTCCCGGTCGAACGCGCTGTAATGCCGTTGGGCCCCGCTGAGGTGCCTGCTAAAGAAGGCGAGTGGCCGCCAACACCCGTCGATGTGCTGCTCTAGCACCGCACCGACCGCCACCTCAGAAGCGTCCACGGTCAGGGCGGTTGGGGCATCCTCCTTAGGATGGACGAGCATCGTGGCCCTGGCCAGGGCCTCCTTAGCCTGCTCAAAGGCCGCTCCTGCTTCGTCGTCCCACTCGACCTCCTTGCAGCGACCAGCCATGAGGTGGAAGAGTGGGCGCATAGTTCGGGCTACCGACGGCAGGAAGCGGTGATAGAACGAGACCATCCCGGCGAATTCCTGCAGGCCCTTGACAGTGGTCGGTCGGGGGAAACGGCGGACAGCTTCGACCCTGTCCGGAAGAGGTACCACCCCTTGTGGGGTCACCCGATGGCCGAGGAAATCGATGGCCGTCACCCCAAAACGGCACTTGGAAGTATTAATTGACAAACCGTACTCGCTGAGGCGTTTACACAGCTGGCGGAGGTGGGTGCAGTGCTCCTGCCTCGAGCGGCTGGCCACGAGTACGTCGTCCAAGTACACAAAGACGAATTCTAGGCCACGGCACACACAGTCCATAAGCCGTTGGAAGGCCTGTGCGGCGTTCTTCAACCCGAACGGCATCCGTAGGAACTCGAATAGGCCGAACGGGGTGATGATGGCAGTCTTGGGGATGTCATCGGGGTGGACCGGGATTTGATTATATCCGCGCACAAGGTCCACCTTGGAGAACACGGATGCTCCGGCCAGGTGGGCATTAAAGTCCTGGATGTGCGGAACCGGGTACCTGTCGGGAACGGTCGCGTCATTTAAGCGCCGATAGTCCCCGCATGGTCGCCAACCCCCGTCCGCCTTGGGGACCAAGTGGAGTGGTGACGCCCACGGGCTATCGGAGGGGCGCACGATGCCCATTGACTCCATCTGACGAAACTCCTCTCGAGCTAGACGGAGCTTGTCTGGAGCGAGATGCCGCGCTCGGGCGTGCACGGGTGGCCCGGTGGTGGGGATGTGATGTTGCACCCCGTGCTTGGGAGCGGAGGAGGAGAAGTCCGCCAGGATGCGCGCGTACGTAGCATCCACGGACGACAGGTGTCCGACGTTGGGGGAGACCGGCCTCAGCGTGCTGGAGTGCCGCCTGACATCCACGAGCATGGAATGCGCCCGCAGGAAGTCGGCGCCCAGCAGCGGCTGGGAAACATCGGCAATGATGAACCGCCACGTGAACCAGCTGTCGCCGAAGTTAAGGGCGAGCTGGCAGGCCCCGTAAGTGTTGATGGGGCTACCGTTCGCCGCAGTGAGGAGGGGGCCGCGTTTGCCCGTATGGATATCGGCGGTGGAAGGAGGTAGGACGCTCACCTCTGCTCCAGTGTCGACGAGGAACCGACCCCCGGTGCGGCGATCCCGAGCGAACACGCGATGGATCTGGCCGGCCGCCGAAGGGATCACTGACGGCCGGCCCTTGCGTTTCCCAGAAAGGCACAGGGTAGGCGACATTGCTTGGCGTTCGGTCCCCAACGACGGTGATAATAACACCAGCCCCCTTTGCTGGTGTCCGGTGGTGGTGCAGACTGGGATGCCCACCAGCGACCTCCGGTGGTCTCCAGCGGTATTGGAGGTGGTGCTGCTTGGGCCGACCACCAGCGACCTCTGGTGGCGTCTGGCTGAACTGTCGGCGGGCCGAGCGAGAAGGGCGTGCCGGCACCGGGGTGCCCGATGGCGGCCGGATTTCGCCGCGGGGGTCGCCCTGAAACGGGGTCGACGGCGGCCCCAGCTTGCTGTTGGCCTTCCGACGCCGCGGAAAAGACGGCTAGGGCTTCCAGGTCCTCCCGACGGGACATCCATATTTGATCAGCGCGCTCGCCCAGCCGCTGCGTGTCGGTGAAGGGGTCCTCAGCGAGCTGAGAACGGAGGTCGACGGGGAGCTGCCGCAGGTAGGCCTGCTTGAATAAGAAACAGGGCGGGTGGTTGCCCATAAGGGCGAGCATGTCCTCCAGAAGGGCCGACGGCCGTCGGTCCCCGAGCACCCCCTGGCTCATAACTCGAGTTGCCCTCTCGGCGTCGCTGAGGCCGAACCTCCTGATAAGGAGTTCTTTAAGGCCCTTATATTTGTCATCCGCGGGGGGGTCATTAAGGTAAGGCTTTACTCGCCTTGCTGTCGCCTGGTCCAGGGCGCCGACGACATAAAAGTACTTCGTCAAGTCGACGGTTACCCCTCGCACAGCAAACTGTGCCTCTGCCTGCTGAAACCAGACCTCAGGCTCTTCGGTCCACAGGGTCGGGAGTTTGAGGGAGACGGCATCGAGGTCGGCAGGACCGGGTTGCACATCAACGTTCGACATCACTACGTGTGATGTCCGTCGAGGTCACCAATGTAGTGGCCTGGCGGAGGCCAGAGAAAAGGCAAGACGCCAGGCAGTTTTTAGTAAGATTCTTTTATTAGGCTGCGAGCTCCAGCCCACAGCGTAGTTCCCCTAGGGATGAGCCACGCCTCCCCCTGGTCTGGCTTTTAACCCCTTACGCCTGTACATCACGTAACGAGGGGGCTGACCCAAGGAGTGGCCTGATCCGCCACAATCTCCACATTTAATTCATCCACCTTATTACGTATACTCCTTGCATTGAGACACAAAGCCTTCAGGCTTGTTTTTACAACTCTCTTACCCCTTATACAATTATGTTGAAAAGTGGCCCTTTTTGATTTTTGCCCTGGATTTGTCTGCCTACCACTTTTACTTTTCACCTTGCTACCTGTGGCTTCTACCCTCATTTTACACCCCTCTGTCTCTCTGCTCCTGCTCCCATCCCCCTGCCACATTAGTTTAAATCCTCCCCGACAGCACTAGCAAACACTCCCCCTAGGACATTGGTTCCATTCCAGCTCAGGTGCAGACCGTCCTGTTTGTACTGGTCCCACCTCTCCCAGAACTGGTTCCAATGTCCTAAAAATTTGAATCCCTCCCCGTTGCACCATTTTTCAAGCCACGTATTCATCTGAAATATCCTCCTATTCCTACTCTGACTAGCATGTGGCACTGGTAGTAATCCAGAGATTATTACCTTTGATGTCGTACTTTTTAGTTTATCTCCTAGCTCTCTAAATTCACCTTGTAGGACCTCATCCCGTTTTTTACCTAAATCGTTGGTGCCAACGTGCACCACGACAACTGGCTGCTCACCCTCCCCTTCAGAATGTCCTGCAGCCGCTCAGAGATATCCCTGACCCTTGCACCAGGGAGGCAACATACCATCCTGGAGTCTCGTTTGCGGCCGCAGAAACGCCTATCTATTCCCCTTACAATTGAATCCCCTATCACTATAGCCCTTCCACTCTTTTTCCTCCCTTCTTTTGCCGCAGAGCCACCCACGGTGCCCCATGAACTTGGCTGCTGCTGCCTTCCCCTGATGAGCCATCTCCCCCAACAGTATCCAAAATGGCATATCTGTTTAGGAGGGAGATGACCGCAGGGGACTCCTGCACTACCTGCCTACTGCTACGCTGGCTAGTGGCCACCCGTTTCCTTTCTGTCCGCTTATCTTTTACCTGTGGTGTGGCCAACTCACTATACGTGCTATCCACGACCTTCTCAGCATCGTGGATGCTCCAGAATGAGTCCAACCGCAGCTCCAACCGTTCAATGCGGTTTGCCAGGAGCTGTAGCTGGACACACTTCCTGCACACGTAGTCATCAGGGACACCGACAATATCCCTGATCTCCCACATGTTGCAGGATGAGCACTCCACGGGGCCGATCTCATCTGACATGTCTTACCCCCAAATTAAATCAAATCCCTCTTAATCTTTTAAACTGTACCTTTACTAAAAAGCACTGAACCCTTAACTCACTGAACCCTTAACTCACTGAACCCTTAACTAAAAGTACGAACAAAAAGCAGAATTACAACCCCGGGGTTACGCCCAATCAGCTGCTTCCTCTAGTCCGCTTCCACCAATCAGCGGCTTCCTCCAGAACACTTCTTTTAAAGTGTGTGGGAACGTTTTTACCTAATCATCCTACCACATCCTACCACAACCAGAAAGCAGTGCTGAACTACTATCTACCTCATTGGTGACCCTTGGACTATCTTTGAGACTTTGCAGGCTTTACCTTGCACTAAATGTTATTCCCTTATCATGGATATATACAATGTAAATGGCACGATTGTAATCATATTTTATCTTTTTGCTGACTGGATAGCGCGCAACAAAGGCTTTTCACTGTACACTGGTACACGTAACAATACACTAAACTGAACTTTTTTCTCTGGAAAATGCAAAGATACTCAAACATTATATTGGAGACTTTATGTGGGGAAACAATTACTAAGAGATATTAATAGATTAAACGATTAAGCAATGTTGTGGACAAGAGAATTGGATCAAGGCACATGACAGTTCATTCGCCTTCAGAAACAAAAACAGAAGAGTAGTTGAAATGATGAAAAGTCAACAACATATCAGTTCCAAAGAGTGTCTGAGGACCTATTATAAAATATAGTGGAGTCGACACAAAGTTATCAAAAATTGTTTGGGATGGCAGCCTTTACAGCTGGAGGGCTGTAATGCAAAGCTCAGTTATAACTATACCGACTGGATCTACAGTAACATATAACATATAACAACTACAGCATGGAAACAGGCCTGTCCGGCCCTACCAGTCCATGCCGACCATTCTCCCTGACCTAGTCTCATCTACCTGCACTCAGACCATAACCCTCCAATCCCCTCCTATCCATATACCTATCCAATTTACTCTTAAATAATAAAATCGAGCCAGCCTCCACCACTTCCACCGGAAGTCCATTCCATACAGCCACAACCCTCTGAGTAAAGAAATTCCCCCTCATGTTACCCCTAAACCTTTGTCCCTCAATTCTGAAGCTATGTCCCCTTGTTGGAATCTTCCCCACTCTCAAAGGGAAAAGCCTACCCACGTCAACTCTGTCCGTCCCTCTCAAAATTTTAAAAACCTCTATCAAGTCCCCCCTCAACCTTCTACGCTCCAAAGAATAAAGACCTAACCTGTTCAACCTCTCTCTGTAGCCTAAGTGCTGAAACCCAGGCAACATTCTAGTAAATCTCCTCTGTACCCTCTCCATTTTGTCGACATCCTTCCTATAATTTGGCGACCAGAACTGCACACCATACTCCAGATTCGGCCTCACCAATGCCCTGTACAATTTCAACATTACATCCCAACTTCTATACTCGATGCTCTGATTTATGAGCATAATTCTCGGGAACTCGCCTTAAGAAGCCTTGGAGGGAGGATGGCTTGGAGGGAGGATACCAAACGTTTATCATGGCAGATATTACAAAGAAAAATTAAGCAAGATATCCTACAAATCTAATTTCAGCTAGATCCTACATCAGACGCACAAGCCCATAAATGAAAGGTTTTATCACAGTTATATAAAGCACTGTTTACAAATTGGATTATTTATCGAGTACAATGACCAATAAGTAGCTGAACATGATGCATGTTACTCAGTAATAGTATTTCTTCAATTATATTGATTGAGGAAGATCTTCATCCAACAGCCCTCATGACCTTTAATGATCAACAGGTAGGATGGCTACAGACTCAGCAGGATAAACTCAATATTTATATATTGCTAGATTCACCTTAGCGTCAAGATGACAGACAGAAGCAAGCAAAAAGTCTTTGCAAGCAGGAGAGGAATCAGATCAGATCAGAAAAAAAAATTAACTACTCAATAGGAGTTGTAGTCAATGTTATACAGCATGGACAATAGGTGCAGGAGGAAGCAATTCAGCCCTTCGAGCCAGCACCGCCATTCAATGTGATCATGGCTGATCATTCTCAATCAGTACCTCGTTCCTGCCTTCTCCCCATACTCCCTGACTCCGCTATCCTTAAGAGCTCTATACAGCTCTCTCTTGAATGCATTCAGAGAATTGGCCTCCATTGCCTTCTGAGGCAGAGAATTCCACAGATTCACAACTCTCTGACTGAAAATGTTTTTCCTCATCTCAGTTCTAAATGGCCTACCCCTTATTCTTAAACTGTGGACCCTTGTTCTGGACTCCCCCAACATTGGGAACATGTTTCCTGCCTCTAACGTGTCCAACCCTTTAATAATCTTATACGTTTCGATAAGATCTCCTCTCATCCTGCTAAATTCCAGTGTATACAAGCCCTTCGGCCCAACTTGCCCGCACCAACCAATCAACCTTAACTGCACTAGTCCCACCTGCCTGTGTTTAGCCAATATCCCTCTAAACCTTTCCTATTAATGTATCTATCCAAATGTCTTTTAAAAGTTGTTATTGTACCCGTCTCAACTACCCCCTCTTGTTCCGTATACCCACTGCCCTTTGTGAAAAAGATGTTCCTCAGAGTCCTATTAAATCTTTCCCCTCTCACCTTAAACCCATGTCCTCTGGATTATCTTTAAAAAATAAATTCTGGATAGCGCATTTCACTTGGAAGTCAACATTTATGGTCCATTAATAATTATCTAAAAGAAGATTGTGTTTTAAACTGCTGCTCTTTTAGAGATTTGTAGTGTTTCTCTTTGTACCTGTTGTACTTAGGTATGGCATGATTGTCACTAATGCATAGCATGATTTAATTTGACTGGATAGCATGCAAATAAAAGGTTTTCACTATATCGCCATATCTGGGACAATAAAAAACCACCAATTATAGTACACTCACAGTGCTACTGGAAGGGGAATGGCAGGAGTCAAAGTGACATGAGAAATGTCAATATATTTCCAGTGTTCGAATTATACTACAGGGAAAAAGGCCCTTTGGCCCAGCTTGTCCATGCCGACCAAGCTGCCTCATCTAAGCAAGTCTCATTAGCATGCATTTGGTCTGTATCCCTTTAAAACTTTCTTATCCAGTCAACAGAATATTGGAGTTTAGAAGAATGAGGGGAGACCTCATTGAAACATACAGAACAGTTAAAGGCTTGGATAGAGTGGATGTGGAGAGGATGTTTCCACTCGTGGGAGTGGAAACTCTAGGACTAGAGGTCATAGCCTCAGAATTAAAGGACATTCTTTGGGAAGAGTCTGAACATTTTTTTTCGCCTTCCTTCACAGTGAGGAATGTGGAGGAGTCACTGTTGTGGATGTTTATGTTAAAATGTATTTTGTGTGTTCTGTGGCTTTTTATTGGTATGACTGCATGGCAAATCAAATGCCTCGTATGTTGCAAAACATATTTGGCTAAAGTATGATTCTGATTAGGATGGAGATGAGGAGTAATTTCTTTAGTCAGAGGGTGGTAAATCTGTGGAATTCTTAGCCACATAAGGGTGTGGAGGCCAAGTCAGTGGATTATTTTTAAGACAGAGATAGTTTTCTTGGTCCTCCAAAATATTCCAAATGGAATTTAAACTGGAGGTGATATAGATTCCTGATTAGTATAGGTGCGAGGTTACGGGGAGAAGGCAGAAGAATGGGGTTAGGAGGGAGAGATAGATCAGCCATGATTGAATGCAGAGTAGGCGATGGGCCAAATGGCCTAACTCTACTCCCATTCCATATGACCTTTTGACAAAGTGACCCAAAGGGGTACGAGGATCAAGACAGAAAGCAGACAACACACAACTATATGACAACACACAACTATTCTTCAGTCTGAAGAAGGGTCTCGACCCGAAACGTCACCCATTCCTTCTCTCCCGAGATGCTGCCTGACCTGCTGAGTTACTCCAGCACTTGGTGAATAAATCGATTTGTACCAGCATCTGCAGTTATTTTCTTACACAACTATATGGCTTATCCTGCTTTTACACTCTACATGATACAAGGTTTTTTCTGCTTTGTAAACGTCACGAGCAATTGCACATTGCTTTAGAAGCCAATTTAAATGCAAGAGGCACCCCAGCAAATGGGATAAATGGTCCCGACCCGAAACATCACCCATCCTTTTTCTCCAGAGATGCTGCTTGACCCACTGAGTTACTCCAGCATTTTGTGTCTATCTATGGGATAAATGGTCAGATGCCCTGCTTCCAGTGATGTTTAAAGGATACATATTGTACACATCATTAAAAGCCTCATCATTCACTTCCTCCAAGCACTTTGATCACAAAATGGGTTTTAAGAATTAATATAACATTGCAGTTATTTTTCAGGTCAAACCTGAAGTAAAGATCCAAGCGTAGACTGCATCCCACAATCTTTCCGCTTAACAATACACAGAATGCATGAATTTGCAGTATTTATCAAAATAAACACACAGAAAGGAAGTTGCAACAAAATCATCCTCATGTAGCTACTTCAACATAATGTCCCAAGGGGTTGAGCATTAGAAAAGGTGACTAAAAGTTTGATTAACCTTTGGGTTTTAAAATAAGTCTTAAATGAGATTTAGGGAGAGAAAATCTGAGTTTGGGACCCGTGAAGGCAAAGCCTCTGAGGATTTGGAGATTCACAAAAGGATGATAAATGTGCAGGTGTTCTCACAGGATGCAATTTTAAAGAAGATTAGAGAAAGAATAAGATGTGACCACAAAGACGAGATTTAATCTCGAGCTCAAGAGTTTAAGTGTTATATCATTGTGGGGTGTATACCAATGTATGTCAGTGAACTCAAAGGCAATTATAAGGAAGTCTTGTGGGATAGAAAGCATTCACCAGAGCAAAGGGTTGGAAAGAAGAGCTTCAACATAGTTGAGCTAAGTGACCTGTCCACAGTTGTGAGTTCTAACACCAAACAGCAATGGGCAATAGCAGGCAATGAAGATCTGGCTATGTCTCTTACCCCTGGCTTGCTGAGACTGGCAGAAACTAAAGATCCAGCACCGACATCCATCTCCCACCGTTTAATTCCACGATTCTCGGGGTCCAACGCTGCAATGCGCCCATCCATCAAACTAATAATAACCAGAGATCTGCAAGCAAACAAAGTCGTTTCAAAATACAAGAAAGATAAGAACCTCCAACAAACAACATCCCACGTCGGAATCTCGGTTCTTACATAGTTTCCATTTTTATGAGAGAAAATTAATAATTATAATTCAGTAGTAGTTGGTGAGTGATACTTGCCTTGGCCATGCACGTTTCAACAGCTATTAACGTGATTTCTAAGTTTAAAAGGCATGCACCAAGGACACCTTATAATGTACAACACAGAAGCGAGAGCGCAACTGCCAACTGCTCTTCAGCCCATCTGGTCCAAACCAGTACTTGTATTGCAAGCTTCCATTCATTCTGGTATCTCTCAAGTGAGAGGAGTAGAATTAGACCAGGTGTCAAGGGCTGTGGGGAGTAGGCAGGAAACGTAGAAAATGGGTGCACGAGTAGGACATTCGGCCCTTCGAGCCTGCACCGCCATTCAATATGATCATGGCTGATCATCCAACTCAGTATCCCGTACCTGCCTTCTCTCCATACCCCCTGATCCCTTTAGCCACAAGGGCCACATCTAACTCCCTCTTAAATATAGCCAATGAACTGGCCTCAACTACCTTCTGTGGCAGAGAATTCCACAAAAATGGGATTAGCAGGCAGAGATCAGCCATGATTGAATGGCAGAGTAGACTCGATGTGTCGAATAGCCTAATTCTGCTCCTGCAACTTGTGAACTTATGAATATCTGAGCGGCGGAATCTGCTTTCCAGATGAGGCTATCCATTCGAGGGCATCCGAGATATCCCCTTTCTTTAGTAAACATGATTTCCCTCTTGCTGTCATAGATGCATCCCTCACTGGGCTCCTGGCTCGTAGTTCTTCTCTCACCCACCCTACTCCCTGCAGAAGGAACAAGGATAGAGTTCCCCTGTTCCTTACTTTTCACCCTAGCAGCCGCTGCATCCAACACATCGTCCTTCGACATTTCTGTAACTCTCAGCATGATACCACCAGCATGATACCACCAGCAGTGAACGCTCCCTCCGCGAGTCCCTGGTTAACTTACCCCTGCCCATCCAAACTACCCTTGTCCCAGGTACATCTCCTGCAGTTGCGGGGGAAAGTAATGCCTGTCCCTGTATCTCTTGAACATTATCTCCAATTTTAGATAACCACCCTACAAACAACACCCTTCTCCTCCCTCTCTCTTCCTTGTGCCTCAAATTGATTCACACCCACCTCCCTCCTCCCCCCCCCCCCCCCTTCCATCACTTTCCACCTGTACTCCACCTTCTCACACTTTTTGTCTTTTAGAGACATAGACATAGAAAATAGGTGCAGGAGTAAGCCATTCGGCCCTTTGAGCCAGCACCACCATTCAATGTGATCATGGCTGATCATTCTAAATCAGTACCCTGTTCCTGCTTTCTTGCCATACCCCTTAACTCCAATTGCCCAAAGAGCTATATGCAACTCTCTCTTGAATTAGCCTCCACTGCCCTCTGTGGCAGAGAATTCCACAGATTCACAACTATTTTTTCATCACTGGCTTTCGTTCAACCATCTACCAATCAACCTTCTCCCTCATCTGTATCTACTTATTACATGTGGAGGAAGGAACTGTAGATGTTCATAAGATCATAAGTGATAGGAGCAGAATTAGGCCATTCGACCCAACAAGTCTACTCCGCCAGTAGACACAAAATGTTGGAGTAACTCAGCGGGACAGGCAGCATCTCTGAAGGGAAGGAATGGGTGACGTTTCGGGTCGAGACCCTTCTTAAGTCTACTCTGCCATTCAATCATGGCTGATCTATCGCTGCCTCCTAACCCCATTCTCCTGCCCTCCCCCCATAACTTCTGACAACTGTACTAATCAAGAATCTATTTATCTCGGCCTCAAATGTATCCACTGACGGCCTCCACAGCCTTCTGGGGCAAATAATTCCACGGATTCACCACCCTCTGACGATAGGTTAAAGAAGATGCTGGTCTATACCACACAATGCTAGAGGAACTCAGCGGGTCAGGCAGCATCTCTGGAGAAATTTATTACATGCCAGTCTTTGTCCTGCCCCCACCTTCCAGCTTTCACCCCCCACCACAATAAGTCTGAAGAAGGATCCCAACCCATGAACACCTATCCATGTTCTCCTGTGATGTTGCCTGAACCACTGAGTTACTCTCGCACTTGGTGTTTATTTTCAGTAAACCAGAATCTGCAGTTCCTTATGCCTAACAAGACTTGGGTATAGATATGCCAAACATACAAACATCCAGGTGCAAGGAATATTCCGAAACAGGTGATAGCCACACATGTAAATGTTTGTAAAATTTTATCAGACTATTCCACCTCAAGTATGTTTGGTACATTTGGTACCTAGCCTAGATCTTAAATTAGATTTAACAATATGCATCTGTGCTGTTACCCTCCCCCTGCATGGTCAGGTGATTGCAGTCACATAAGTTTACTTAAAGAACATTGTTACATTTTACTGTTTAGTTTGGATAGCATCCAACAGGTGGGAGAGTAAATAGAGCTGAACAACAAATGAAAACTCTAAAGCAAGGTTTGTTTCACGAGTACAATGCTAACTATTCAAAAGGTAACTACTTATTCTAGTAGATCACTATCAGTTTATTTTTGTTAACAGAGTTCAAACTAGGATTTCAATCATATTTGAACCAACACTGTTTTCTCACCTACTCCCTCCTCTCATGCTAGAAATGAAGTGAAATACTGATTACTCTCAAAGATTCCCAACAGGACCCATGTCAGTTTTGTCATTTGAGACATAAGATTAAGATAATCTTCAAGACTATGCCTGTCGGGGTGTTGAACCTAGGGAGACGGTGGGGGGTGTTGGGGAAAGGAGATAACAGTGGGGACTGGACTAGGGTGTTGGGGATGGGAAGCTGTTCAGGACCAGGGTGTTTGGGGTTAGGGAGATGGTGGGGGCTGGACTGTTGGGGATGGGAGACAGTGGAGACTGGACCATGAACATAGGGAGACAGCGGGAGATGTTGGGGAAAGGAGATAATGGTGGGGACTGGACCAGGGTGTTGGGGATGTTGAGGGCTGAACTGCTGGGGGTGGGATGACAGTGGGCACTGGATTGCTGGGAGTGGGGTGTCAGTAGGGACTGGACCGGGGTGTTGGGGACAGGGAGACAGTGAGAGATGATGGGGAGAAAGTGGGAGGTGTTGGGGAAAGGAGATAACAGTTGGAAACAGGGTGTTTGAGGATAGGGAGATGATGGGGCCTGGACTGTTGGGAGTAGGGTGACAGTGGGGAATGGACCAGGGTGTTCGGGTGATAGGGAGATGGTGGGGCTGGACTGCTGAGAGTGGGGTGACAGTGTGGGCTGGACCAGGGTGTTGAAGATGAGTAGACAGTGGGAGGTATAGGGGGAACGGAGATAACAGTGGGGAACAGGGTTTTGGGGGATTAGGAGATGGTGTGGGCTGGACAGTTGCGAGTGGGAGCTGGATCAGGGTGATGGAGATGAGTAGACGGTGGGAGGTGTAGGGGGAAAGGAGATAATGGTGGGGAACAGGGTTTTGGGGGATTGGGAGATGGTGTGGACTGGACAGTTGGGGGTGGGAGCTGGATCAGGGTGCTGGAGATGGGGAGACGGTGGGAGGTGTAGGGGGAAAGGAGATAATGGTGGGGAACAGGGTTTTGGGGGATTGGGAGATGGTGTGGACTGGACAGTTGGGGGTGGGAGCTGGATCAGGGTGCTGGAGATGGGGAGACGGTGGGAGGTGTAGGGGGAAAGGAGATAATGGTGGGGAACAGGGTTTTTGGGGGTTGGGAGATGGTGTCGGCTGGACTGTTGAGAGTGTGGGCTGGACCAGGGTGCTGGAGATGGGGAGACGGTGGGAGGTGTAGAGGGAGAGGAGATAACTGTGGGGACCAGGTTGTTTGGGGGTAAGGAGATGGTGGGGGTAAGGAGATGGTGGGGGCTGGACTGTTGGAAGTGGGGGCTGGACCGTTGGAAGTGGGGACTGGACCGTTGGAAGTGGGGGCTGGACTGTTGGAAGTGGGGGCTGGACTGTTGGAAGTGGGGGCTGGACCAGGGTGTTGGAGATGGGGAGATACTGGGAGGTGTTGGGAAGAGGAGGTAACAGTGGGCACCGGACCAGGGTGCTGGGGTTACGGAGATGGTGGGAGAAGTGGGGAAACAGTGAAGGGATGGACCTGGCTTTGGGGAGTGTTGGGGGGAGGGGAGGGTTCATTGAAGGGATGGGGGGTAATAGTTACCTGGACTTCTCCTCCCCGCTCGGCTCATTCTCCTCTTCCTCGACGTCCTCCACCACCGCATCCACTCCGCTACCTCCTCCTTCTCCGGAGGCCACCTCCGCCGGCGGGTCCTCCCGAGCCCTCAGTCCGCCGCCCGCCGCCACAGGGGCCGCCAGCAGCAGGTGGAGGTGGAGCAGGAGGTTGAGGAGCAGGGCTCGGGCCCCCATGGACACAGCATGAACAGGGCGGCACCGCCGCCGACAACAACACACAAACACTCGCCGGCCGCCAGCGAGGGGTCCGGCTCCGATCGGCTCTGCGGTTTGTTGTGGTCCGATCTCCCTCTCCTAAGGCCCGCCCCCTCCACACTCTCCCCATTGGCTCAATCCACCGTCAATCATCTTCAATCCACCAACAGAACAGCGAGAAGTAGATTCTGATCCCGCCCTCCGCGACTCATTGGTCGCACCTCGCGTCAGTCAGCGTCTTGGCGAATCACCGTCCAGCGAGTGTCGTAAACTCGCTGCTCCCGCCCCCCTCCGCCCGTTCTGATTGGTTCAATCTCCAGTCGAGCACGCACAATTTACCAATCGAACGCCGGCAACTGGATCCTGGTTCCGCCCTCCGTTTCCCATTGGTCGGCGCCCCCTGCGTCGGACGGCGTCTCGGCGGATCATGGCCCGGCGAGTGTGGCAGAGGTAGGGGGAGAGGGAGACGGCCCTCCTTGAGTCCGATTGGTCGGGAGGTGCGTCACCCCGGCGCGCCCGTCCAATCAGCAGCGGGGTGTGGAACGGGCGGCTCTCATTGGTGAAGGAGGGTGCGCCTTCGACCAATCAGGGGAGAGGAAGGGAGGAGCGACGCGCGTGTGTGGTGGTGGAGGGGGGGAACGGGTGACAGTTGACGGCCTCCGCGGGTCACGCGCGCCGCAAGTTCGGTTGGAAAACTTTCTCGCGCCTTCGCCGCGCGGCCGGGGGGGAGGGGGGGGATGACGTCACCCCGAGGACGTGGCCGCTCTGGAGGCGGCTCATGATGGCGATGGCGATGGCGATGGGACGGACGGACGACAGGGGGGACCAACAGCGCTCAAATTACGCTGCAACTTCACGCAACTTTACCCCACCCCCTCCGTCCATACACCAAACTTTTCTTCACTGCTTCTTCTGTACCAAGGTACAGTGACATTTTTTTTAATTTTTTTTTTGGCGTAAGATTATTGCCACACACAATTACAATTCCCAATTAAGTACAAATTATTGTCACGCGTACCGAGGAGCGGTGCAGTGAAAAGCTTTTTTGCTGCGTGCTATCCAGTCAGTCAGTACATGATGATAATCGAGCCATTTATTTACACTGTAAAGAAACGTGTATAGAAACCCCAAGCAGGTACAATATATATATATATATATAGTCAATTTATTTGTCACATACACATAAATGTGCAGTGAGATGAAAGATTACCCACAGTCCAACAATAAGACCACTAAAAATAAGCAATACAAATATGCAATAACACACACAATCATAAACCAACACCAAACAAAAAGAAACATCCATCACAGTGAGTCTCCTCCAGTCCCCTCCTCAATAGTCAATATAACAAAAATAACTGCAGATGCTGGTACAAATCGAAGGTATTTATTCACAAAATGCTGGAGTAACTCCAAAGACGTACAGGTATGTAGGTTAATTGGCTGGGTAAATGTAAAAAAATTGTCCCTAGTGGGTGTAGGATAGTGTTAATGTGCGGGGATCGCTGGGCGGCACGGACTTGGAGGGCCGAAAAGGCCTGTTTCCGGCTGTATAGATATGATATATGATATGAACTCAGCAGGTCAGGCAGCATCTCAGGAGAGAAGGAATGGGCGACGTTTCGGGTCGAGACCCTTCTTCAGACTGGAGGGAGGGAGGAGGGGGATGGGAAGGGGGGAGTGGGGAAGGAGGGAGGGGGAGGGAAGGGAGCGGGGAAGGGGAATAGTCAATTTATTTGTCACATACACATAAATGTGCAGTGAAATGAAAGATTACCCACAGTGCAACAATAAGACCAATAAAAATAAGCAATAAAAATATGCAATAACACACACAATCATAAACCAACACCAAACAAAAAGAAACATCCATCACAGTGAGTCTCCTCCAGTCCCCTCCTCACTGTGATGGAAGGCCAGAATGTCTTTTCTCTTCCCCTGCTGTCTTCTCCCGCGGTCAGGCTGTTGAACTTGCCACGTCGGGACTCCCGACATTGAAATTCATTTTCAATGCATTCAGTTCAGTTCAGTAAGACTATTATCAAAAGCATAGGATACCATAGATACATTGACAATAGGTGCAGGAGGAGGCCATTCGGCCCTTCGAGCCAGCACCACCATTCAACGTGATCTTGGCTGATCATCCACAATCAGTACTGCCTTCTCCCCATATCCCTTGACTCCGCTAGCCCTAGGCTAAGATCTCTCTGTTGAAAACATCCAGTGAATTGGCCTCCACTGCCTTCTGAGGCAGAGAATTTTATAGATTCACTACTCTGGGTGAAAAAGTTTTTCCTCATCTCAGTTCTAAATGGCCTACCCCAGGGCGGCACGGTAGCGCAGCGGTAGAGTTGCTGCTTTACAGCGAATGCAGCGCCGGAGACTCAGGTTCGATCCTGACTACGGGTGCTGCACTGTAAGGAGTTTGTACGTTCTCCCCGTGACCTGCGTGGGTTTTCTCCGAGATCTTCGGTTTCCTCTCACACTCCAAAGACGTACAGGTATGTAGGTTAATTGGCTGGGTAAATGTAAAAATTGTCCCTAGTGGGTGTAGGATAGTGTTAATGTACGGGGATCGCTGGGCGGCACGGACTTGGAGGGCCGAAAAGGCCTGTTTCCGGCTGTATATATATAATATGATATGATACCCCTTATTCTTAAACTGTGGACACCCCAACATCGGGAACATTTTTCCTGCATCTAGCCTGTCCAATCCCTAAATAATATCATATGTTTCTATAAGATCCCCTCTCATCCTTCTAAATTCCAATGTATACAAGCCCAGTCGCTCCATTCTTTCATCATATCAGTCCCGGCATCCCGGGAATTAACCTGGTAAACCTACGCTGCACTCCCACAATAGCAAGAATGTCCTTCCTCAAATTAGGAGACAATATATATTGTAAATAGTTGCAGCTCCAGCACCGAGCCTTGTGGCACTCCACTCCACACTGCATGCCATTCTGAAAAGGACCCGTTTATTCCTACTCTTTGCTTCCTGTCTGCCAACACCATTCTCTATCCATATCAATACCCTACCCCCATTTGTCTAAATATATCTTACCGTATTATTTTGGACACTTGGGGGCTGTCATTAGATGAATATATATATGGGCATAACGGACTGGGAGGAGCCGGAACAAGGTGGTATATCTATGGATACAAGGACTGGGTGGAGTTAGACACAGTGAGGGAGAGGATACAGTTCCTATCAGACCTGCAACGAGAGCTGTGAGCAGACGGGAGGAACAGAGCAGCCAGCTATGACTTGAATGCAGACCTCACAACCCTTCCGAATTTGGCAGAAAATTTCCGCTTTCTTATTTCATTTTCGCGATTCCAATTTCACCTCACATTTTTCCGCAAAACACATGCCTCGCCGCTCGCCCTGCCCTGCCGCTCGCCTCATCGCTAGCCCGGTCTCGCCTCTTTGCTGGCCCCGCCTCGCCTCTGGCCCGGTCTCACCTCGCCACTGGCCCCGACTCGCCTCGCCGCTGGCCCCGACTTGCCTCGCCGCTGGCCCGGCCTTGCCTCGCCGCTGGCCCCCCTCGCCATTGGCCCCGACTCGCCGGCCCCAGACTTGCCTCGCCACTGGCTCCGATTCGCCGGTCCCGGGCTTGCCTCGCCACTGGGCTTGCCTCGCTGCGTAGCGCGAGGCTCGTTGATGTTGAGAGGGGATGGGGTGCGGGGGAGGGGGGCAGGGGAGGGGGGAGTGGGGGTCAAGATGTCGAGGAAGGGAGGGGGGGAGTGGGAGGGGGTGGGGAGGATGGGAGTGGAGAGGATGCCAAAAAGCATTTCATTGTAGATAGACACAAAATGCTGGAGCAACTTGGTGAGTTTATGGCGGCGCTGCCATAGCAGCTGCGGCTTACCTGCGGTCCATTTGTCTTTGTGTTTTTGTTGTTTTTTTGTCTTAATTGTAGTTGTGATGTCGTGTTTTTGTACTATGTGTGTATGTGGGGGGGAGGGGGAACTGTAAAATTGTAAATAGGTGTCCCTTCCGAACGGAGACCCGACCTTTGTTTTGTGGGCCGTGTCTCCGTTCCTGCTGCGGCCTACCATCGGCCCAACTCCTGGAGCTGGCTGCCCCCAGGGCTCTGGTTCGCAGAGCCCGCGGACCGGACTTACCATCACCGGAGCCGGCCGTCCTCGGAGGCTGCGGGAGCGGCTGCGACTCGCCTTAGGCTCGGGCCGCGTGGATGCCGACATCGGGAGCTCCGGCAGCGGCAGCGGGTTCGCCCGCCCCGGATCGCGGGGCTTGGGTCGCGGACATTTCACCGTCCGGCGCGGCCTAAAATATGCCGCGGGATATTTCTCTGCTGGGCGGGGGGCTTCAATGTCGGGAGCCACGACCGCCCCGACGTGCAGCAACAGCGGCAGCAGCAGCGTGTTCGCCCGCCCCGGATCGGACTTATCATCGGCGGAGCCGGCCGTCTTCGGAGGCTGCGGGAGCGGCTGGGACTCGCCTTAGGCTCCGGCCGCTTCGGACCGTCCGGCGCGGCCTGCAACCACAACAACCTGACCGCGGGAGAAGACGGCAGGAGAAGGGAAAGACATTGTGGCCTTCCATCACAGTGAGGAGAGGACTGGAGGAGACTCACTGTGATGGATGTTTCTTTGATGGGTGTTTCTTTTTTTGTGTGTTTTTGTGGTTGTGTAATTTTAATGCCTATTTAATGCTTTTATTGTTGGACTGTGGGTGACTGAATTTCGTCCAATATTGGATGACAAATAAAGCTATCTTGAATCTCTTGAGAGGTGTACAATATCACAAGAGGATAGAGTGGATGTGGAGAGGATGTTTCCACTAGTGGGGGAGTCTAGGACCAGTGGCCATGGCTTCAGAATTAAAGGAGTTACCTTTAGAAAGGAGAAGAGAAGGAGTTTCGACAGAAGATAGACGCAAAATGTCTATTTTCTGTTGAAACTCCCTCATCTTGATAAAGGCACGTGATTTTATACATGTGTACAAAATCCTGAGAGGAATAGATTGGGTAAACGTAGTTGAAGCGGGAACTATCGCTTCATTTAAGGAACAGTTGGACAGGTACATGGATAGGACAGGTTTGGAGGTATATGGGCCAAACGCAGATAGCTGGGACATAATATATTCCTTTATTCGTCCCACACCGGGGAAATTTACATCTTGGTAATAAAGAAATTTACATGTTGGTCGGTGTGGGCAAGTTGGGTCGAAGAGCCTGTTTCCACGCTGTATGAATCTATGACTTTCTCCCGCCTTCGCCGCGGGGTCGTGGCCGTTCTGGAGGCGGCTCATGAGACGATGGCGATGAGGAGGGACTGCAGGGACCAACAGCGCTCAAACTGCGCTGCAACCTCACCCACCCAACGTTCCCCCAAACTTTCTTCACTGCTTCTTTATTATCACATGTACCAAGGTACAGTGAAATTTTTTTTGCATGCAGATCAGTAAGATTATTGCCACACATAATTACAATTCCCAATTAAGTACAATTTATTGTCACGTGTACCGAGGTACAGTAGAAAGCCTTTGTGCGCACTACCCAGTCAGCGGAAAGACAAACATGATTACAACGAGCTATTTGCAGTGTAAAGAAACATGATAAGGGAATGACGTTTAGTGCAAGATAAAGCCAGTAAAGTCCGAGCAAGGATAGTCCGAGGGTCACCAATGAGGTAGATAGTAGTTCAGCACTGCTCTCTGGTTGTGGTAGGATGATTTAATTGCCTGGTTTGTGTGATGGTCTGGGCCGCGTCCACAATTCGCGGCAATTTCTTGCCGTCTTGGATGGAGCTGTTCCTAAACCAAGCTGTGATGCATCCCGATAAAAGGGTTTCTATAATGCAACTTTCCCAAACATTCCACACTTTTTCTTTATTGTCACATGTACCCCATGGTACAGTGAAATTCTTTTTTTTGCATACTGTCCAGTAAGATTATTGCCAAAAAGTATTTCACAGTAGATAGATACAAACTTTCCCAAACTTTCTTCACTGGTACTAATGGAGGCCTGGACCTACCAAGATAGAGTAAAATTCTTCTTTTTTGCACACAGTTCAGTAAGATTATTGGCAAAAAGCATTTCACTGCAGAGTGCTGGAACAACTTGGTGATTTTATAGAGGTGAACAAAATCCGAGAGGAAAGGCCTAGAGTGGATGTGGAGAAGATGTTTCCACTAGTGGGAGAGTCTATGACCAGAGGCCATATCCTCAGAATAAATGGACGTAACTTTAGAAAGGAGATGAGGAGGAATTGCGATAGAAGATAGACACAAAATGCTGGAGTGCACTCAGCGGGACAGGCAGCATCTTTGGATCGAAGGAATGGGTGACGTTTTTGGTCGAGACCCATCTTCAGAAGAATTTACCACAGGTAACCTGTGCTTCAAGCTTCATATTATCCATAATATAGATTGAAAATTCCGACCAACTCATTGAGAGACATCAGTTCCAAGTAATATTTTATCATGATCACTCTGGAGCTTCTTTACAGAGTTATTAATTAACCCTGTAGGAAAGAACTGCAGATGCTGGTTTAAATCGAAGGAAGACACAAAATGCTGGAGTAACTCAGCCGGACAGGCAGCATCTCTGGAGAGAAGGAATGGGTGACGTTTCGGGTCGAGACCTTTCTTCAGGTCATTCTTACAATGCACAGCTGTGAGGTAAAATATCCTAGCCGGTCCCCAACAAAGTAATCTGAAAGTACATGTTCTATACAGTCAAGTAATTAATCGTAGTGCAAGTTTGATTTATCAAGTTTATGGAATTTCTGGCATCCACACGGTGGTAGAAAGAAAAAACTGCAATTTCTGGTTTACAAAAAATAGCACAAAGCGCTGGAGTAACTCAGTGGATCAGGCAACATCTGTGGAGGACATGATAGGTGATATTATGGGTCGGGGTCCTTCAGACTGATTGTGGGGTGAGGTGGGGTGGGGGTGAGGGGGAGAGGCAGCTGGAAGAAAGGAGGGGCAGCACAAAGCCTGGCTTGACATGACTTGAAGTAATAGGTGGATACAGGTGAGGGGGGATTTTGTTAGACAGATGGTTGGACAAAGGCCCGAGATGAAAAGACAAAAAGTTTGAGGTAAAAGGATTGAAGAATTGAGAATTGTCAAGCTAGAGTAAGGAATGTAGGTGATAGGAGAGAAATCTTCACAGTGGGTCTCATTTTGTGCTGTATATTTAGACAATAGACAATAGGTGCAGGAGTAGGCCATTCGGCCCTTCGAGCCAGCACCGCCATTCAATGTGATCATGGCTGATCATTCTCAATCAGTACCCCGTTCCTGCTTTCTCCCCATACCCCCTGACTCCGCCATCCTTAAGAGCTCTATCTAGCTCTCTCTTGAATGTATTTCTGTGATGCTGGGATGAAATCCATTGTATTACTGCACAAAACTAAGGCCATCTTGAATCAAAATTCACTATTTACGTTATATTGCTCATTATTCCATATATTACATACTGTGTGGAAGTATGGGGAAACACCTACAAAACTACCACTAATTCAATCTTTATATTGCAAAAAAGAGCTATGAATTGTGAATAAGGCTGATTATAATGACCCAACCAACCCATTATTTATGAAATCATATGCCCTAAAATTTATGGACCTAGTAGACTTTAAAACTCTACAAATAATGTTAAGAGCAAAAGAAAGAACACTTTCTCACTGTATCCAAGGTTTCTTTTAGTGAGGGAGAGCAGGTATCCACTCAGGGGTAATTATATATTTGAAAAAATAAGGGTAAGAACAAATGTGAAAAATAGATGTGTGATTGTTAAAGGGGTCAATTTATGGAATAGTTGCAACAATGAATTAAAAGAGTGTAGTAATAAGTGTAAATTCAAGAAAATGTTTAAAACTATTATATTTGAAAGATACAAAATATGTGATCAGCACTGAGAAATGACTGACATGATGGTTCTTGACTATATTTGTGTTTCTTTCTATGTTTTGCTTATCTGTTTTTTAAAAAATTATAGTTTGTTAATAGACAATAGACAATAGACAATAGGTGCAGGAGTAGGCCATTCAGCCCTTCAAGCCAGCACCGCCATTCAATGCGATCATGGCTGATCACTCTCAATCAGTACCCCATGAGTATTAAGGGTAGGCACAATAAGCTTTGGCTTCTGCCTACACCTTTTTTTTTGGTCAGAAAATATCATGTGTGATTATCATATCATATCATATATATACAGCGCGGAAACAGACCTTTTCGGCCCACCAAGTCAGCGCCGCCCAGCGATCCCCGCACATTAACACTATCCTACACCCACTAGGGACAATTTTTACATTTACCCAGTCAATTAACCTACATACCTGTACGTCTTTGGAGTGTGGGAGGAAACCGAAGATCTCGGAGAAAACCCACTCAGGTCACGGGGAGAACGTACAAACTCCTTACAGTGCAGCACCCGTAGTCAGGATCGAACCTGAGTCTCCGGCGCTGCATTCGCTGTAAAGCAGCAACTCTACCGCTGCGCTACCGTGCCGCCTATTGTTTAATTTTTGATACAATGATTTTGCACTATTTAACTTTCACAACTGTATGGTCAATCTGTTGTATTGTATTGACCGGAAAATAAATAAATAAAATAAAAATATTAAATTAAAAAAAATAAGGAGAAAAAACTCCATGGTGCTTCATTGTTAGATGGTGTGTTGTCTTTTGGTCCGTTCACCCCATCAAAAATATTGCATGTCTTGAAAAAAAATAGACAAGTTTAAATTTCCCTGTCTCCTTTCACTGCACTACAGTAACAATAACTTGCTGTTAATTGCAGTTTCCTCCAAAGTTGGGAGAGTGGATTTGGATAGACTCTTTCAAGACATTCCTCCGGGGTTCAGGAAAGAGTTTCATACCTCCATCTAGTGGTGGAAATGTGTAGCTACAGACGAAGAAAGTCCAAATCAGGAACCAGGACTTGAGGGAAATTCATTACTGACTTTGCTTAGGTATACGGACTTTGCTTACGGACTTTGCTTAGATATACAGCATGGAAACGGGTCCTTCAGCCCACCTAGTCCGCGGCGACCAACGATCCCTGCACACTAACACTAACCCACACACACTAGGGTCAATTTACATTTATACTGAAGCCAATTAATCTATAAACCTATACGTCCTTGTATTGTGGGAGGAAACCGGAGCACCCGGAGAAAGCCCATGCAGGATCGAACCCGGGTTTCTGGCACTGTAAGGCAGCAACTCTACTTCTGCGCCACCATTTTAAATGCTTTTTCTGACTATTCATTGTTCTACCCTTGTTGACAATGTGTTGGATGTAGATTTAGTTCTGGATATCAAATTTGCTTGGGATACATTTCTGAAGGTAACATATTCGCAGGACTGAGGAAAGAACAAAGTCTGAAGAAGGGTCTCGACCCAAAATGTCACCCATTCCTTCTCTCCAGAGATACTGCCTGTCCCGTTGAGTTACTCCAGCTTTTTGTGTCTATCCATGCCTTTACTCTGCCCGGCGGGGGCAGAGCAGATTTTCAATGTCGGGGGCCCCGACCGCCCCGATGTGGCAGGTTCCACAGCCTGATCGTGGGAGAAGACGGCAGGGGAACAGAAAAGACATTCTGGCCTTCCATCACAGTGAGGAGGTGACTGGAGGAGACTCATTGTGATGGATGTTTCTTTTTTTGTGTGTTTTGTGTTGGTTTGTGATTGTGTGCGTTATTGCTTATTTTTATTGCTCTTATTGTTGGACTGTGGGTAACGGAATTTCGTCCAAAAGACTTGTTTTTTTGGATGACAATAAAGGTTATTCTGATTCTGAGGAAACCATGATCAATTGTACCAGCGTTGACTTATTGAGGAAGCCATAGAAAAAAGAGTTAGAATAAATTGATCGTTTTCAGATGAGAATTGCAAGGATCAGTTCTTCACTATTTATATTATTGATCCAGAGGAGGAGGCAGAATGGGAGGTATTCCATTGACATAAAATAGGTACAGTGAAAAGCTTTTGTTGCGTGCTATCCAGTTAGCGGAAAGACAATACATGATTACAATCGAGCCATTTACGGTGTACTGATACATGATAAGGGATTAATGTTTTGTGCAAGGTAAAGCCAGCAAAGTCTGATCAAGGATAGTCCGAGGGTTACCAGCGAGGTAGATAATAGCAACTGAATCATCCTACCACAACCAGAGAGCAGTGCTGAACTACTATCTACCACGTGACAATAAACTAAACTGTAACTGTAAAACTGCTATTCATGCAGTTTGCAAACGTCGACCATCAAATTACAACGTTGTCAGCCATAACCATGACGCACTAGAGACCTCGTGGTGACCAGCGTTCACGAAAGGCGTCCAAAGTTTTGATTAATGCAGTATTTTGTAAAACTGTTAATTTGTTCTCCACCTGACCTGCTGAGATATTCTAGCACTTTGCGTTTTACTGCTTCCATTGTTGATTGAGGAAGAAAATTCCAAGCTCGTCATGCTCTTCAGCAGGGAAGTTTCACTAAGAAGTGGCGCTGCGGAAGAGTTACTGCCTTACTGTGCCAGAGACCCAGGTTTGAGACCAAGGGTGTTGTCTATATGGTGTTTATACTTTCTCCCCTTGACCACGTGGGTTTCCTTCGGGTGCTTCAGTTTCCACACACACTCCAAAGATGTACAAGCTTGCAGTTTAATTGGCTGCGGTAAAATTGTAAATAGTGTTAGTGCTCAGGGGTTGCTGGTCAGCGTGGACTCGGTGGAACGAAGGGCCTATTTCTGCGCTGTTATCTCTAAGCTAAACTAAAGAAGCATGTTTTGTCCAGAAGGCATTTTAGTATCCCCTGCTGGGAGCCAACTCCAGGATTACCAGCGAAGGTAGACACAAAATGCTGGAGTAACTCAGCGGGTCAGGCAGCATCTCAGGAGAGCAGGATTGGCCGACGTTTCGGGTCGAGACCCTTCTTCGGGTCGAGACCCGAAACGTCACCATGCCTTCTCTCCTGAGATGCTGCCTGACCCGCTGAGTTACTCCAGCATTTTGTGTCTACCTTCAATTTAAACTAGCATCTGAATTTTTTTTTCCTATCAGGATTACCAGCAACTGGTAAAGAAACCCAGCTGGAACTCTTGTTGATGTTGTAATTGGGGGGAAAACAGGATGCTCTTTTCTACCTCATCTTCAATTGAATACACTGCTCCCAAATGACGTTTGACAAATGGACAATCTCTGGAGATGTGTTCCCTGGTGTTTCAGCCACGTAATCCCAATGTTGCTATAAGTACATTTGGCATGTTCAACAGCCATTGCAAGTCACATTAAACTTCTGCACCATGTTCTTGGCAAATCCTTATCAGTTTGATCCAATTTATTTTAAACTCCCAAAGGCATATTGGCAATGTTCCTGACCTAGCAGGAACCATACAGAAAGGGGGCCAGAATTAGATAATTTGTGGTACAATATTAAACAGATAGGACGGGTTTAGAGGGATATGAGTCAAACGCAGGCAGGGGGGACTAGTGTGGATGGGACATGTTGGTTGGTGTGGCCAAGTTGGGCCGAAGGACCTGTTTCCACACTTTAAGACTGACTATATTATGATCCTCTCTCCAGCTTGTAGTCCTTTAGAAGGTCTGAAGAATGGTCTCGACCCAAAAACGTCACCCATCTCTCCAGAGATGCTGCCTGTCCCGCTGAATTACTCCAGCATTTTCTATCCAATAGTCCTTTAGAACTGTGCTTCGTAGCAGGAGATCTGAAATTTACATTTTAACTATTATTTATAGGTCCAAATTATGCACGTTTGCAATCTTATGTACAGCCAATTTCCGCCCCTCTTCCGTCTAATCATTGCAAAGAGATTGCATTTCTAGTGAACAATCCATATTTTGATTTTTCTTTCCATCACACCAAGCCGTGTTTAAATTAGAGATACAGTGTGGAAACAGGCCCTCCGGTCCACCAAGTCCATCGATCACCCGTACCCTAGTTCTACATTATCCCATTTTCGCGTCCTATGGGGCAATTTACAGAATCCGATTAACCAACAAATCACATCTTTCGGATGCGGAAGGAAACCAGAGCACCTGGAGAAAACCCGTGCGCTCAAAGGGAAAAGGTACAGACTCCACACGTTCAGCAGCCGTAGTCAAGATTGAACCCGGGTTTCCGAAGCTGTGAGGCAGCAGCTCCACTGCTACACTGCTGTTATCTGTATGTGTCAAGAGATATGTGAAAAGAAGTTTCGCCTTTTCAGCTCATAAGTTTCAGAAGAGCAAATGATTATTCCATATCTTGGAGACCCTTGGACTATCTTTAATCGGGCCTTATCTTGCACTAAACATTATTCCCATTATCCTGTATCTGTACACTGTGGGCGGTTTGATTGTTATCATGCATAGTCTATCCACTGAACACAATAAAAAAAGCTTTTCATTGTTCCTGGGTGCATGTAACATTAACCTATATTAACCTAAACTAACAAAACTTTTCATGGAGTTTTATGAGATTCTGTAAGGGTGAATTTCCGTTGCCCAAACTGCCACTACGCAGTGGTCACCTGTACTTACTAACTGTGAAGTGAGTTACTTTTGCTATTGAAATAATAATCCTTCACTTCATTCACACCCTTTTGCATTATCCTTGGAGGCACAGGAGCTCCATTCAGAACTCTATCATCCTGAGGGCAGCACAGCGGCGTAGTCAGTAGAGCTGCTTCCTCACAGCGCCCGAGACCCCGGTTCAATCCTGACCTCGGGTGATATCTGTACGCAGTTTACATGTTCTCCCTGTGGTTCCCTCCGGGTGCACTTGTTTGCTTTCACAATAGACAATAGACAATAGGTGCAGAGGCCATTCGGCCCTTCGAGCCAGCACTGCCATACAATGTGATCATGGCTGATCATTCTCAATCAGTACCCCGTTCCTGCCTTCTCCCCATACCCCCTGACTCCGCTATCCTTAAGAGCTCTATCTAGTCTCTCTTGAATGCATTCAGAGAATTGGCCTCCACTGCCTTCTGAGGCAGAGAATTCCACAGATTCACAACTCTCTGACTGAAAAAGTTCTTCCTCATCTCAGTTCTAAATGGCCTACCCCTTATTCTTAAACTGTGGCCCCTTGTTCTGGACTCCCCCAACATTGGGAACATGCTTCCTGCCTCTAACGTGTCCAACCCCTTAATTATCTTATATGTTTCGATAAGATCTCCTCTCATCCTTCTAAATTCCAGTGTATACAAGCTTAGTCGCTCCAGTCTTTCAACATATGATAGTCCCGCCATTCCGGGAATTAACCTAGTAAACCTACGCTGCACGCCCTCAATAGCAAGAATATCCTTCGTCAACTTTCGAGACCAAAACTGCACACAGTACTCCAGGTGCGGTCTCACTTGGGCCCTGTACAACTGCAGAAGGACCTCTTTGCTCCTATACTCAACTCCTCTGGTTATGAAGGCCAACATTCCATTGGCTTTCGTCACTGCCTGCTGTACCTGCATGCTTCCTTTCAGTGACTGATGCACTAGGACACCCAGATCTCGTTGTACGTCCCCTGTTCCTAACTTGACACCATTCGGATAACATTTAAAGCCGTAAACTTTTCCATATCCCTGAAGTCCCTGACTTTACCTTGAGGGGTAGAAATTACCCTCTTCTTCCCTCCATCTTTTCTTTGCATTCCACCTCCAGAAACGAAGTGGGGACCCGGCAGGAGGCCACTGAGAATGAATGGGAGACCCGGCACGGGACCACTGAGAACGAAGGGGGGACCTAGCGGGGGGCTACCTGCGGCCACGTGTGGCGGCAGGCCTGGTTTTCCGCTGCAATAAGATCAGTATTTGATTAACATTTTGTAACTTTGTGGGTGCCAGACACGTGGCGACTCTTGTGTAGGTTTCCTGTATGATTTTACCGGGTTGTATACAAAATAAAGAATTTCATGGAACCTCGGTACACGTGACAAGTATAGAAGATAGACACAAAAAGTTGGAGTAACTCAGCGGGACAGGTAGCATTTCTGGTGAGAAGGAATGGGTAACGTTTCAGGTCGAGTCCCTTTTTCGACCCGATACGTCATCCATTCCTTCTCCCCAGAGATGCTGCGCGTCCCGCTGAGTTACTCCAGCTTTTTGCGTCTACCTTTAGCTTGAAATTAAAATTACCTCCCATGACTGAAACAAAGTGAGGCAATTAGTTGAAGAGGCGGCGTTGTCAGTGATTATTCTTTGTGAAGATAGAACGCCAAATCTGTTATTGAACTAAAGCATCCATTTTGTATTTGGTGGGACCCAAATCTACTGGACCACTTTTAGTTTAGTTCAGTTTCGAGATACAGCGTGGAAACAGGCCCTTCGGCCCACTGAGTCCTTGCTGACCAGCGATCCCCATTACACTGGCACACACTACACATTAAGGATAATATACAATTTTTACCCAAGCCAATTAACCTACAAACCTGTATGTCTTTGGAGGAAACCAGAGCACTTTGGATAGAGTGGATGTGGAGAAGATGTTTCCACTAGTGGAAGAGTCTGGGACCAGGGGTCATAGCCTCCAAATTAAAGGACATTCCTTTAGGAAGATGAGGAGGAATTTCTTTAGTCAGAGGGTGGTGAATCTGTGGAATTCTTTGCCAAAGAGGCTGTGGAGGTCAAGTCAATGGAACATTTTAAGACAGATAGATAGATTCTTGATCAGTACAGGTGTCAGGGGTTATGGGAGAAGGCAGGAGAATGTGGTTAGAAAGGTGTGGTGATCAACCTTGATTGAATGGCAGAGTAGACGTGATGGGCCGATTGTCCTAATTCTGCTCCTGTCACTTATGACCACCCGGTCACATATGCATAGTGACATTTTTTACTTAGAAACAGTAGAGTATTGCCATACCTAAGCAAATTCCCGATTAGCAAGTGAAGCAATCTGAATTAGCAGACTGAAGAATGATCTCGATCCGAAACATCACTCATTCCTTCTATCCAGAGATGCTGTCTGTCCCGCTGAGTTACTCGAGCATTTTCTGTCTATCTTTTGGTGTCAACCAGCATCTGCCTGTCCTTCCTACACATTTTGATTTTCAGCCGTAGGCTGCGGTATTTAAGTTGCATTGTTTGGCACTGACCAATATCCTTTCTTGAGAATAGGGAATCTTGTTATCAGACGATTTTTGTTGGTAAAACAAATGAATTGGACAGACTTCCTCCGCTTCTGACCCACTTAAATACAAAGTCAGTCGCTTTTGCTCGTCATATTATCTCCAACCCGCAGGACGAGTCTTAAAGGTTTAATGCATTAGCAAAATCCGCACATGCCATCAATATTTAAACTCCCAAGGCGTCTGGCTGGCACATTACCTCATCTGCTGCTTTTTGTACATCAGCAACTTGCCCAGCGGGAGTTGGGTAGATGGCTTCCGACGGTGAACGCTGTCTTCAAATCAGGAAGAAAGGAAGTAATAATCGTGGATTAAAAGGTCTTTACTCCGAAAAAAAAGGGGAAAAAATTAAAAAGTGTTCAATAAATCAATCCATTGTCTGTGCGGGTTTTAAACACTTCTCGGATCCATTAAGTTAAATGAGTGCTGGTGGCTAACTGTGGTCAGGGTTCACTTCCGTCAATAATTGAACTGAATTTATTTTTAATTGAGTTGCGTAGCCTGGGGTTTTAATTTAATTGCACTGCGGTGCGCAGATGTGGCTTTTTTTTCTGATGGCCAACATATTAGAGAGATAATGCAACCTGAAATTAGGATTGGCTATTTTTTAATTTCGTTGTACTCGTTGCAATGACAATAAATGAATATTATTATTATTATTATTATTATTATTATTATTATTACATGGGTTCCAAGGGTTAAAATGGGACAGGGTACATAGGCTAGGTTGGTATTCCCTCTTCTAGAAGGTTCAGGTGGCAACTTAACATGGCCACTGCATTCAACAGGGCAGTAAGAGTCAGACTATTGTCCCTGGGGAGGAAGTGAAAGGTGGGATGGATTTAACAGAATTAGAATTGGGCCCCTCAGAGGTGACCACAGGAAGCACTTCTCCACAAAATGGGTCGAGATCAGGAATTTTTTGGAGTCATAGAGCAATAGAAACAGGGCCCTTCAGTCCAACTTTCCCCATTTACATTAGTCCCACCTGCCTAGGTTTGCCCCATATCATTCTGAACCTATACTATCCATGTATCTGTCCAAATGTTTGTTTTAAAGCTGTGATAGTGCAGGCAGCTCGTACCATCTATTTACCACCCTATATGTAAAAAAGTTGCCCCTTAGGTTCCTATTAAATGTTTCCCTCTCATCTTTCAGTGACACCTTTCCCACCCTCTTTTGTGCCAATGGATGGCTGGTCCTGCCATACGATCTGCTCTTCACCCAATTGCAAAATGGTTGAGTGGTTCTCAAGAGTTGGCACAAGGGGCATAGGGCTGAGTGCCCCTCTTCTGCGCTGTAAGAATCAGTGAACGTTTGTCTCCTTCAACAACCTCCAGCGTTCCTTGGCTCACCTCCCGAGGGTCAGATGATCCCCTTTGGTAACTTCAGTGCCAGAGATGCAAAGGATATGAATCTCTTGAAAGGAGTGATTGGCACAATAGGAGCAGGGAAAGGGGTCTCCGACAGATGGTACAACCTGATTAAAATGTTTGGTACACTCATCACTAACGCACTGCTTTTATTAGGCATACAAAGGATCTCACAGCAACACCTTCGATCCAAGCACAGAACCCCATGTGATGGTGATCAGCCAAATTATTGGTCTGGTCGGCATGGACAAGTTGGGCCAAAGGGCCTGTCTGCATGCTATGCAACAATAGACAATAGGTGCAGGAGTAAGCTATTCGGCCCTTCGAGCCAGCCAGACATGCTATAAAATCATGAGAGGAATAGATCGGGTAGACACACAGAGTCTCCTGGTTTAAGGTGAAGAGGGAAAGATTTAATAGGGATCTAAGGGGTAACTTTTTCCTCACAAAGGGTGGCATGTGGATAGAACAAGTAGTTCAGGTGCCAGATAAAGTAGTTGAGGCAGGTACTATCGCAATGTTTAAGAAACATTTAGACAGGTTCATGGATAGGGCAGGTTTCGAGGGATTTGGGCCAAACGCAGGCAGGTAGGACTAGCGTAGAAGGGACATGGACATCGCCTCATGGACAACTGACGGACTCCCAACAAGCCCAATCTACAGTGCCTGATCGGTATTGAATACCAATGTAATGAGTGCAAGTGAAGACACTTTTGATTCTCGACCAGGACCTTCTCGACCAGGGGGGATGCGAATGACTGCTTACCCCAAGGGTAAAAAATAAATCTACAGGCAACCGATCAGGGCGGCACAGTAACACAGCGGTAAAGTTGCTGCCTTAATAAACTTCCCCCCTCATCTTAAACCTATGTCCTCTGGTTCTTGATTCCCTGGGTAAAAAACTCTGTACATTTACCATATCTATTCCCCTCTTGAGCTTATACACTTTGCAAGACTATGGAAGAGTGTCCAAACAGTGAGAAACATAAAAATCTCAGATGAAGTCCACACTTTGGGCATTTTTCACGACCTCTGGGCACCTTAGGGGCTTGAGGGCAACTTAGACAAGAGTAATACTTACACTTATCTAAGAGCCAAGGTGATTGACCCATCCAGGCCTAGGTTAACTTCCCAGCATCTGTAGCAAAGCTGTTTCGAATAGATGTTCTGAGTTCAGTTTGCAAACCACTGATAATCCTTGGATATCAGAGCATCATGGATATCTAGCCATTCCTGGGATAACCCAGTAATACCATCAAGGGCGATGTCCACACAAGACACCAAGACACAAGACTGCACCAGAATTATAAAAACTGTAGGTGACGGAAATCTAAAATAAAAACAGAAATGCTATAAGTATTCAATGGTTCAGCCTGCATCTGTGGGAAAAGTCATAGTCATGCAGTACGGATACATAGCCTTCGGCCCAACTTGTCCATGATGATCAAGATGCCCCAGCTACCCCTCGCCCTATATGTCTGCAGATAGACACAAAGTGCTGGAGTAACTCAGCGGGTCAGGCAGCATCTCCAGAGAAAATAGGTGACGTTTCGGGTCAGGACCCTTCCTCAGATTGAGTGTCGGCCAAATGCTCAATTTTGGTTCATATCCCTCTAAACCTTGCCAATCCATGTACCTGTTCAAGTGTCTTTTAAATGTTGTTATGGTACCCGCTTCAACTACCGTCTCTGACAGCTCGTACCCATCACCCTCTGTGTGAAAAGGTAGCTCCTCAGGTTCCTTTTAAATCTTTCTACTTTGACCTTAAACCTATGTCCTCTGGTTCCTGATTCCCCTCCACAGGGTAAAAGACTCTGGGCATTCAGCCTATCCATTCTCTTCATAAATCCATTGTTCACAAAAGCTTTCAGATCACAAATAATTACCTCGGAAACAAGTCGAAGACCTTTCAACAACAAATGCGCCTCTGATATTAACACATTTATATCCTGCGACAGGGTCAGATGATTTATTAAACATCTATATATTATTAAGGGGTTGGACACGTTAGAGGCAGGAAACATGTTCCCAATGTTGGGGGAGTCCAGAACAAGGGGCCACAGTTTAACATTAAGGGGTAGAAACATAGAAAATAGGTGCAGGAGTAGGCCATTCGGCCCTTCGAGCCTGCACCGCCATTCAATATGATCATGGCTGATCATCCAACTCAGTATCCCGTACCTGCCTTCTCTCCATACCCCCTGATCCCTTTAGCCACAAGGGCCACATCTAACTCCCTCTTAAATATAGCCAATGAACTGGCCTCAACTACCTTCTGTGGCAGAGAATTCCACAGATTCACCACTCTCTGTGTGAAAAAAAACTTTCTCATCTCGGTCCTAAAAGACTTCCTCCTTATCCTTAAACTGTGACCCCTTGTTTTGGACTTCCCCAACATCGGGAACAATCTTCCTGCATCTAGCCTGTCCAACCCCTTAAGAATTTTGTAAGTTTATATAAGATCCCCCCTCAATCTTCTAAATTCCAGCGAGTACAAGCCGAATGGTAGGCCATTTAGAACTGAGATGAGGAAAAACTTTTTCAGTCAGAGTTGTAAATCTGTGGAATTCTCTGCCTCAGAAGGCAGTGGAGGCCAATTCTCTGAATGCATTCAAGAGAGAGCTAGATAGAGCTCTTAAGGATAGCGGAGTCAGGGAGTATGGGGAGAAGGCAGGAACGGGGTACTGATTGAGAATGATCAGCCATGATCACATTGAATGGCGGTGCTGGCTCGAAGGGCCGAATGGCCTCCTCCTGCACCTATTGTCTATTGTCTATACTAAAACTCTCGTTTGTTTGTTTGTTTGTTCCTGAACTACACCAAAACGGTACACGATAGCGCGACAATTTTAGGCCCACCTTACTCAGCGTCGTCCCTTTGGTGCTAATGGAAGACGTTTCATTGAAATCGGTGTATATTTTTAAAGTTGTTCACATTTTAAAGTTTTAATCTGTCTCCAAGGGAGGGAGGGGGGAGGAGGGGGATGGAGTGCGGGGGAGGGGAAGGGGAGGTGGAGTTGGGTTGAGGGAGGGGGGAGGGGGAGGGGGGAGGAGGGATGGAGGGAGGGGGAGGAGGGAGGGCGGAGGAGGGAGGGAAGGGGAGGGGGTGGGAGGAGAGGGTGCTGCACCAATGCAGGAGAGGGTTGGTTGGGCCCAACGGGTCCACTTGGTCTAGTATAATAGATTTGTGGTATATTTAAAATAACATGACACTGGAAGAGAAAAATAACACAAGAACAACAAATCTCCAAAAAAATGTATTTATATCAATTTCTTCATAAAAAAAGGTATTTTGTTTTGTGTCGAATTGATTAACCAAGAATCTCCAAAACACTTGCCCACCACCAGTCAGCTTTAGGTTGAACAGGACAATAGAAACAACAAACACATTGCCATCAAACCGAGCAGGAACACGGCGAATGGTCATTTTAAGGCAATTGTTGGGCTCTCAAGAATAAGCCCAGGAGAACATTAACAACTGTAAATAATATGTCAGTCTCATAGTAATAAGCCAGCAATCACTGGTTCAGAGGAGTCAGTGTGTGTTGCAGTCAAAGAAACACTCCCTTCTCCCAGGGTCCCACTGATGCCTTTAGTGAACTGGTATTTGTCCCGGGAATAGACACAGAGTGCTGGAGTAACTCAGCAGGTCAGGCAGCATCTCTGGAGAAAAAAGATGGGTGACGTTTCGGGTCGGGAGCCTTCTTCAGACTGAAAGTAGAGGGGGTGGGGTGGTGGGGAGGAATGAACTGGAGATAGGAAATGCTCGTTTGTCCTGAGAATACAGGGAAATGTTCAAGTCCTGGGGGGGGGGGGGGTCGGGTCTCATCAGCTGGAAACACTTCCCTAAACCGAGACAATTTTTTATCCCTTTCAATAACTAGCACCTGGCAACCACAGACAGAGAGCTCAGTGGGGAAAGTGAGCGTGGAATAGACATAGGCTGTGATCTGCACTCAAATCCCTGCTCCTGGGTTAAATCACGGCACCTGTCAGTGTTAATTCACTTTCCTTCCTCATTCCGTCTCCACCAGGACCTGCGGTCTGAAGTGGGCCACAGGCATTGGATAGCGATAATGTACAAGAATGATCCCAGGAATGATTGGGTTAACAGACGATGAGCATTTGGGCCTGCACTCGCTCGACTTTATAAGGATGAGGGGTGGGGACCTCATTGAAACTTACCGAACAGTGAAAGGCCTGGATAGAGTGAATGTGGAGAGGATGATTCCACTTGTGGAAGAGTCTAGGACCAGAGGTCATAGCCTCAGAATTAAAGGAGTAACCATTAGAAAGGAGACGAGGAGGAATTTCTTTAGTCAGAGGGTGGTGAAGCTGCGGAATTCATTGCCACAGACAGCTGTGGAAGCCAAGTCAATGAATATTTTTAAGGCGGAGATTGACAGATTCTTGATTAGTATGGGTGTTAGAGGTTATGGGGAGAAGGCAAGTGAATAGGGTTGCGAGGGAACGATAGATCGGCGATGACAGAATGGCGGAGTAGACTTGATGGGCAAAATGGCCGAATTCTGCTCATAAGAACTTATGAATAGTGAAGAGCAGACTCTACAGTAGACCATCTGTGCATTTCATCGCCTCCTCTCCAGAAGGCAGTGAACAAGGTCTACTGGGTCGGCATGAAATGCTGGAGTAACTCAGCGGGTCAGGCAGCATCCCTGGAGTGCATAGATTGTTGACGTTTCGGGTCATGACTTCTTCAGACTGAGTTTCCAGGGTTTGGGGTGGGGAAGAAAGCTCGAGGGACAGGACAAAACATGGCAGATCACAGGTGAAAGCAGGCATAAGGGCGGGGGTTGGAAGGCTAGAGATGAACCACACAAGGTGTGAGACAAAAGGATTAGAGAGTTGTGAATTGTGGAGCTGGAGGATCGGTGTAAAGTGTTTAAGAATGTAGGTGGAGGCAAGGTCAGCCAGAACTCAGGGGAGGGGTGGGAGGGAAAGAAAGGGGGGTGTTTTGGGGAGAATGGGGGGGGGGGGGGTGTTTTGTTGAGGTTTCTACAAGACATTGGTGAGGCTACATTTAGAGTATTGTGTGCAGTTTTGGTCACCCTATTAAAGGAAAGATGTTATTCAGCTGGAAAGGGTGAATACCCAGAGTAGGACAGTCAAGAACCAGAGGACAGAGGTTTAAGGTGAGGGGAGATGATTTAATAGGAATCTGAGGGGAAACTTTTGTATTACACAAAGGGCAGTACGTGTATGGAATGAGCTACCGGAGGAGGTAGTTGAGGCACATTCCAATACAACGTTTAAAAAACTTTTGGACAAGTATGTGGATAGGATAGCTTTAGTGGGATATGGGCTAAACGTAGGAAGGTGGGTCTAGTGTAGATGGGGCATGTTGGTCGACGTGGGCACGTTGGGCCAAAGGCCCTGTTAGTTAAAGTTAGCTAACGTTGGCAAAATGGAGAATTGGAGGAAGCCGGAGATTCCGCAGAAAACCCACGCGGTCACGGGGAGAACGTAGAAACTATGTACAGACAAGCACCCGAAGTCAGGATCGAACCCGGGACCCTAAGGCTGGAAGGCAGCAACTCTACCGCTCTGCCACTGTCTTGGTTCTTGACCCGAAATGTCACCCGGCCTTATTTTCCAGAGATGCTGCTTGACCTGTTGAGTTACTCTGGCACTTTGTGTCCCATTGGAGAGTTCAATGTTCATAAGGACGGTCGGTATGTTGGAAGGATTGTCAAGGGCGTTTGCCTGCTGTGGGGGTGGGTACATCTCTGCCTGTCGTCATATAATCTTCACATGACAAACTCAGAGAGATGACCAACAATCATTCTTGGGTCGTGTAGGCAAATCGACAGCGTGGGTGTTGAGGCAGGAATCTGCATCGTCCCCACCTGGGCAGAATAACTCCCAGTAAGGCAGCTGTAAACAGCTATTGCAGCTAGGCCGGAAGATGTGTGAGAGGCTGCATAATAAAAACAAAAGAACCTTCAAAAAGCTAGTGTAAATAACATATTTGGCAGGATAACTTGAAATCAGAAAGTTTAAGGCAAAGTGATCTTCACAGTGGAGGGAAGACATTGTTCCTCGTGCTTCGTCAGTGTGACTGCCTGTCACGGGTGCAGACGGTTCCATCCTTCATCCCAAAGTAGACTCTCTCCACCATGTTAATGAATAGGCCTGTCTCCACCACTCCTGCAGGGATAGAGAGTGTTTAGTACCAGTCCACACAAGACACACCGTCACTCCCGTGAAAGCACAAAGTCATACAGGTGTTGAAACAGGCCCCTCACCCCAACTGGCCCACGCCCACCGTCACTAGTCCCATATACCCACCACCCTTTGTGTAAAAAAGTTGCTCCTCAGGTTCCGATTAAATCTTTCCCCCCTCACCTTAAACCCATGTCCTCTGGTTCTTGATTCCCTTACTCTAGGTAAAAGCCTGTGTATCTATCCAAACTAATCCCCCTCATCATCTTACACACCTCTATAAGATCATCCTGTGCTCCAAGGAATAGTTTCTTAGCCTGCTCAACCTCCCCCTATAAGCTCAGACCCACGAGTCCTGGCAACATCCTTCTAAAATGGCAACATCCTCGTAAAAATGCTCATCCTCATAAAAAGATCAGCATTCAAAGTAGATTGACTGCAATATCAAAAAGAAAAACAAATTTGTATTCAAATAAAACCACTTTAAAGGTGATCAAAAGTGGTCCACAAATACCAATTCCCAATTTCATTTAGAAAAGCCTGACAACCAATTGGTAATCAGCCCAAAAAGGTGGAAATTGGCTTTCCTGCTGTGTTGTTGACCCCGTCTTAATTAATTAATTAATAATAGTTATATAATTTTGCACTTAAATTTAATGTTTATTCATTACAGTTCCACCACTCGAAGGTATCACAAAATGCTGGAGTAACTCAGCAGGTCAGGCAGCATCTAGGAGAGAGGGAATGGGTGACGTTTCGGGTCGAGACTGAAGAAGGGTCTCGACCTGAAACGTCACCCATTCCCTCTCTCCTAGATGCTGCCTGACCTGCTGAGTTACTCCAGCATTTTGTGATACCTTCGATTTGTACCAGCATCTGCAGTTATTTTCCTACACAGTTCCACCACTGATTTTCTGGCACTCTTGGTTCCAGAGCTTTGCTGCTTTATTCAGCCGGCCAAGGAAGTCAGCTATGGGGATAGATGAGCTGGCTCCAGCTGGGCTGGAGTTCCAGTGCCCCAACCGCAGGTTGCAAATTCAACCCACCGATCGGCCATGGAAGTTCCGATGAGGTCGAGATTGGCTGCCTTGCCCAGCCTAGGTGCCACATTTTCGGGGAGACTTCCAGGGCGCAGGGGATTTCTCGCGGAACCCCTAGCGGAACCTTTTTGAGGATGTAACTAGGAAAATGGACAAGGGAGAGCGAGTGGATGTAGTGTACCTGGACTTTCAGAAAGCCTTTGATAAGGTCCCACATAGGAGATTAGTGGGCAAGATTAGAGCACATGGTATTGGGGGTAGGGTGCTGACATAGATAGAAAATTGGTTGGCAGACGTGAAACAAAGAGTAGGGATTAACGGGTCCCTTTCAGGAAGGCAAACAGTGACTAGTGGGATAACGCAAGGCTCGGTGCTGGGACCGCAGCTATTTACAATATACATTAATGACTTAGATGAAGGGATTAAAAGTAACATTAGCAAATTTGCGGATGACACAAAGCTGGATGGCAGTGTGAACTGTGAGGAAGATGCTATGAGGATGCAGAGTGACTTGGACAGGTTGTGTGAGTGCGCAGATGCATGGCAGATGCAGTATAATGTGGATAAATGTGAGGTTATCCACTTTGGTGGAAAGAACAGGAAGACAGATTATTATCTGAATGGTGTCAAGTTAGGAAATGGGGAAGTATAAAGATATCTGGGTGTCCTTGTTCATCAGTCACTTAAAGTTAGCGTGCAGGTACAGCAGGCAGTGAAGAAAGCTAATAGCATGTTGGCCTTTATGACAAGAGGAGTTGAGTATAGGGGCAAAAAGGTCCTTCTGCAGTTGTACAGGGCCCTAGTGAGACCGCACCTGGAGTACTTTGTGCAGTTTTGGTCTCCAAACTTGAGGAAAGACATTCTTGCTATTGAGGGCGTGCAGCGTAGGTTCACTAGGTTAATTCCCGGAATGGTGGGACTGTCGTATGTTGAAAGACTGGAGCGACTAGGCTTGTATACGCTGGAATTTAAAAGGATGAGAGGGAATCTTATTGAAACATATAAGATTATTAAGGGATTGAACACATTAGAGGCAGGAAACATGTTCGCAATGTTGGGGGAGTCCAGAACCAGGGCCACAGTTTAAGAATAAGGGGTAGGCCATTTAGAACAGAGATGAGGAAAAACTTTTTCAGTCAGAGTTTAAATCTGTGGAATTCTCTGCCTCAGAAGACAGTGGAGGCCAATTCTCTGGATGCTTTCAAGAGAGAGCAAGATAGAGCTCTTAAAGATAGAGTCAGGGGCTATGGGGAGAAGGCAGGAACGGGGTACAGATTGTGAATGATCAGCCAGGATCAGATTGAATGGCGGAGCTGGCTCGAAGGGCCGAATGACCTACTCCTGCACCTATTGTCTATTGTCCATTGACCTCTGGCGGTCGAATTGACAAATTACAATTACCGACTGCTTTTGTTGAAAAATGTGAGGCAAAATCATAACGACGGAAATGAAATAAGAAAGCGTAAACTTTCTGCCAAATTCGGAAGGGTTGGGAGGGGTGGCTCACCCTTTCCCTGTGGCTCAGGCCCCCGAGTTCTGGCAACATCTTCGCAAATCTTCTCTGCACCTTTCCAGCTTAACAACATCTTTCCTATAACAGGGTGACCTAAACTGAACACAGCACTCCAAACGTGTCCTCATCGATATCTTGTACAACTGTACATAACCTCCCAATTTCTATACTCAGATGTTGCCTTTTGCCTGCATGACACTAATGGGGAGAGGGGTGTCGGGGGGACGGTGGGGGGGACGGGAAGGCAAGAGTTGTTTTTTGGATCACAATAACAGAGGACCCTTGGATCTCAAGGGCCCTTAGATCTCACAAACACGGAAGACCGTGGCTGGTCGTTGGAATTTGGAAGGTTAAGGAGCAATGGAGTGATTGAGATTTCTCCCACTGAGTCTATGCTGACCACTGATCTCCGATTTACGCTAGTTCTGTTACTACAGATTGGATCTTATCGAAACGTATAAGATTATTAAGGGGTTGGACACGTTAGAGGCAGGAAACATATTCCCAATGTTGGGGGAGTCCAGATCCAGGGGCCACAGTTTAAGAATAAGGGGTAGGCCATTTAGAACGGAGATGAGGAAAAACTTTTTCAGTCAGAGAGTTGTGAATCTGTGGAATTCTCTGCCTCAGAAGGCAGTGGAGGCCAATTCTCTGAATGCATTCAAGAGAGAGCTAGATAGAGCTCAAGGATAGCGGAGTCAGGGGGTATGGGGAGAAGGCAGGAACGGGGTACTGATTGAGAATGATCAGCCATGATCACATTGAATGGTGGTGCTGGCTTGAAGGGCCGAATGGCCTACTCTTGCACCTATTGTCTATTGTCTACACTATCCCACCTGCTCGCGTTTTGCACATTATCCACCTAAATCTTTCCTGTCCAAATGTGTTTTAAATGTTGTTATAGTATCCGCATCAACTACCTCACCTGGCAGCTCAGACCATACACCCACCACCCTCTGTGTGAAAAAGGTTGCCCCTTAGATACCTCTTACCTTAAATCTATGTCACCCTGGCTCTTGATTCCAGGGTGATATTATTCATGTTCATACGTGATAGGAGCAGAATAACGCCATTCGGCCCATCGTCTACTCCGCCATTCAATCATGGCTGATCTATTTCTCCCTCCTAACCCCATTCTCCTGCCTACTCCCCATAACCGCCGATACCCGTACTAATCAAATTATTGGTTTGATGTCTGAGATGGATACAATGTCAGATCTTGCAGGGACATGAATGGACCCTCTGTTCCCATAAACGCAGGTGGTAACAATGGACTTTCCTCATTCTTTACTCTCCCAAATTCCCATTATTAGAAGCCTTAAGCAATGAGAATTACTGCAATAACCAAAATTACGGACACAGATACAGTAACCTGTATGGCATGGTGGCGCAGCGGTAGAGTTGCTGCCTTACAGCGAATGCAGCGCCGGAGACTCAGGTTCGATCCTGACTACGGGCGCCGTCTGTACGGAGTTTGTACGTTCTGCCCGTGACCTGCGTGGGTTTTCTCCGAGATCTTCGGTTTCCTCCCACACTCCAAAGACGTACAGGTATGTAGGTTAATTGACTGGGTAAATGTTAAAAAAATTGTCCCTAGTGTGTGTAGGTTAGTGTTAGTGTGCGGGGATCGCTGGGCGGCACGGACTCGGTGGGCCGAAGGGCCTGTTTCCGCACTGTATCTCTAAATCTAAAAAAAAATCTAAAACCTAAAACCAGATTTCCACAGTTCAGCTGTTATCAGGCAACTGAACTATCCTATCACCAACCAGAGAGCAGTCCTGATCCACCATCTACCTCATTGGAGAACCTCAGACTATCTTTAATTGGACTTTACCTTGCACTAAACGTTATTCCCGTTATCCTGTATTCGTACACAGTGGAGGGATTGTTTGTAATCACGTATAGTCTTTTCGCTGACTAAATAGCACGCAACAAAATATTTTTCACTATACTTCGGTACGTGTGACAAGAAGCGACAACGCGGAGGATTGGGTTAACACATGATGGTCGTTTGAAGGGACCGGGCCTGTCCTCATTGGAGTTTAGAAGGATGTGGGAGGTCCTTGTTGAAACTTACCGAATAGTGAAAACCCTGGACAGAATGAATGTGGAGAGAATCTTTCCACGAGTGGGAGAGTCTAGGACCAGAGGCTGTAGCCTCAGAATAAAAGGACGCACTTTCAGAAAGGAGATGAGGAGGAAATTTCTTTAGTCAGAGTGAGGTGAATCCATGGAATTCATCGCCACAGACGGCTTTGGAGGCCAAGTCAATGGAAAATTTTAAGGAGGAAATTGACAGATTTTTGATTGGTAAGGGTGTCAGGGGTTATGGGGAGAATAGACAATAGACAATAGGTGCAGGAGGAGGCCATTCGGCCCTTCGAGCCAGCACCGCCATTCAATGTGATCATGGCTGATCATTCTCAATCAGTACCCTGTTCCTGCCTTCTCCCCATACCCCGTGACTCCGCTATCCTTTAGAGCTCTATCCAGAAGGCAGGAGAATGGGGTTGAGAGGGAATGATAGAACAGCCATGATTGGATGGCGGAGTAGACCTGATGGGCCAAATGGCCTAATTCTGCTCCTAGAACTTATGAGCAAATAAACTAATCATTCCTACCTGGGATCATTTTAATGCCCACATTGACGTCTTTCCAATTGGAAATATTAGAGAACTTCCAGTCCAGGATCAAGTTCCCGTTATCCGTCACCACTGGTCCCTGGAATAAACCAGCATCAGATGGACACAGATTATCATTTGACAAACCACACGGAGCCGGCTCCCAGGCAGGAGGTGTGCAAAAGCCCGTCCGGAGGCATAGACTCGTAGTGTTACTGTCCCACAACCACTGGCCTCACACTCACCTCTCGATGCACAAGGTCGTCGGTTCAAATCTCAACGTACACGCTCCATTTCACAATCTACGCCGTCTCATCATCACTGAAGCAATGTACCGTCAAAGGGGTGGACATGATGTTGAATAGGAGGCTCGTTCTATAAACCCTCAATGAGTCTCCCCTCCACCACCCAGTGACCTAGCCAATATCTGTCCCTCACTCAACATCTCATGGTTGTTGAGAGAACTCAGCCAGCTCTTTTCATGGCGGCACGGTGGCGCAGCGGTAGAGTTTCTGCCTTACAGCGAATGCAGCGCCGGAGACTCAGGTTCGATCCTGACTACGGGTGCTGTACTGTACGGGGTTTGTACGTTCTCCCCATGACTTGCGTGGGTTTTCTCCGAGATCTTCTGTTACCTCCCACACTCCAAAGACGTGCAGGTTTGTAGGTTAATTGGCTGGGCAAATGTAAAAATTGCCCCTGATGGGTGTAGGACAGTGTTAATGTGCGGGGATCGCTGGGCGGCGCGGACCCGGTGGGCTGAAGGGCCTGTTTCTGCGCTGTATTTCTTGATCTAAAAAATCTAAAGTGCAATGGCCCAATGGCATTTTTAATGTCACACATGCACAGTGAAAATCCTTACTTACAAACATTAGAGTATTGCCATACCTAAGCAAATTCCCGATTAGCAAATGATGCAGTCTGAAGTAGCAGACTGAAGAAGGGTCTCGACCCGAAACGTCACTCATTAGTTACTGCAGCATTTTGTGCCTATCTACAGAAATAGTCTACTGATCCCGCATGCAAGAGATGCCATTTTAGGCACCATTTTCAAAGTCCAGTCTGCGCTCTCGTTATTATGAGCGGTGCCCGTTCCAGGCGAGCCCCAGGCTGCTGTGGGCCTCCATCCATCGCCATCCTTGGACGACTGGGCCAACCTGCGAACCGAAGTCCCTCTCCTCCACCTTTGTTTTCCGAGGGTGCCGCCCCCCGCGGCCAAACCCGAGGGTGCCGTAGACCAGATGCCGGTTCCCTAGCCTCTTCCACCGGCCTTGCTTCTCGCTGGTTTGTCGTCGTCACTGGCTCCATCCTCCCGGTCGGTCTCTGGTCTTCGGACGGCGGGCGGGTGAGCGGGGGCCGGCATAGCGGGCTCCCCCTTCCAGGCCGTCAGGACTCCAAGCAATGACTCCATCAACTATGGTAAAGGGAAGCCATAAAAGGCCACCCTGCACCTTGGTAGGCATTAAGGAGACCCACATGGAGGCAGCCGTGTCGTGTAGCAGGAGCCGAGTGGGGCGGCACGGTGGCGCAACGGTAGAGACACTGCCTTACAGCAGCAGAAACCCGGGTTTGATCCCGACTAAGGGTCCTGTCTTGTACGTTCACCCCGTGACCACGTGGGTTTTCTCCGGGTGCTCCGGTTTCCTCCCAAACTCCAACGCCATTGCAATGTTGGCCTTCATAACAAGAGGCGTTGAGTATAGCAGCAAAGAGGTCCTTCTGCAGTTGTACAGGGCCCTAGTGAGACCGCACCTGGAGTACTGTGTGCAGTTTTGGTCTCCAAATTTGAGGAAGGATATTCTTGCTATTGAGGGCGTGCAGCGTAGGTTCACTAGGTTAATTCCCGGAATGGCGGGACTGTCATATGTTCAAAGACTGGAGCGACTAGGCTTGTATACACTGGAATTTAGAAGAATTAGAGGGGATCTTATCGAAACATATAAGATTATTAAGGGGTTGGACACGTTAGAGGCAGGAAACATGTTCCCAATGTTGGGGGAGTCCAGAACCAGGGACCTCCGTTTAAGAATAAGGGGTGGGCCATTTAGAACGGAGATGAGGAAAAACTTTTTCAGTCAGAGAGTTGTAAATCTGTGGAATTCTCTGCCTCAGAAGGCAGTGGAGGCCAGTTCTCTGAATGCATTCAAGAGAGAGCTAGATAGAGCTCTTAAGGATCGCGGAGTCAGGGGGTATGGGGAGAAGGCAGGAACGGGGTACTGATTGAGAATGATCAGCCATGATCACATTGAATGGTGGTGCTGGCTCGAAGGGCCGAATGGCCTACTCCTGCACCTATTGTCTATTGCCATACAAAGCCATGCAGCATGGAAACAGGCCCTTCGGCCCAACTCATCCATGCTAGCCCCATTTAGTTGGGGTATCTTAGTTTAGTTTAGTTTAGAGACACAGCCAGGTCCACTCTGGCCATCGACAACCCATTCCAGCTAGTTCCAACTTATCCTACGTTCCCACTCCCTACACACCAGGGGCAATTTACAGAGGCTTGATTGTAATCAAGTATAGTCACAAGGAATAGGAGTAGAATTAGACCATTCAGCTAATCAAATCTACTCCGCCATTCAATCATGGCTGATCTATCTCTACCTCCTAACCCCATTCTCCTGCCTTCTGCCCATAACCTCTGACACCTGTACTAATCAAGTCTTTTCACTGACTGGATAGCACGCAAGAAAAAAGCTTTTCATTGTACCTCGGCGCACCGACAATAATAAACTATATTAAACTGGACTACAATTTGTAGTCTCGCCCTGGTCACTCCCTCTTCTCCCCTCTCCCAATATGCAACAGACACAGAAGTGTGAAAACGCACACCTCCAGATTCAGGGGGTTTCTTCCCAGCTGTTATCAGGCAACTGAACCATTCTATCAACAACCGGATAGCTGTCCTGACCTACCATCTATCTCAATGGAGAACTTTGGACTATCTTTCATATCATCATATCATATATATACAGCCGGAAACAGGCCTTTTTGGCCCTCCAAGTCCGTGCCGCCCAGCGATCCCCGTACATTAACACTATCCTACACCCACTAGGGACAATTTTTACATTTACCCAGCCAATTAACCTACATACCTGTACGTCTTTGGAGTGTGGGAGGAAACCGAAGATCTCGGAGAAAACCCACGCAGGTCACGGGGAGAACGTACAAACTCCTTACAGTACAGCACCTGTAGTCAGGATCGAACCTGAGTCTCCGGCGCTGCATTCGCTGTAAAGCAGCAACTCTACCGCTGCGCTACCGTGCCGCCCTAAATGGTACTTTACCTTGCACTAAACGTTATTGCCTTTATCCTGCATCTGTACACTGTGGTCGGCTTGATTGTAATCACCTAGTCTTTTCGCCGAATGGATAACACCCGACACAAAAGCTTTTCACTGTACCTTGGCACACGTGACAATAATAAACCAAACTAAACAGGAACTTGTGTAGGAAAGAACTGCAGATGCTGGTTTAAATTGAAGGTGGTGTAGTGGGTCTGGACGCGACAGGAATCAGGCCAGACGCCAGGTAAGAAGTAACAATAACTTTAATACAGTATCTGAACATTTACTCACTCAGTCACCCGCACGAGTAAAACTATCACCCCTTCCAGCAAACCCCGTAGCCCCAGACCAGTCTGTCCCCAGGCGAATGACCCAGGGAGTGGCCTAATCCCCCCTGTCCACTCAGTGCCGAGGGGAATGACCAAGGGAGTGGCCTAGTCCCCGGGCACCGCCACAGTGGACACAAAATGCTGGAGTAACTCAGCGGAACAGGCAGCATCTGTGGATAGAGGAAATAAACAAGACCAGGTGCAGGCTGATGTACCGTTTAAACTCGCATCGCGGCCAGCACAGACCCTGTGGGCCGAAGGGCCTGTTCCTGCCTGGTACCGTTCTATGTGCCAATCAATTCGACACCGCGAGGCAAGGTTGAGAGGTTAAGTCGTGCACTCACAGCTTTGCTGACAGCCATTCGTAGCACGGCATTCCCCCCGTACTTAGCGACGATGGCCCTGGTCACTGGAACACAAGCCATCGGGATGACCTCAATTGGAACGCCTTTCTTCCATTTCTCACCCAGGCTTTTGGAATCCTTCCTTAAAAAGAGAAGAATTGAAAGGAAGCACAGGTCAGCCGGCATTGAATCTTACTGTGGTTTGGCACCATCTGCAGGAACTTGCCACAAGGATCAAACTCAAGTTGCTATGGGTAAACAGTCAGAACTTATTTCCCAGGATGGACACACTTGATATTTCCATTCGGGGGGACGATAGATTAAAGGTATGAGGGGCATGACTTTAATTTAAAGTGAGAGGGCACCTTTTTATTTGTTTGATTGTTTATTTATCCATTTATCCACCTATTCATTTATCTATCCATCTTACCATCTACCTACCTATTTATCTATTTATCCATCTCAACATCTGAAACGTCACCCATTCCTTCTCTCCAGAGATGCTGCCTGTCCCACTGAGTTCCTCCAGCTTTTTGTTTCTATCTTCGGTGTAAGCCAGCATCTGCAGTTCTTTCCTACACTCTACATCTACCTACCTATATCTCTATTTATTTTTTGACTCACACAGAATACGGAAGGTGGTGAGCAAAGATACTAGAGGAACATGATAGACCGCTCGACCCTAAAAACCGTAGTATGTCACGGCGCCATTTTAGAAGGCAGAAACTTGCAGAAACATTTTAAAAGTGAAAATAACAAATACATCTCTTTTAAACTTTGCCCTTCTCACCTTAAAGCTATGCCCTCTGGTATTTGTTTTTCCATCCTGGGAAAAAGATTCTGACTGTCTGCCCTCTGCGTGCCTCTCATATTTCTATCCCTGCAACCTCCAGAGAAAACAATCTAAGTCTGTCCAACACCTCCCAGTAACTGATACGGCACGATAGCGCAGTGGTAGAGTTGCTGCCTTACAGCGAATGCAGCGCCGGAGACTCGGGTTCGATCCTGACTACGGGCGCCATCTCTATGGAGTTTGTACGTTCTCCCCGTGACCTGCGTGGGTTTTCTCCGAGATCTTCGGTTTCCTCCCACACTCCAAAGACGTACAGGTATGTAGGTTAATTGGCTGGGCAAATGTAAAAAATTGTCCTAATTGTGTGTAGGATAGTGTTAATGTGCGGGGATCGCTGGGCGGCGCGGACCCGGTGGGCCGAAGGGCCTGTTTCCGCGCTATATCTCTAAATCTAAATCTAAATCTAAAAAAAAAAATACCCTATCATCTCATCCGTAGATCATTCGAGTAGACCTCCTTTGCACACTTTCCAAAGCGACCACATCCTTCCTGCAATGAGGCGACCAGAACTTAAAGAGTCAAGAGTGTTTAATCGTCACGTGCCCCAGATAGAACAATGAAAATCTTACTTGCAGCACCACAACAGAATATGTAAACATAGTACTCTCTAAACAATATAATTAACGAGAGAAAAAAAAGTTCAGTGTGTGTATATATACACATCCTCACAAATACACACATATACAGATGCTCCTCGACTTACGATGCTTTGACGTACGATATTTCGACTTTACGATGGTGCGCAGCGGCAGAGTTGCTGCCTTACAGCGAATGCAGTGCATTCGATCCGGGTTCCATCCCGCCTGTACGGAGTTTGTACGTTCTCCCCGTGACCTGCGTGGGTTTTCTCGGAGATCTTCAGTTTCCTCCCACACTCCAAAGGCGTAGCAGGTATGTAGGTTAATTGGCTTGGTGAATGTGTAAATTTTCCCTAGTGGGTACAGGATAGTGTTGATGTGCGGGGATCGCTGGTCGGCGCGGACCCGGTGGGCCGAAAGGGCCTGTTTCCGCGCTGTATCTCTAAACTAAACTAAATGGCAGCGATCCGCAGCTCCCAGTCAGCCATGCAATCAGGTGTATTAAATGCATTTTCGACTTACGACATTTTCGATTTACGATGGGTTTATCGGAATGTAACCCCATCGTAAGTTGAGGAGCAACTGTATATAGATTATATAATATATATATATAGTGTAAGAAAATAACTGCAGATGCAGGTATAAATCGAAGGTATTTATTCACAAAATGCTGGAGTAACTCAGCAGGTCAGGCAGCATCTCAGGAGAGAAGGAATGGGTGACGTTTCGGGTCGAGACCCTTCTTCAGTATTTTTTCGTAGACCAGGAGGGCAGGAGAAATCACAGAGGGGGAGCAGCGAGAGAGCATGTTGCTAAACTCTCGTCGAAGAGAGGAGCAGAACTTCTTCAAAGTGGACATACCTTGAGGAGAAATCGCAGTGGAGCAACAGGTAGTGTAAGAAAATAGCTGCAGATGCTGTTACAAATCGAAGGTATTTATTCACAAAATGCTGGAGTAACTCATATATATATTTATATATATACACACACACACACAAAAAACAAACAATAATAGTGCAATAATAACAATAATAATAACTGCACGTGATACTCCAGATACAACCCAAACTAAGTCCTAAAAAGCTGAATCATGTCTACCATAGCTTTACGGTCAGAGGCATAAAGCTGAATCATGTCTACCATAGCTTTACGGTCAGAGGCATAAAGCTGAATCATGTCTACCATAGCTTTACGGTCAGAGGCATAAAGCTGAATCATGTCTACCATAGCTTTACGGTCAGAGGCATAAAGCTGAATCATGTCTACCATAGCTTTACGGTCAGAGGCATAAAGCTGAATCATGTCTACCATAGCTTTACGGTCAGAGGCATAAAGCTGAATCATGTCTACCATAGCTTTACGGTCAGAGGCACAAAGCTGAATCATGTCTACCATAGCTTTACGGTCAGAGGCACAAAGCTGAATCATGTCTACCATAGCTTTACGGTCAGAGGCACAAAGCTGAATCATGTCTACCATAGCTTTACGGTCAGAGGCATAAAGCTGAATCATGTCTACCATAGCTTTACGGTCAGAGGCATAAAGCTGAATCATGTCTACCATCGCTTTACGGTCAGAGGCATAAAGCTGAATCATGTCTACCATCGCTTTACGGTCAGAGGCATAAAGCTGAATCATGTCTACCATAGAGTTACGGTCAGAGGCACAAAGCTGAATCATGTCTACCATAGCTTTACGGTCAGAGGCATAAAGTTTAAGCGAGACATGCAGGGCAATTTGCTTTTATTATGGGTTGGGGGGCATTTGCAAGTTTCTGCCAGCAATGGTTGTGGAAGCAGATACATTAGTGGTATTTAAGAAATGTTTGGGCACATGGATATGCAGGGAATGGACGGATATGAAGCACACGCAGACAGCCGAGATTAGCATCATGTTTGGCACCGACATTAGAAACATAGAAACATAGAAAATAGGTGCAGGAGTAGGCCATTTGGCCCTTCGAGCCTGCACCGCCATTCAATATGATCATGGCTGATCATCCAGCTCAGTATCCCGTACCTGCCTTCTCTCCATACCCCCTGATCCCTTTAGCCATAAGGGCCACATCTAACTCCCTCTTAAATATAGCCAATGAACTGGCCTCAACTACCTTCTGTGGCAGAGAATTCCACAGATTCACCACTCTCTGTGTGAAGAAATGTTTTCTCATCTCGGTCCTAAAAGACTTCCCCCCTTATCCTTGATCTGTGACCCCTGGTTCTGGACTTCCCCAACATCGGGAACAATCTTCCCGCATCTAGCCTCTCCAACCCCTTAAGAATTTTATATGTTTCTATAAGATCCCCCCTCAATCTTCTAAATTCCAGCGAGTATAAGCCTAGTCTATCCAGTCTTTCTTCATATGAAAGTCCTGCCATCCCAGGGATCAATCTGGTGAACCTTCTCTGTACTCCCTCTAAGTTGTTGGACTAGTCTTTAGACTTTAGAAATGCGATGTGTAAACAGGCCCTTTGGCCCATCAAATCCGCGCCAACCAGTACACTAACACTATCCTACGCATCAGGGACAATTTACAATTTTACCGAAGCCAATTAAAGTACAAACCTGTACGTCTTTGAAAACCAGAGCACCCGGAAAAAAACCCCATACAGTCACAGGGGAAACATACAAACTCCATACAGACAGCACCCGTCATCAGATTCAGCAACTCGAGCCTCAGTCTGAAGAAACGTCACCATTCCTTCTCTTCAGAGATGCTGCCTGTCCCGTTGAGATATTCCAGCTCTTTGTGTCTATCTTCAGAAACTCCACTGCAGTGCCACAGTGCCGCCACCTAATGTTCTGAACATGCATGTGCAACCTCAGTTGAGACTTGGCTGCCACCCTGAATACAACAGTCTGCAATGTTTTGGGGCCCATAACAGCAGGTGTATTTCCCCTACCAGGACTGGCTGAGCTGTAGGTGAATGCTCGCTCCAGCCCAGAGTGTGCCCAGTATGGCTTCCTTTGGCAAGAGCATCGCACAACACTGACTCCCATGCAAGTGAATGCTACAAGCTGCAATAGGAAGATGGATGTGGAAATGCATTTCAGAGTGAGATTTATATTTTAGAGATAAGCGTGGAAACAGGGCCTTCGGCCCACCAAGTTCACACTGACCGACGATCCCCGCACACTAACACTATCCTACTCACACTAGGGACAATGTTACATTTACACCAAGCCAATTAACCTACAAACCTGTACGACTTTGGAGCGAGGAAGGAAACTGAAGATCTCGAAGAAAACCCACGCAGGTCACGGGGAGAACGTACAAACTCCATACAGACAGCACCCGTAGTCAGGATCGAACCCGAGTCTCTGGCGCTGTAAGGCAGCAACTCTATCGCTGCGCCACCATGCTGCCCTGGGATGCTTTGGGAGTTCTTCAGCTGAACCCGTCAAATACTTCAACGATGCAGCACCTTTTTCCTTAAGGAGTGACTGGCATTGTTTGGGAGAGGCCTTACCTGTAGTCGGCAATGACAATAAACGTCTTTGCACAGCTGGCAATGATCTTCTCTTGAGTCAAGCAGCCTCTGTTGGAAAAACAGACAGTCATTTTACATCCAACCCCTCAGGGTAGCGCGTGCTTTATCAGCAGAGATGACAGAGGATGACGGAGGAGGAAGGCCGTTTAGTTTAGAGATTAAACACAAAATGCTGGAGTAACTCAGCGGGTCAGGCAGCATCTCTGGAGAAAAGGAATAAGTGAGGTTTCAGGTCGGAACCCTTCTTCAGACTGAAAGATTGTCATCTGCTCCGCCATTCGATCATGGCTGATCTATCTATCCCTCTCAACCCCATTTTCATGTCTTCACCCCGTAACATAGAAACAAAGAAACATAGAAAATAGGTGTAGGAGGAGGCCATTCAGCCCTTCGAGCCAGCACTACCATTCATTGTGATCATGGCTGATCATCCACAATTAGTAACCTGTGCCCAACTTCTCCCCATACCCCTTGATTCCACTAGCCCCCAGAGCTCTATCTAACTCTCTCTTAAATTCATCCAGTGATTTGGCCTCCACTGCCCTCAGTGACAGAGAATTCCACAAATTCACAACTTTCTGAGTGAAAAAGTTCCTTCTCACCTCAGTTTTAAATGGCCTCCCCTTTATTTTAAGACTGTGGTCCCTGGTTCTGGACTTCCCCAACATTGGGACCATTTTTCCTGCATCTAGCTTGTCCAGTCCTTTTATAATTTTATATGTCTCTATAAGATCCCCTCTCATCCTTCTAAACTCCAGTGAATACAAGCCTAGTCTTTTCGATCTTTCCTCCTATGACAGTCCCGCCATCACAGGGATCAATCTCGTGAACCTACACTGCACTACCTCAATTACAAGGATGTTCTTCCTCAAATTAGACCAAAACTGTACACAACACTCTAGATGTGGTCTTACCAGGGTACTGTACAACTGCAGAAGAACCTCTTTACTCCTGTACTGAAATCCTCTCGTTATGAAGGCCAACATGCCATTAGCTATCTTCACTGCCTGCTGTACCTGCATGCCAACTTTCAGTGACTGGTGTACAAGGACACCCAGGTCTCGCTGCACTTCCCCCTTACCTAACCTGACACCATTGAGATAATAATCTGCCTCCTTGTTTTTGCCGTCAAAGTGGATATCCTCACATTTATCTACATTATACTGCATCTGTCACGCATCTGCCCACTCACTCAACCTGTCTAGGTCACCCTGCAACCTCCTAACATCCTCTTCGCAGTTTACACTGCCACCCAGCTTTGTGTCATCTGCAAACGTGTTAGTGTTACTTCTAATTCCTTCATCTAAATCATTTATATGGTAAATATTTGCGGCCCCAACACCGAGCCTTGCGGCACTCCACTCGCCACTGCCTGCCATTCTGAAAAGGACCCGTTTACTCCTACTCTTTGCTTCCTGTCTGCCAATCAATTCTCTATCCATGTCAACACTCTACCCCCAATACCATGTACTCTAATTTTGCTCACCAATCTCCCGTGTGGGACCTTATCAAAGGCTTTCTGAAAGTCTAGATACACTACATCCACTGGCTCCCCTTCATCCATTTTACTTGTCACATCCTCAAAAAATTCCAGAAGATTAGTCAAGCATGATTTCCCTTTCATAAATCCATGCTGACTTGGACTTGTCTTTTTACTGCTATTCAAATGCACCATTATTACAATAGACAATAGACAATAGGTGCAGGAGGAGGCAATTCGGCCCTTCGAGCCAGCACCGCCATTCAATGTGATCATGGCTGATCATTCTCAATCAGTACCCCGTTCCTGCCTTCTCCCCATACCCCCTGCCTCTGCTATTCTTAAGAGCTCTATCCAGCTCTCTCTTGAATGCATTCAGAGAATTGGCCTCCACTGCCTTCTGAGGCAGAGAATTCCACAGATTCACAACTCTCTGACTGAAAAAGTTTTTCCTCATCTCAGTTCTAAATGGCCTACCCCTTATTCTTAAACTGTGGCCCCTTGTTCTGGATTCCCCAAACATTGGGAACATGTTTCCTGCCTCTAACGTGTCCAACCCCTTAATAATCTTATACGTTTCAATAAGATCCCCTCTCATCCTTCTAAATTCCAGTGTATACAAGCCTAGTCGCTCCAGTAGAGGCCAATTCACTGGATGAATTTAAAAAGGAGTTAGATAGAGCTCTAGGGGCTAGTGGAATCAAGGGATACGGGGAGAAGGCAGGCACGGGTTACTGATTGTGGACGATCAGCCATGATCACAATGAATGGCGGTGCTGGCTCGAAGGGCCAAATTGCCTCCTCCTACACCTATTTTCTATGTCCCTATGTTTCTATGTAAATCTACTCCGCCATTCAATCATGGCTGATCTATCTCTCCCTCCTAACCCCATTCTCCTGCCTTCTCCCCATAACCCTTGACGCCTGTACTAATCAAAAATCTATCTATTTCCGCCTTAAAAATATTCAATTACTTCTGTGGCAAAGAATTCCACAGATTCACCACCCTCTGACTAAAGAAATTCCTCGTCTCCTTCCTAAAGGAACTTACTTTAATTCTGATGCTATGACCTCTGGTCCTTGGCTCTCCCAGTGTTTTTGCTTTTGGACCATTGGCCAGGTGGTTTGATAACACTGAGAAACAGCGAACTGCTGATGCTGGTTTATTTTTAAAAAAGAGAGTATCTCAGTGGTGTAAGATTTGAGAAGTTTTCCCTCATTTGGAAAACAACACAATACCAAAAAGCTGCAGTTTGGACATTTTAAACGGGAGACTGGGGCTGATAGCGGAGAAAGGCTGCGGTCAGATTAACAAAGGATGTCACAATCCGTGGGTCCTAAAATGGCCGCAGGACCTCGTGACCAGCCACAAAAGGTAAAAACCTTACATCCCAGTCTCTAGGTTTTCTGCAAAGCCACGGCCAGAACAAAGGATGGGTATTGGCCATGCAGAAACCTACGAAACCAGGTCGGAGTCCAGACACTGGGGCGCTGACATCAGCATACTCACAATGCCTCAAGCCGACCTAAACAGTTCATCTCAGTGAGGGGGCACAATAGCCCATAGAAAACTACCTGGTAGGTGATGGGAAACCAGTTAACACCCATCACCTCACAACGAAATCCCAATTAACACCGTCTGGCCATCCCTGGTATCCCCGAACATAAGCGCAGATCAGAAGAAAACCTCATACATATCTTTTTGAACAAAGAGATTCCAAGATCTGGCGGGAGATAGGACGGGTCAGAAACAGTATAACTGGCCACTACTTTTGGGTGAAAAAGGGAAGTTAAGTTAAGTCAACTCGAGAAGAAAACCTGCAAGGAACGCAAGCAGGCAAGACAGAAGGAAGTCAAACGAATGCAGGAGGAAGAAACGACAGGCAAGGAGAACGGATGCAAGAGAGAGGAACAGGCACGCAACTCGAGAAGAAATACTGCAAAACGAACAGCCAGTAACCCCAGTAATAGCCCCATGGTGAGCATGTACTCCACATCCTACATATCCTGGACATAGTTTAGTGTAGAGGGGAGGGTGGTTGTGAATAAACGTTGGGTGTGTATTAAAATATGTGTTGGTCAAGGTTGCGATGCGTCGTGCGTTCCCCATCTTACAGTCGTGTATGTGTCTTGTAGAACTGTGTGTTTTAAGAATTCATAAGTAAAAGGTATTCGTGTATATGTCTTATAGAACTGTGTGTGTTTTATGATTCATAGTTATAAGTATTCGTGTGATTCGGTATGTGTTTCATAGACATGTATTATAGAACTGTATAAGTATTCATGGACAATAGTCCCAAGTGCTGAATAAAAGCCTTTTTTCATTTAAACCCTGGTTTTAAAATCTGGTCTGGTTGAATTTTTCTGCACTATAAGAGCTCCTGCACCTAAGTCCAGTGTCTAGAACCGTAAGGGGTGAGTGGGTCGAACCACTCACGGGGAACCAGTGTGCACGGCCTGGTCAAGGGATCAGAGCAAGGCACGGGGACCTTAGGTCGGGCGAAAGCTCGGCGCAGAAACCCCTTACAGTGGGTCAGGGAACAACTCCAGCAAAGGGAGAGGGGTCCCGACCCAAAACGTCAACTCCAGAGATGCTGTCGGACCTACTGAGTTACTCCACTTATCATTTATTACACCAAATATAAATAATCTTCCCAATATTGTCATATAGTCCTGCTTTATATTGCTTTAAGAAGGGGTACTTGCTGATATGATAAGCGTGGTTTAGAGTACTGTGGCAAGGACTAGGTAGATTCAGGTAGATAAGGTGGTCAAAAACTATCTTGGTGCATTGGCCTTCATCAGTCAGAGTATTGAGTATGCAAGTTGGGAGGTCATATTGCAATTGTATAAGACGTTGGTGAGACCGCATTTAGAGAATTGTGTTCAGTTCTGGGCACCATGTTGTAGGGAAGATATTGTCAAGCTGGAAAGGGTTCAGAGAAGATTTATGAGGATGTTGCCAGGACTAGAATGTCTGAGCTATTAGGAGAGGTTGAGTAGGCTGGAACTCTATTCCCTGCAGCACAGGAGGATGAGGGGGGATCTTATAGAGGTGTATAAAATCATGAGTGGAATAAATCGGGTAGATGCACAGAGTCTCTTGCCCAGAGTCGGGGAATCGAGGACCAGAGGACATAGGTTTAAGACGAAGGGAAAAAATTTAATAAGAATCTGAGGGGTAACTTTCACACAAAGGGTGGTGGGTGTTTGGAACAAGCTGCTAGAGGAGGTAGTTGAGGCTGAGACTATCCCATCGTTTAAGAAGCAGTTAGACAGATACATGGATAGGACAGATTTGGAGGGATATAGACCAAAATGCAGGCAGGTGAGATTAGTGTAGCTGGGACTTGTTGGCCGTTGTGGGCAAGTTGGGCCGAAGGGCCTGTTTCCACACTGTATGACTCTATGACTCCATTTAACTCCAGCACTTTGTGGCTTGTTAATACTCTTGGTGAAAATACCTCAAGAAACAAGCAGTCTTCTTCCATTTTCCCCCCCAGAGTTATTTTTCTCCCATAAAGTGGACAACTCAAGAAATGGTATGAATGTTGTCAAGAAACACTTACCCTCCACCTTTGATCAGGTTGAGGTTACAGTCCACCTCATCCGCACCATCAATGACGACATCAAGCTGAGAGGGTAGTGGGAGGAGAGGAGAAAAATAACTCGTTGAGTAAACACGCAGCAAGGTGGCCCTCTCCATTGTACATTAGTGTTTTTTTAGTTTAGTTTAGAGATATAGAGCGGAAACAGGCCCTTTGGCCCACAGCACTGACCAGCGATCCTCGCACACCATCACTATCCCACACACACTAGGGACAGTTTACAAATTTTAACCAAAACCAATTAACCTACAAACCTGCACGTCTTTGGAGTGTGGGAAGAAACTGGAACTCCTGGAGAAAACCCACGCAGGTCACGGGGAGAACGTACAAATTCCGTACAGAGAGCACCCGTAGTCGGGATTGAACCCGGGTGTCTGGCGCCGTAAGGCAGCAAATCTACCGCTGCGCCACCGTGTCATGGTCCTCACACTAAACTAGTTATTCTTTTTTGGGGCTACAGATTCACGAGTCCCGTTGGTCATATCTTGGGGGGGAGACCATAATGCTGCAGATAATAGAATTCCAGGTGCTCCAGTTTCCTCCTACATCTCAACCATGAGCTGGTTGTTGGGTTACTAATAATAAGAACCAGCACCGCCATTCAATGTGATCATGGCTATCATCCACAATCTGTACCCCGTTCCTTCTTCTTCTTAAGCCCTTTGCTCCTCTCGGGAGCATAGGCCATTGACAAATGTCCTCCACCTCACTCTGTTGTCCTCCATTGACAAATGTCCTCCACCTCTCTCTGTTCTTTCGAGATCTCCCCAGTTGAGCCCACTCCCAGACATTTCTGTCTGGATACTTCTTCTCCAGCTGTTCCTGGGGCAACCTCTTTTCCTTTTTCTTTGGGGGTTCCATTTTGTTGTTTCCCACATCTCTGATCCATACAGATCTCTGATCCATCCAGAAATCCGGAGGCTGCAACGGATTGTTCGCACAGCTGAGAAGGTTGTTGCCCCATTGACGAACTGTACACTGCAAGGGCCAGGAAGCGAGCGGGCAAGATCATCTCTGACCCCTCTCACCCTGGCCACAAACTCTTTGAAGCACTTCCTTCTGGAAGGCAACTCCGGGCTGTCAAAGCAGCCACAGCCAGACATAAAAACAGTTTTTTCCACGAGTGATAGTTCTACTCAATAACCAAAGTCTGTAGTCTCTTTTTTGCTCTGGTTTATTTTCACCCACATGTTTAGACCGTAATGGTGTATCCTTATTGTTTTGATGTGTTATGCTTTATTCTTAATTGTTAACTGTAAGTTTGTGTTGTCATTTGTGAGCGGAGCATATTCCTTGTATATGCACATACTTGGCTAATAAACATTCATTCGTTCATTCATTCATTCATACAGCATTACCTGCTTCACATTTGAGTTAAGGATGCGTATTTTGGTGTTTACATCGCAACCCCGTTCCTGTCTTCTGCCCATATCCCTTGATTCCGCTAGCCCTATGAGCTCCATCTAAATCTCTTTTGAATGCATCCAGTGAATTGGCCTCCACTGTCTTCTGAGGCAGAGAATTCGGCAGATTCACAACTCTGTGTGAAAAAGTTTTTCCTCATCTCAGTTCTAAATGGCCTACCCCTTATTCTTAAACTGTGGCCCCTGGTTTTGGACTCCTCCAACATAGGAAGCATGTTTCCTGCCTCCAGCTTGTCCAATCCCTTAATAATTTTATATGTTTCTATAAGATCCCCTCTCATCCTTCTAAATTCCAGTGAATACAAGCCCAGTCGCTCCATTCTTTCATCATATGACAGTCCCGCCATCCCGGGAATTAACCTCGTGAACAGACGCTGCACTGCCTCAATAGCAAGAATGTCCTTTCTCAAATTAGGAGACCAAAACTGAACACAATACTCCAGGTGTGGTCTCACCAGGGCCCTATACAACTGCAGAAGGACCTCTTAGCTCCTATACTCAACTCCTCTCGTTATGAAGGCCAATATGCCATTAGCTTTCTTCACTGCCTGCTGTACCTAACATTCCTTTAGGAAGGAGATGAGGAGAAATTTCTTTAAGTAGAGCGTGGCGAATCTGTGGAATTCTTTGCCACAGAAGGCTGTGGAGGCCAAGTCATTGAATATTTTTAAGGCAGAGATAGATAGATTTTTGATTCGTACAAGTGTCAGAGGCTATGGGGACAAGGCAGGAGAATGGGGTTAGAAGGGAGAAATAGATCAACCATGATTGAATAGCGGAGTATACGTGATGGGCCAAATGGCCTAATTCTACTATCACATGACCTTGTGACCTTATATACATGCTATTGATGGCCCAGATGTAGGAATGAAGAATGAGTGTGTGCATGCGAGAGCAACACTTCCTACGGCCACTTCCCCCAACTTGCCCTACTACTTGGCTGAACGCACCCCATGTGTTGATGCTCCAGGCCAAGGCCCCACCTCCCATCCTCCAAAGCAAGCGACGTAAACAAGCGCAGGCTCGGCGATCGCTTCGCTCAACACCTCCGCTCGGTCCGCATTGACCAAACTGATCTCCCGGTGGCCGAGCACTTCAACTCCCCCTCCCATTCCCAGTCTGACATTTCTGTCATGGGCCTCCTCCAGTGCCATAGTGAGGCCCACCGGAAATTGGAGGAACAGCACCTCATATTTCGCCTGGGCAGCTTGCAGCCCAGTGGTATGAACATCGACTTCTCCAACTTTAGATAGTTCCTCTGTCCCTCTCTTCCCCTCCTCCTTCCCAGTTCTCCCTCTATCTTCCTGTCTCCACCTATATCCTTCCTTTGTCCCGCCCCCTGACATCAGTCTGAAGAAGGGTCTCGACCCGAAACGTCACCCATTCCTTCTCTCTTGAGCTTCTGCCTGACCTGCTGAGTTACTCCAGCATTTTATGAATAAATACCTTCAATTTGTACCAGCATCTGCAGTTATTTTCTTATATTATATAACAAGATCATCAAATGTGCTTTACCTCAGGGTGTCTGTCCAGGTCACTGAGATGTAGATGGTGCTGGAGGATTAGTTGGCGAGCCTGCAGGGGGAATGAGAGGGAGATGCCCATTGAGTTGCAACCAGTCAGTTCAGTTTAGTTTATTGTCACGTGTACCGAGGTACAGTGAAAAGCTTTTGTTGCGAGCTAACCAGTCAGCAGAAAGACAATACAGGTGCTCCCCGGCTTACGATGCTTCAACTTGCGATATTTCGACTTTGTGATGGTGCAAACGGCAGCGACCCGTAGCGAGCCAAAGCCAAAGCTCGCTTCCGCCCAAGTGATCGCGTGTATTAAATGCATCTCGGCTTACAATATTTTCGGTGCCGGTGGTTTTCTCGGAATGGAACCCCATCGTAAGCAGAGGAGCATCTGTACATAATTACAATCGAGCCATTTACAGTGTATAGATACATGATAAGGGAATAATGTTTAGTGCAAGGTAAAGCCAGCAAAGTCCGATCAAGGATAATCCAAGGGTCACCAAGGAGTTAGATAGTAGTTCAGCACTGCTCTCTGGTGCCTGATAACAGCTGGGAAGAAACTGTCCCTGAATCTGGAGGTGTGCGTTTCCACACTTCTATAACTATTGGCCGATGGGGGAGGGGAGAAGAGGTTGTGGCCAGGGTGCGACTCGTCCTTGATTATGCTGCTGGCCTTGCCAGGCAGCGTGAGGTGTGAATGGAGTCAATAGAATGGAGGTTGGTTTGTGTGACGGTCTAGGCTGCGTCCACAATTTGCTGCAATTTCTTGCGGTCTTGGATGGAGCTTTTTATGGTTACATTGTAAACACAGCTCCCGTTGTATATACATGGGCACTGGGCAATCACAGGATTTGCAGTCAAAATGCTGGACATCAGGTGTTTAAAACTTATTTTCAGTCAGTCATCCAGAAGAAAGGGAGGGAGAGAGAAAACGGGGAATTACAGACCAGTTAGTCTAACATCGGTAGTGGGGAAAATGCTAGAGTCAGTTATTAAAGATGTGATAGCAGCACATTTGGAAAGTGGTGAAATCATTGGACAAAGTCAGCATGGATTTATGAAAGGTAAATCATGTCTGACGAATCTTATAGAATTTTTCGAGGATGTAACTAGTAGAGTGGATAAGGGAGAACCAGTGGATGTGTTATATCTGGACTTCCAGAAGGCTTTCGATAAGGTCCCACATAAGAGATTAGTATGCAAACATAAAGCACACGGTATTGTGGGTTCAGTATTGATGTGGATAGAGAACTGGCTGGCAGACAGGAAGCAAAGAGTAGGAATAAACGGGTCCTTTTGAGAATGGCAGGCAGTGACTAGTGGGGTACCGCAAGGCTCAGTGCTGGGACCCCAGCTATTTACAATATATATTAATGATTTGGACGAGGGGATTGAATGCAACATCTCCAAGTTTGCGGATGACACGAAGCTGGGGGGCGGTGTTAGCCGTGAGGAGGATGCTAGGAGGCTGCAACGGGACTTGGATAGGTTAGGTGAGTGGGCAAATGCATGGCAGATGCAGTATAATGTGGATAAATGTGAGGTTATCCACTTTGGTGGCAAGAACAGGAAAGCAGACTATTACCTGAATGATGGCCGATTAGGAGAAGGGGAGATGCAATGAGACCTGGGTGTCGAGGTACACCAGTCATTGAAAGTAGGCATGCAGGTGCAGCAGGCAGTGAAGAAAGTGAATGGTATGTTGGCATTCATAGCGAGGGGATTTGAGTATAGGAGCAGGGAGGTTCTGCTGCAGTTGTACAGGGCATTGGTGAGACCACACCTGGAGTATTGCGTACAGTTTTGGTCTCCTAATCTGAGGAAAGACATTCTTGCCATAGAGGGAGTACAGAGAAGGTTCACCAGATTGATTCCTGGGATGGCAGGACTTTCATATGAAGAAAGACTGGATAGACTCGGCTTGTACTCGCTGGAATTTAGAAGATTGAGGGGGGATCTTATAGAAACGTACAAAATTCTTAAGGGGTTGGACAGGCTAGATGCAGGAAGATTGTTCTCGATGTTGGGGAAGTCCAGAACAAGGGGTCACAGTTTAAGGATAAGGGGGAAGTCTTTTAGGACCGAGATGAGAAAGTTTTTTTTCACACAGCGTGGTGAATCAGTGGAATTCTCTGCCACAGAAGGTAGTTGAGGCCAGTTCATTGGCTATATTTAAGAGGGAGTTAGATGTGGCCCTTGTGGCTAAAGGGATCAGGGGGTATGGAGAGAAGGCAGGTACAGGATACTGAGTTGGATGATCAGCCATGATCATATTGAATAGCGGTGCAGGCTCGAAGGGCCGAATGGCCTACTCCTGCACCTATTTTCTATGTTCCTATGTTTCTAAAAGCTTAAGTATTTGTACTTAGTGAAGGAAACTGCTTCATCTTACCTGGAAGGAGGAAGGTACACACACAACTTTCAGATTCTCATCTTGAACCCGCTTCGCTGCAGAAGACAGAAACACAAATTTTTAAAAGGGCAAAAGTAATCATTGTATGGACTAGAAATAAAGAACTGAAGATGCCGGTTAATACACAAAAGGACACAAAGTGCTGGAGTAACTCAGCAGGTCAGGTTCATCTCTGGGTAACGTTTGAGCATCTCTGGAGCGTTTGACGGCACTGGGCCTGCACTGACTGGAGTTTAGAAGAATGAGGGGACCTCAGATAATTGGGAAAGCAACCACTGCATTACAGCACCACTATCTGCACTAGACATCTCCAAACAAATACTTATTGCACAGCTCTGTGAAACCAGCCCCAGCTCTCCCACAGTTAGAGAATCACCATGAATGTCACACAGCTTACTCAGTGGGTTATTGTTTGTTTCTGCTTGCCCAACAATCAGATCAATATTTGCCATCAAGCTTCACGGCCAAGAGGTTTAACTCTGTAGACACGACAGATAAAAGCCCAATACTCCGCGAGGCATCGCCCACTGTGCTGAATTGGGAGGGACACCAATGGCCATGCTTGGCCAGGACGACTCTGCAACGTCGCCAAGACAACAGGCCTTCATGGTCAGATTAAAAACTCGACACCTATACCAACTGAGACTTGGAAATGACCTCAAATCTGGCAACTCTGTATTGTCTCAATGTACTACTGCTATATTCTTGTACTGTTTCCGAGATACTTATCTAAGATGCATTTAAGTGCTTATGTATAACTATACGTGTACTGAACTATTTCCAAAAATGAATTTCACTGTACCTCAGTACATCTGACAAATATAAGACCATTAAATGTAAGAACAAGACCGTATTGTCCCCTCCAGCACCCTCCCAAAGTGATGATACAAAAATAACGTCAGAGGGGTCTATATTGACCAGGTATTGGGAGGGACATAAAAGCACCTTTTTTTCACGAGTAGTAATTCTACTCAATTACCAAAGTCTGTAGTCTCTTTTTTGCTCTGGTTTATTTTCACCCACATTTAGACCGTAATGTTGTATTCTTAGTGTTTTGATGTGGTTATGCTTTATTCTTAATTGTTAACTGTACGTTTGTGTTGTCATTTGTGAGCGGAGCACCAAGGCACATTCCTTGGTATTTATTTCACAAAATGCTGGAGTAACTCAGCAGGTCAGGCAGCATCTCAGGAGAGAAGGAATGGGTGACTGAAGGGTCTCGACCCGAAACGTCACCCATTCCTTCTCTCCTGAGATGCTGCCTGACCTGCTGAGTTACTCCAGCATTTTGTGAAATAAATACCTTCGATTTGTACCAGCATCTGCAGTTATTTTCTTACAAGGCACATTCCTTGTATATGCACATAGTTGGCCAATAAACTTATTCATTCATTCATTCATTCATTCATTACTCCCCTGCTCTTCTTCTAAATATTCTCTAGGGGTCTTTTACATAGACCTGAGAGGACAAACAATTCGTAAAATAATAAAAAGGGACTGCAAATGCTGGTTTAAACCAAAGATGGTAGATAGAGAGTGATCAGCCATGATCGCATTGAATGGCGGTGCTGGCTTGAAGGGCTGAATGGCCTCCTCCTGCACCTATTGCCTATTGTCTATAAAGTGCAGGAGCAGCAGAGTGAGTCAGGCAGCATCTCTGGAGAAAAAGGATGGGTGACCTTTTTCAGGTCGGAACCCTTTCTTTACTTTTTAGGAGAAGATAAAACCGATAAGGGGTTGGGGGATTCCAGAACCAGGGGGTCACAGTTTAAGAATAAGCGGCTGGCCATTTGGGACTGAGATGAGGAAAACAAATTTCACCCAGAGAGTTGTGAATCTGTGGAATTCTCTGCCACAGAAGGGTGTGGAGGCCAATTATCATATCATATCATATATCACTGGGTGTTTTCAAGAGTTAAATGTAGCTCAAACAAAATGCTGGAGTAACTCAGTAGGACGGGCGGCATCTCTGGAGCGTGAAGGAATGGGTGACCTTTTGGGTCAAGACCCTTCTTCAGACATTCTTTAGACATAGCTCATAGGGTTAACCGAAACAAGGGATATGGGGAAAAAGCAGGAACGGGGTACTGATTTTGGATGATCAGCCATAATCACATTGAATGACGGTGCTGGCTCGAAGGGCCGAATGGCCTACCCCTGCACCTATTTTCTAAGTTTCTATGATAAGGTTGGAGGCTGTGGAGGGCAGACAGCCAGAAGTGATAAAATCAGAGGTGGTCTTAGAGATAATGGCCTGGTGCTCATCTGTGGGGTTATGGTTCAGAGGCAAGTAGGAGGTGGTGTCCGAGAGCTGGCGTCTTCCCTCAGCGTGGCTGAGATCAGCTCGCTAGACTACCACGGCACCTTCTGGTCAGCGGGCTTGATGATAATGTCGGGATTGTTGCAGAGTGAGTTGGAGGCCGTACCTTTGGAGTGGGTAAGGGGAATGGAAAAGACGGTTTATATCCCGCCGGTGGATGGAAATGAAAAGGTCTAAAGAGGGTAGAAGGTTGTCTGGAGGAGAATCTCTAAAGCATGTGAAGGAAGGAACTACAGATGCTGGTTTACACCGAAGATAGACACAACTGGTTGAAGTAACTCAGCGGGTCAGGCAGCATGTCTGGAGAGAAGGAATGGGTGGCGTTTTGGGTTGAGACCCTTCTTCAGACTTAGATTTCCCAGTCGACCCGAAACATCACGCATTCCTTCTCTCCAGAAATGTTGCCTGGCCCGCTGAGTTACTCCAGCATTTTGTGTCTATCTTCGGTTTAAACCAGCATCTGCAGTTCCTTCTTACAAGCCTCTTCATTCAATTTAGTTTAGTTTAGTTTCGTTTATTGTCACGAGTACCGAGGTACAGTGAAATGCTTTTGTTGCGTGATAATCGGTCAGCAGAAAGACTATACATGATTACAATCGAGTTATTTACAGCGTAAAGATTCATGATAAGGGAATGACGTTTAGTGCAAGGTAAAGCCAGTAAAGTCTGATCAAGGATAGGGTCAAGACCCTTCTTCGGACTGAGTCAGGGGAGAGGGAACTAGAGATATCAAGAGGTACAAAGAACAAATGAAGAAAGGTGCGCAAATGGACAGCGTCGATGATCAAGGAAAGCAGAAGCCCACAGTGGCCCATTGTTGGCTGAGGGCAAGGTTATAACGAGTGAAACAGTGAAACTCAGCAGGATGACAGTGAAACTAGATGAACGACTTGGATGGGGGAGGAATGGAGAGAGAGGGAAAGCAAGGGTTACTTGAAGTTAGAGAAATCAAACGTCATACCGCTGGGTTGTTAGCTGCCCAAGCGAAATATGAGGTGCTGTTTCTCCATTTTGCATTGGGCCTCGCTCTGACAGTGGAGGAGGCCCAGGACAGAAATATAAATCCCCAGGGCCTGATGGTCTGCATCCCAGAGTACTCAAGGAGGTGGCCCTCGAAATCGTTGGTGCATTGGTGATCATTTTCCAATGTTCTCTCGACTCTGAATCAGTTCCTGTGGACTGGAGGGTAGCCAATGTAACCCCACTTTTTAAGAAAGGAGGGAGATCGAAAACGGGGAATTATAGACAAGTTAGCCTGACATCGGCAGTGGGGAAGATGCTGGAGTCAATTATTAAAGATGTTATAGCAGCCTATTTGGAAAGCAGTGACGGGATCAGTCAAAGTCAGCATGGATTTATGAAGGGGAAATCATGCTTGACTAATCTTTTGAAATTTTTTGAGGATGTAACAAGTAGAATGGTTAAGGGAGAGCCAGTGGATGTGGTGTATTTGGACTTTCAAAAAGCCTTTGACAAGGTCCCACACAAGAGATTAGTGTGCAAAATTAGAGCACATGGTATTGGGGGTAGGGTATTGACATGGATTGAGAACTAGTTGGCAGACTGGAAGCAAAGAGTAGGAATTAATGGGTCCTTTTCAGAATGGCAGGCAGTGACTAGTGGGGTGCCGCAAGTCTCAAAGCTGCGACCTCAGTTGTTTACAATATACATTAATGATTTAGACGAGGGAATTAAATGTAACATCTCGGGATGGCGAGACTAATGTATGATGAAAGAATGGGTCGTCTGGGCTTGTATTTGCTGGGATTTAGAAGGATGAGAGGGGATCTTATGGAAACATTAAAAATTCTTTGAGGATTGGACAGGGTAGATGCAGAAAAAATGTTCCCGATGTTGGTGGAGTCCAGAACCTGAGATCACAGTTTAAGAGGGGTAGGCCATTATTCTCTGCCACAGAAAGCAGTGAAGGCCAATTCACTGGATGTGTTCAAGAGAGAGTTGGATACAGCTCTTAAAGCTAACGGAATTAAGGGATATGGGGAAAAAGCAGGAACGGGGTACTGATTTTGGATGATCAGTCATGATCATATTGAATGGCGGTGCTGGCTCGAAGGGCCGAATGGCCGACTCCTGCACCTATTTTCTATGTATCTATGTCAGTGTGGTAATGGGAAGGAGAGTCAAAGTGTTTGGCAACCGTGATTTTGCATAGGCCAAGGCGGACTGAGCGAAGGCGTTCAACGAAACAATCGCCCAGTCTGCGCTTGTTTAAATCGACAGCATGTTGGATTTAAACAAAAGATTTCCATATCAGCAAAGATGTCACGATCCTTGATTTATAGTTCAGCTACTCACCGGACAAATACACTGAGCGTGGTAGTAGGAAATTTGAGGAAGAGGATAGTCGTACACATTAGACCATTAACTTTATTAATTGTACATCACAAACAAAAATCGTACATGCCACCCACCTAATCGCTCCACTGCGTAGACCACTGTCGATCCACTCCCGATACCCAAAGCTTGGTTATTCTAGGGGATAAACACAATAAACTGGGTCAGTGTTATTCTTGTTGAAATTACACTGTATTTCACGTTGTCAAAGTCATTGGCAGTGTGTTTTCACAGCTTTTCCCATCTTAAACAGTGACTATTTATATCAAATAAACTCCAGGTCATCAGAAAGGTATGGACTAACACATGTTAAGTCTCCCTTTGTACCTATTCACAGGTAAGAACACTTTTTTTTTAGAGATACAGGTCCTTCGGCCCACCAAGTCTGCGCCGCCCAGCGATCCCCGCACATTAACACTATCCTACACACACTAGGGACAATTTTTACATTTACCCAGTCAATTAACCTACATACCTGTACGTCTTTGGAGTGTGGGAGGAAACCGAAGATCTCGGAGAAAACCCACGCAGGTCACGGGGAGAACGTACAAACTCCGTATAGGCGGCGCCCGTAGTCAGGATCGAACCTGAGTCTCCGGCGCTGCATTCGTTGTAAGGCAGCAACTCTACCGCTGCGCCACCGTGCCGTCTGTGTCACCTATTCAGGACAACAGTCTCTCTGTCCTTTCCTTCTTTTGTTGTTTGTTTGTATGTGTCAAATGTATGTTTTTAGAGTTCTTTAACTTGTTTTATGTGGGGGGAGGGAGATGGGGGAAACTTTTTCTAATCTATTACTTCGACGGAGATGCGTTTTTGTTTCTGTGTCGAATCTCCGTCTGCACTGCGGCCTAACATCGAGGAGTTGGCGGCCTTTGCCGGAGACCGACTTCGTGAGCTCCACCGCGGGTGCCTGCGGGACTTAAATGGTGAAGCTCGTGATTCCTTTGCCAGGGATCGACCACTGAGCTTCGATGTGTCGGACTGAAGGACCTGTTTCCACAACATATGACTACAACTACTCCACTATATCAAATCCTACTGGCAACCTCCCTCTCTATCAAAGCCCCATTCCCTCCCTAACCATCTAACTCTTCCTTCCTGCGAAGCAGTCTCCCTTCTATTGACTTCATCTACACCATGTTGCCACGGCAAGGCCACCAGCATAATCAAGGACAAGTCTCACTCCCTCTTCTCCCCTCTCTCATCAGACAAAATGTAACTGCGAATTCACACACCTCCAGATTCAGGGACTGGTTCTACGGTTCAGTTTAGTTTATTGTCAAGTGCATCGAGGTACAGTGAAAAGCTTTTGTTGTGTACGAACCAGCCAGCGGAAAGACAATACATGATTACAATAGACAATAGGTGCAGGAGGAGGCAATTCGGCCCTTCGAGCCAGCGCCGCCATTCAATGTGATCATGGCTGATCATTCTCAATCAGCACCCCGTTCCTGCCTTCTCCCCATACCCCCTGACTCCGCTATCCTTAAGAGCTCTATCTAGCTCTCTCTTGAATGCATTCAGAGAATTTGCCTCCACTGCCATCTGAGGCAGAGAATTCCACAGATTCACAACTCTCTGACTGAAAAAGTTTTTCCTCATCTCCGTTCTAAATGGCCTACCCCTTATTCTTAAACTGTGGCCCCTGGTTCTGGACTCCCCCAACATTGGGAACATGTTTCCTGCCTCTAACGTGTCCAACCCCTTAATAATCTTATATATTTCGTTAAGATCCCCTCTCATTCTTCTAAATTCCAGTGTATACAAGCCTAGCCGCTCCAGTCTTTCAACATACGACAGTCCCGCCATTCCGGGAATTAACTTAGTAAACCTACGCTGCACCCCCTCAATAGCAAGAATATTCTTCCTCAAATTTGGAGACCAAAACTGCACACAGTACTCCAGGTGCGGTTACAATTGAGCCATCCAGTGCACAGACATATGTAAAGGGAATAAGGTTTAGTGCAAGATAAAGCCAGCAAAGTCCGATCAAAGATAGTCCGAGGGTCACTAATGAGATAGATAGTAGTTCAGCACTGCTCTCTGGTTGTGGTAGGATGGTTCAGTTGCCTGATAACAGTTGGGAAGAAACTGTCCCTGAATCTGGAGGTGTGCGTTTTCATACTTCTATACCTTTTGCTCGATGCGAGAGGGGAGAAGAGGGAGTGGCCAGGGTGCGATTCGTCCTTGATTATGCTGCTGGCCTTGCCGAGGCAGCGTGAGGTGTAGATGGAGTCAATGGAAGGGAGGTTGGGGTTTTTTCGGTGTTCTGGCTGCGTCCACAATTTACTGCAGTTTCTCGCGGTCTTGGATGGACCTGTTCCCAAACTATGCTGTGATGCTGCTTCCCAGGTTTTATCCGGCAACTGAACCGTCCTATCACCAACTAGAGCGCATTCATGAGCAACTTCAAACTACCTCAATGGAGATCCTTGGACTATCATGCATCGGATTTTACTTTGCACTAAACGTCATTCCCTTTATCCTATATCTGTACACTGCGGACGGCCTGATTGCAATCGTGCAAAGCTTTTTTCGCTGACTGGATAGCACACAACAACAAAAAAACTTTGCACCTTGCTTATAATAAAACACTAGACCAAGTGGACCCGTTGGGCCCAAACCTCTCCTGCATTGGTGTAGCACCCTCTCCTCCCGCCCTCCCCACCCCCCCTCTCCCTCCTCCCTCCCCACTCCCTCCTTCCCCCCTTTCCCCTCCCCCCCACTCCATCCCCCTCAACCCCCCTTATCCTCCCCCTCCCCCTCCCTCCCTAGGAGATAGATTTAAAGTTTAAAATGTGAATAGCTATAACACCGATTTCAATGAAACTTCTTCCATTAGCACCAAAGGGATGACGGTGAGTAAGGTGGGCCTAAAATTGTCGCACTGTCGTGTACCGTTTTGGCTGAAGTTCAGTCACAAACAAGACAACAAACGAGAGTTTTAGTATATAGATGACAATAATAAACTGAACTCTTCCAAAATACTCCTGCCTTTCCGAATCTCCACTCCTCTCTCTAAAACTGCCTGGTAAAACCCCCTCCCCCACTCCCATTTCCTGTGGCAACTCTCTCTGCGTGCTGTTCCAGAAGAGGGTCCATTGTACTGGCGTGTGGAATGATTTAACTGGATAGCATGCAGAACAAACCTTGCACCATATCCCTGCACATGTGACAATAATAAACTAAACAATCCCTTCCACAATTACACCATCAACGTTCCTCCCCATGAATATAGAAAGAAAGAACTGCAGATGCTGGTTACCACACAAAAGGACACAAAGTGCTTGAGTAACTCAAGAGTGGTTTATTCTCATACGTCCCAGATAGAACTTCTTTACTTGCAGCAGCACAACAGAAGATGTAAACATAGTACACTGTGAACAGTATGATAAACAGGAAATAAAGTTCAGTGTGTATATATACACACATATGTACAGATATATACACATATATACACGTGTGTGTGTATGTCGACATATATAAATTATATATGTGTATATCCCCAGGGCCATAGCTGCTATGAACCAGTCCTGCTGAGCCGGATGGTCACAACGCATAGATCAACTTGCACTTTACCCTGTCTAAAACTGTTACAATTGTTTCGTTGGGTTGCTGTTGTCTAAATTACTTAAATTATTGCATCGTATGGGAGGCGCATTCTCAATCTCGTTGTACCACTGGGTACAATGACAATAAAGATATATTGTATTGTATTGTATTGTATTGTATGTGTGTGTACATATATATATGTGTGTATATATTACACAACTGAAGAACTTCAGTCTGAAGAAGGGTCTCGACCCGAAACGTCACCCATTCCTTCTCTCCCGAAATGCTGCCTGACCTGCTGAGTTACTCCAGCATTTTGTAAATAAATACCTTCGATTTGTACCAGCATCTGCAGTTATTTTCATATATTACACAACTTTTTTCCTGTTTATTATATTTACATTTATTTACACACACATATATAGACATACATACAAAAAAAAACAACCAGCAAATGTGAAAAAAGACGAAACCATTGCCCCCAAGTCTATGTAGTTCAGAACTATGTGGCTCAGCAGGCCAGGCAGCATTTCTGGAGAACTCCATGGTCTCGTCTGAAAACATCATCAACCCGTGTTCTCCAGAGATGCTGACTGACCTGCTGAGTTATGCCAGCACTTTGTGTCCATTTGTGTATTAACCAGCATCTGCAGTTCTTTGTTTTTACATTTTGACTGCTCCACTGCAAATTCTCCTCAAAGTATGCCAACTTTGAACAAGTTATTCTCCTCTCTGACAGTTCTCTCAGTCTGAAGAAGGGTCTCGACCTGAAATGCCACCTGTCCATGTTCTCCAGCAATGCTGCCTGAACATTGCCCCCCTCCCCTCTTCTTCTCCCCATCCTCCTGTCCTCTCCCCTCCTCCTCCTCCTGTCCTCTCCCCTCCTCCTCCTCCTCCTCTTCTCCTCCCCCTCGCCTCTTCTCCCCTCCTCCTCCTCCTCCTCTCCTCTCCCCTTCTTCTCCTCTCCCCCCTTGTCCCCCTCTCTTCACATCTCCCCTCTTCATCTCCTCTCCCCTTTCTCCTCCTCCCCTCTCCCCTTGTCCCCCCTCTCCTCTCCCCTTGTCCTCTCCTCCTCCCCCTTGTCCTCTCCTCCTCCTCTCCCACTTCTCCTCTCCCCCTTCTCCTTCTCCCCCCCTCCTCTCCCCCCCTTGCCCCCCTCTCTTCACCTCTCCCCCCCTTGCCCCCCTCTCTTCACCTCTCCCCCCTTGTCCCCCTCTCTTCACCTCTCCCCCCTTGTCCCCCTCTCTTCACCTCTCCCCCCTTGTCCCCCTCTCTTCACCTCTCCCCCCTTGTCCCCCTCTCTTCACCTCTCCCCCCTTGTCCCCCTCTCTTCACCTCTCCCCCTTGTCCCCCTCTCTTCACCTCTCCCCTCTTCTCATCCTCTCCCCCCTCTCCTCTCCCCCTCTCCTCTCCCCCCTTGTCCTCCTGTCCCCCTTCTCCTCTCCCCCCTCTCCTCTCCCCTCTCCTCACCCCCCTTCTCCTCATCTCCCCCTTCTCCTCTCCCCCTCCTTACCCCCCTTCCCCTCTCCCCTCTCCTCCCCCCTTGCCTTGTACTCCTCTCCCACCCCACCCCCCAGTTCCCTGGCTGGGGCAGCTCACCTGCACATGGTTATCCACAGCCATGTAGCCAGCCTTCTGCTTCGCCTGCTCCTCCTGCTGCTCCATGCCTGCGCTGAACTTCCTGGTGCCTGTCAGCCTGTGCAACTCCACGCCTCCCCCCAGCCTCTGCACCAAGGTTAGCAGCCGCTGCAACATCTCCTCCTCTCTCTCTCCCTCCCTCCCTCCCTCCCTCTCACACACACTCACCCCTTTCACCCTGGGAAATGTAGTCTCTCTCTTTGCACACTACAACTCCCAGCCTGCACCCTCCAAACAACACCAAGCCAAGTGGAGCTCAAGTTAAATGCCTGCAAGTTGAATGCCTGCAAGTTAAATGCCTGCAGTGGACATTGCATTCGCAACATGTGTGGAAAGCAATTTATTTTTATTATTATTATTATCATTATTGTGCAATGCAATCAACATGCTGCAAATGCAGTAAAGCAATATCTTTACTGCATTTGCAACGTGGTGCACTGGAAGGGTAATATTTACTCTGGGGAAATGTGCCACAGGCAATGATGGTCCAATTCTATACTGCCATCGTAGAGTCCGTCCTCACCTTCTCCATCATGGTCTGGTTTGGCTCAGCCACCAAGCACGACATCCGGAGGCTGCAACGGATCGTTCGATCAGCTGAGAAGGTTGTTGGCTGTTGCCTTCCCCCCATTGACGAACTGTACACTGCAAGGGCCAGGAAGCGAGCGGGCAAGATCATCTCTGACCCCTCTCACCCTGGCCACAAACTCTTTGAAGCACTTCCCTCTGGAAGGCGACTCCGGACTGTCAAAGCAGCCACAGCCAGACATAAAAACAGCTTTTTTCCCACGAGTAGTAGATCTACTCAACAACCAAACATCTGTAGTCTCTTTTTGCTCTGGTTTATTTCACTCACATGTTTAAACTGTAATGTTGTATTTTTAATGTTTTAATGTTTTATGCTTTATTCGTAATTGTTTACTGTGTGTTCGTGTCGTTACTTGCGAGCAGAGCACCAAGGCACATTCCTTGTATGTGTACATACTTGGCCAATAAACTTATTCATTCATTCATTCATTCAATCTCTGGTACAGGATAACTTCCAGCCTGCACCAGGTGGATCTCAAGTTAGATTCCTGCAATAGACGTTGCTTTGCTGTATTTGTAACTTGTTGAACGTGAAGCGTGGGAAGGGTGATATTTACTCTGGAAAATGCATAATCTGGTAAACACACAGTCTCTTGCCCAGAGTATGGGATTCAAGAACCAGAGGACATAGGTTTAAAGTCAAGGGAGACCTGAGGATAACATTTTTATACTGTGGGTGTATAGAACAAGCTGCCGGAGGAAGTCGTTAAGGCAGGTACTATCGCAACGTTTAAGAAACATTTAGACAGGTACATGGATAGGCCAGGCTTGAAGGGATGAGGGCCAAACGCAGGCAAACTAGTGTAGATGGGACATGTTGGTCAGAGTGGGCAAGTACTTGCCCTGTTTGCACTCCGTGTGACTTATGACTCAATGACTGAATGTAGTCCACTCTCTGGCACACTATTACTCCCAGCCTGTGTTGTCTAAAATGCCAAGAAACTGTTGCTTTTCCACATTTGCAACCTGTTGATCGTGTTGCACTGGAAGTTTGATATTTACTCTGGGAAATGTAGACCTCTCTCCGACACACTACAACTCCCAACCTGCTTTGCCCAAATAATACCAAGTGGATATCAAGTTAAATTCCTGCAGTAACTACTGCTGATTGGTCAGTGTGAGCTTGGTGGGCCAATTGGCCTGTATCTAAAGAAATTGTACTTGGGTCAAAAAAGACAGGAAATACTGGGAGTATCAGCGGGTCAGGCAGCATCCCTGGAGAACATGGATGGGTGATGTTTCAGGTCTGGACCTTACTTAAGATAGATAAAATACTTCAAAAAATGAGAAACTCCTCAGTCTGTACTTTTTAAGAAGGCTCCACTCCTTCAACATCTGCAGTAAGATGCTAGCAGATGTTCAATCAATCAGTGGTGGCCAGTGCCATCGCCTTCGCTGCCGTGTGCTGGGGGCAGCAGGGCGAAGGCCGCGGACGCCAACAGGATCAACAAACTCATCAGGAAGGCTGGCTCCATCCTGGGGGTGGAGTTGGATTCATGGGAGGTGGTCTTGGAGGGGAGGATGCTCCTCAAACTGTGGAGCATCCTGGATAATCCAGCTCACCCCCTCCATGACACCACTGGTCAACCTGAGGAGCACCTTCAGCAACAGACTGGTTCCACCAAGATGCAGCACAGAATGCCACAGGAGATCCTTCTTTCCTTTGGCTATCAAACTGTACAACTCCTCCCCCTTCAGTCGTGGGGTAGACAGAGACTGAGACTGAGACTGTCTCCCCCCCCCCCCCCGCCCCCTCCCAATCTTTGCACATCCCCAATCCTTTAATGTCATATTTCATGTATTTTGTGTTTTTATGACTGTTGGCAGATCAATTTCCCTCCTGGGATAAATAAAGTTCTATCGTATCGCATCGTAGTCTGAAGAAGGGTCCATCACCTGTCCATGTTCTCCTGGCATGCTGCATGACCTGCTGAGTTACTTCAGCACTTTATGTCATTTTTTTGTAAACCAACATCTGCAGTTACTTGTGTCTACATTGTACTTGGACTATGTTGTGGAATTTGAAACCCTAATGGTTTGCTCAGAACCAGAAAAAGCAGGTTGAATATATTTCTGTATTGTTATAATTTGTTTTTCATTATAATACCTGTTCATCAACAATATGGCATGTAAACCCCTCTGCAGGCAATGATAGATTTTGGAAGAAAAAAGAACAGGAAGACAGATTATTATCTGAATGGTGTAGGAAAGAACTGCAGATGCTGGTTTAAATTGAAGGTAGACACAAAATGCTGGAGTAACTCAGTGGGACAGGCAGCATCTCTGGAGAAAAGGAATGGGTGACGCTTTGGGTCGAGACCCTTCTTCAGTCTGAACAAGGGTCTCGACCCAAAACGTCACCCATTCCTCTTCTCCAGAGATGCTGCCTGTCCTGCTGAGTTACTCCAGTATTATCTGAATGGTAGGAAAGAAAACTGCAGATGCTGGTTTAAATCAAAGGTAGATCCAAGATGCTGGAGTAACTCAGTAACTTATCTGAATGGTGTCAGGTTCGGAAAAGGAGAGGTGCAACGAGACCTGGGTATGCTTGTACATCAGTCACTGAAAGTAAGCATGCAGGTACAGCAGGCAGTGAAGAAAGCTAATGGCATGTTGGCCTTCAATGCGAGAGGATTTAAGATTAGGAGCAAGGAGGTCCTACTGCAGTTGTACAGGGCCCTGGTGAGACCGCACCTGGAGTATTGTGTGCAGTTTGGTCTCCTAATTTGAGGAGGGACATTATTGCTATTGAGGGAGTAGGTTCACCAGGTTAATTCCCGGGATGGCAGGACTGACATATGATGAAAGATTGGGTTGACTGGGCTTGTATTCACTGGAATTTAGAAGGATGAGAGGGGATCTTATAAAAACATATAAAATTCTTAAAGGATTGGACAGGCTAGATGCAGGAAAATTGTTCCCGATGTCGGGGGAGTCCAGAACCAGGGGTCACAGTTTAAGAATAAGGGGTAGGCTATTTAGGACTAAGATGAGGAAAAACTGTTTCACCCAAAGAGTTGTGAATCTGTGGAATTCTCTGCCACAGAAGGCAGTGGAGGCCAATTTACTGGATGTTTTCAAGAGAGAGTTAGATTTAGCTCTTAGGGCTAAAGGAATTAAGGGATACGGGGAAAAAGCAGGAACGGGGTACAGATTTTAGATGATCAGCCATGATCATATTGAATGGCAGTGCTGGCTCAAAGGGCCGAATGGACTACTCCTGCACCTATTTTTCTATGTTTCTATGTTTCTATAGATAAGGAAGTATAAGGTGTGAAAACAGGGCAAAGGGAATAGAGACCAAGGAAAATGTAGAATAAGTCATTGTTTCATCATCAAAGAGCATCTGACGTGGGCAACGCACATTGCCACACTGGTGGGTAAGGCAAAGCAGCGCCTTTACCACCTTAGACAGCTGAGGAAATTCAGAGTGTCTCTGAGGATCCTTCATTGCTTCTACTCTGGGGCTGTAGAGAGCATCCTGTCCGGCAACATTACAGTCTGGTTTGGGAACAGCTCTGCCCAGGACGGGAAGGCCCTGCAGAGAGTAGTGCGTTCGGCAGAACGCACCATGGGAACTACACTTGCCCCCCTGCAGGACCTATACATCAGGAGGTGCAGATCGAGAGCAAGCAAGATTATGAGGGACCCCTACCACCCCAGCAACGGACTGTTCCAGCTGCTACGGTCAGTCAAACGCCTCCGCTGTCACGCTGTGAAAACGGAGAGGATGAGACGGAGTTTCTTCCCACAGGCCATCAGGACTGTTAACGTTTATAACTCCAGGGACTAAATTTTGTCTTCTCTGTATTAATTTTAATTTATATGCTGTAACTGTAATTCTTTTTGTTTTGCACAATCCGCAGGCATTGCCACTTTCATTTCACTGCACATCTTGTATGTGTATATGACAAATAAACTTGACTTGACGACTTGACTTGACTTGCTGGAAGAAGGTAACAACAAAGCAAACAGAGATAAAAAGGTAGTCGGAGACAGTAAGACTGGTTGGAGAACTGGGAAGGGGGAGGGATGGAGAGGGAGGGAAAGCAAGGGTTATTTGAAGTTAGAGAAATTAATGTTCATACCGCTGGGATGTAAGCTGCCCAAGTGAAATATGAGGTGCTGTTCCTCCAATTTGTGCTGGGCCTCTTTCTAACAATGGAGGAGGCCCAGGACAGAAAAGTCAGTGTGGGAATGGGAGGGGGAGTTAAAGTGTCCAGGTAGCTTCAGGCGGACTGAACGGAGGTGTTCAGCGAAACGATCGCCGAGCCTGCACTTGGTCTTGCCGCATAATATTACAGCTTAATGTCCTTTCATTAGAATAGGTCCGTTCTGACGCAAACTGGAAAGGCTTAAAATGACTTGTGGAAAGATGGGATGCCGTTCCTTGAACTTTGCTGGAGCAATGCAGGAGACCAAAGCCAGACGTCAGAGTGGAACTAGGATGGAGAATTAAAGAGACAGGATGAACCTTGAGAACTAAATGTAGGTGCTCTGCAAAATGGACATAAAGTGCAGGCATAACTCAGTTGGACAGGCAGCATCTCTGGAGAAAAAGGGTGGGTGATATTTCCGGTCAGGACTTTTTATTTATCTTTATGCTGGGATAAACCTGCATCTGCAGTTCTTTGTTTCTACATTGTGTTCTGCAAAGTAGTTGCACAATCTATGCTTGGTTTCTTTGGTGTGGAGGAAATAAGTACTCATTATGGTACCACCCCCACCATCAGTCTGAAGAAGGGTCTCGACTCGAAACGTCAACTATCCATGTTCTCCTGAGATGCTGCCTGACTTCCTGAGTTTCTGTGTAGGAACTGCTGGTTTACACTGAAGATAGACACAAAATGCTGGCGTAACTCGGCAGGTCAGGCAGCATCTCTGGTGAAAAGGAATAGGTGATGTCTCGACCAAAAGAGTCACCCATTCCTTTTCTCCAGAGATGTTGCCTGACCTGCTGAGTTACTCCAGCATTTTGTATTTATCTGCTATGTTTCTACTATGCTCTGAAGATAGACATAAAAAAGCTGGAGTAACTCAGCAGGACAGGCAGCATCTCAGGAGAGAAGGAATGGGTGATGTTTCGGGTCGAGACCCTTCTTCAGACTGAGAGTCAGGAGAGAGGGTAACTAGAGATATGGAAGGGTACAAAGAGAATGTAAGGTGTGAAAAGGACAGATCAAAGCAAATGATGGTCTATCTTCGGTGTAAACCAGCATCTGCAGTTCCTTGTGTTGGAAGATTCTGGTTTGCAAAGAAGATAGACACACATTGCTGGAGTAACTCAAGGGGACAGGCAGCATCTTTGGAGAGAAGGAACGAGTGGACACAAATGTTGTGTCTATCTTCGGTGTAAACCAGCATCTGCAGTTATCTTCCTACACATTTCTTCTACTCTGCTCTTTATTTCACAAAATGCTGGAGTAACTCAGCAGGTCAGGCAGCATCTCAGGAGAGAAGGAATGGGTGACGTTTCAGGTCTCGACCCTTCTTCAGACTGAATCGTTTCGGGTCGAGACCCTTCTTCAGTCTGAAGAAAGGTCTCGACCCGAAACGTCACCCATTCCTTCTCTCCCGAGATGCTGCCTGACCTGCTGAGTTACTCCAGCATTTTGTGAATAAATACCTTCGATTTGTACCAGCATCTGCAGTTATTTTTAAACTTCTGCTCAGTTCAATCACATTCTGAACTACAAATCCCACAATGCCATTCGAACGCCAGGACCCCTCTCCCATTCCATGTGACTAAACAGATCGCCCGACAAACAGCAGAAATTAAAGGAAAGAAGAAGGAGCGGGGAATTGAAGGAGGGTGGGCGGAGCGAGGAATTGAAGGAGGGTGGGCGGAGCGAAGCGAGAGATAGTGAGACGTAGAGGTAGGCCTGTGGGTGTCAGGCGTACAGGCGGGTTTCGGGCTGCTGTGGCCGGGGGTCCTGGACTGTCATTGGCGCTGACCCCGAGCAGAGGAGATGGCGGCGCTGGCGGGGAGGCTGGGGGCTGCGGCTCGCCCGTGAGTAACAGCTGTGACCGCTCCGCCATACCGCCCCACACCATCCCACACCACACTACACCCGAGGGGAGAGAGGAGAGAGGGGAGAGGAGAGGAGAGAGAGAGAGAGGAGGGTAGAGAGAGAGGGAGAGAGAGAGAGGAGGGGAGAGAGAGGAGAGAGAGGAGAGAGAGAGAGAGAGAGGAGGGGAGAGAGAGGGAGAGAGAGGAGAGGAGAGAGAGGAGGGAGAGAGAGGGGGAGAGAGAGGGGGGAGAGAGAGGGAGAGGTGAGAGAGAGGAGAGAGAGGAGAGATGAGAAGAGGAGAGAGAGAGGAGAGAGAGAGAGAGAGAGAGAGAGAGAGAGAGAGAGAGAGAGAGAGAGAGGAGAGAGAGAGAGAGAGAGAGAGAGGAGAGAGAGAGAGAGAGAGGAGAGAGAGAGGGGAGAGAGAGAGGAGGGGGGAGAGAGAGGAGGGAGGAGAGAGAGAGGAGGAGAGAGAGGGGAGAGAGAGGAGAGGGAGAGAGAGGAGGGGAGAGAGAGAGAGAGAGAGAGAGAGAGAGGAGGGAGAGAGAGGAGGGAGAGAGAGAGAGGAGGGAGAGAGAGAGGAGGAGAGAGAGGAGAGAGAGAGGAGAGAGAGGAGAGAGAGAGAGAGAGAGAGAGAGAGAGAGAGAGAGAGAGAGAGAGAGAGAGAGAGAGAGAGAGAGATGAGAGAGAGAGAGGAGAGAAGAGGAGGCTATTTCGTGAGTACCAATACCGCTCCACCCCACACTACACACTGCACCCGAGGGGGAGAGAAGAGAGGGGGGGGAGAAAGAGAGGGGGAGAGAAGGGAGAGGGGGGAGGCGAGAGGAGAGGGGGAGGCTGCAGCTCATTCGTGAGTACCAGCACCGCTCCTCCCCGCACCGCCACACAGCGCTCCACCTCACACCGAACTGCTCACACTGTACCCGGGAGGAGGGGTGAGGAGAAAAGAGGGGAGGGGAGGGAGGGGTGAGGAGAAGAGAGAAGAGGGGGAGGAGGGGTGAGGAGAAGAGAGAAGAGGGGGAGGAGAGGAGGGAGAAGAGAGGGGAGGGGGAGGGAGGAGGGGAGGGGAGGGGAGGGGGAGGGGGGAGAAGAGAAGGGAGGGAGGAGGGGGAAGGGAGAGGAGAGAGGAGGGGATGGGAGAATAGGGGAAGGGGAGGGGAGAGGAGAGGGAAGGGAACGGTGAGGAGATGAGGGGAGGGGAGGCTGTGGCACGTCCGTGAGTAACATGCCTCCACCACACCACCCCGCACTGCACTTACTGCACCTGGGGAAGAGTGGAGAGGGCTGATGAGAGAGAGAGACAGTTAGACTTTCAAGAGAGTTAGATTTAACTCTTAGGGCTAACGGAATCAAGGGATATGGGGAGAAGGCAGGAACGGGGTACTGATTTTGGATGATCAGCCATGATCATATTGAATGGCAGTGCTGGCTCAAAGGGCTGAATGGCCTACTCCTACACCTATTTTCTATGTTTCTATGAGATGGTGGTGCTGGCGGGGCGGCTGCGGCTCATCAGTAACACAGTTCCACACCCCCGCATCGTTCCATTCCGCCCCACCCGACCCTGATCCCGGCCAGGAGAGGAGAGGAAATGGCGCTTGTCGGTGAATCTGACTCACTAGCACCTCGCCGGCTGAACCCAATCCACCCCTACTCAGCCCAGCCCATGGGAAAGAGGGAGTGAGAGTGGTTGGATTTGGTGTTTGGGGAGTGCAATCAGAGAGTCATGGAGTGATACAGTGTGGCAACAGGCCCTTCGGCCCAACTTGCCCACACCAGCCAACATGTCCCAGCTACACTAGTCCCACCTGCCCCTGCTTAGTCCATATCCCTCCAAACCTGTCCGATCCACGTACCTGTCTAACTGTCTCTTAAATGATGGGATAGTCCCAGCCTCAACTACCTCCTCTGGCAGCTCGCTCCTTTCTTTCTTCTGGGGGAGAGAGTGGCTTGAGTGTATCATCTGGGGTAAAAGGGGATTGGGTCTATCATTTGGGAGAGAGAGGATTGGGTCTAACGTGGGGAAGAGGGAGTTGGGTCTAATATCTGGAGAAGAGGGGGGTTGAGTATCATTTGGGGTAAAGGGGCTTGGGTCTATCTGCAAGAGAATGGCTTTGCAGTCAATCATTGGGAGAGAGTGGCTTGGGCCTAATATGGGGGAGAGGAGGTTGGATCAAATTTCTGGGTGAGGGAGTGGCTTGGGTCTATTATCTGGGGTAAAAGCGATTGGGTCTATCTTTGGGAGAGAGGGGGTTGGGTCTATCTGGGAGAGAGGGGGTTGGGTCTATCTGGGAGAGAGGGGGTTGGGTCTATCTGGGAGAGAGGGGCTCGGGTATATCCAGGGGTGCAGTGCTGCCAGAGCTCACCATCTCTGAAAAAAAAAATAACCCAAAATAAACCGGGGAATTTTAACTAGCGGGGAATTTAACAGCGGCAGCTCCAGCACCAGTGACAGCTCCAGCATCTAAAAAATTAGCACTGCAACACTTGGTATAACTGGCAGAGTAGCTTAGGTCTATCATTTGGAGAGTGGGCTGTGGGTCTAATATCTGGGGGAAAGGGGCTTGGGTTTACCTCCTGGGAGAGATGGGATTGGGTCATCAAGAGTGTTTTACAAGAATGTTTTACACAAGAGAAGCAACCCATGTGTAGCAAGTTCTGGGCATGGATTGCCAAGAGTTAAGTGAAATTTGTGTCAGCAGGGCCAGGCTATGACCAGCTCAACAAGAGAGAGTATTCATCCATCCATGTTTTTAAACGTCATCGACAAAACAACGTCATGGTGGCGCAACGGTAGAGTTGTTGCCTTAGAGCGCCAGAGATCCAGGTTCGATCGGGTGCTGTCTGTATGGAGTTTGTACGCTCTCCCCGTGACCTGGTGGGTTTTCTCCAGGATCTCCAGTTTCCTCTCACACTCCAACGATGTACAGGTTTGTAGACTGATTGGCTTGGTATAATTGTCAACTGTCCTTAATGTGTGTAGGATAGTGTTAGTGTGCGTGGATCGCTGGTTGGCATGGACTCGGTGGGTTGAAGTGCCTGTTTCCTTGCTGTCTATAAACTAAATTAAATTCTGGCTCTGTCCTTGCTTGATCTAATGTGCAATTCTTGTTTGTGGGTCTGGTTTTAAAAACCCCCCAGATAATTTGGAATTAAGAGAGACCCAAGAAGATACGGATGCTGGAATCTTGAACAAAGCACAAAGTGCTGGAGGTTCTCAGCAGGTCGGGCAGCATCTGAGGAGGGCCAAAGGGCTGATGTTTTGGGTCGGAACCCTTCTTCAGTCTGATTTAATTTGGAATTAAAATAGAAGATGTTGGAGATACTCAGCAGGTCAGGCAGCCTTTGCAGGGAGAGAATTAAAGCTAATGTTTCAGGTTGATGGCTTTTTATCAGAATTGGAAACTGTGAAAATAAGCATGAATAGAGGAGTGTTGTAGAGAACAGAAGTATGCCGGTGATGGGGTGGTCACCAAGTGAATGTTTCGATTAGTTTGGAGATCAGCGTGGTAACAAGTTCTTTAGCCCACCAAGTCCGCACTGGCCAGAGATCCCCGCACACATACACACTACCCTATTGAGGACCATTTACAATTATACCAAGCCAATTAACCTACAAACCTGTACGTCTTTTGAGTGTGGGATGAAACCAGAGATCCTGTAGAAAACCCGCGCAGGTTACTGGGAGAAGATACAAAGTCCATACAGACAAGCACCCAGTCACGATCGAATCGGGTCTCTGGCGTTGCAAGGCAGCAACTCTACCGCTGCGCCACCGTGCCGACCTATGCTGGATACATAAATGCTGTTGGTAAATAGGGAGAGGCAAACTGGAGCTAAGAAGAGTTAAAAGCAATGCTGGAAATATGAGAGGTAAAAGACAGCAGTTGTTGGAAATGTGAAACGAGAGGGAGTGCTGGAGGTATTCAGCAGGTCAAGTAGCATCGGTGAAGAGAGAAAGAACTGACCAAGTTGGATGACCCTGGCCAGTTGTGACGTACATGAGAGGCCAGTTATCTGAACTTGTTGAATGTTCCTGCTTTGTGTCAGAAGTGGCCATTTCTGATGCAAGGTCATCCACCTGCAGCATGAATTCTGTTTTCCTCTCTATCTATGCTACCTGACCTATTGAATTCAATCAGTCTGACGAAGGGTCTCAACTTGAAAAGCAGCCTATCCATTTCCACAACAGATGCTGAGTTGAGTTTGCTCAAGATTCCAGCATCTCCAGTGCCTTGTTTCTCTGCTGGATTTCTTTCTCTAAAATTTTCCTCTTTTTTTCTGGTTTCCACAGCTGCAGTTCTTTCCTTTCTAAATAATTTAGAAATTCATTTTGTTTCAAGCCACATGAACTAACACTGTGCCATCTGAAACATTTTGGTCAGATTGCTCTCAGCTTCTGTGTATCAATCTATTTTTAGTTTAGTTTAGAGATACTGTGCGGAAACCGGCCCTTTGGCACATCGAGTTTGCACCGACCAGCGATCCCTGTGCACTGGCACTATCCTACACACCAGGGACAATTTTCAATTTTTGCTGATGCCAATTAACCTACAATCCTGTATGCCATTGGAGTGTGGGGGGAAACCAGAGCACCTAAAGAAAACCCACTCGGTCACGGGGAAAACGTACAATCTCTGTTTTCAAGAGAGAGTTAGATTTAGCTCTTCGGGCGAAGGGAATCAAGGGATATGGGGGAAAAAGCCAGAACGGGGTACCGATTTTGGATGATCAGCTATTTATTTTCTGCCACAGAAAGCAGTGGAGGCCAATTCACTGGATGAATTTAAAAGAGAGTGAGATAGACCTCTAGGGGCTAGCGGAATCAAGGGGTATGGGGAGAAGGCAGGCACGGGTTACTGATTGTGGATGATCAGCCATGATCACAATGAATGGTGATGCTGGCTTGAAGAGCCGAATGGTCTCCTCCTGCACCTATTTTCTATGTTTCTGTCTAGTTCTGGTCCATTTCTTCCCCTCTCGTTTTCTCTAGCGCTTTGCTTTTGCTTTCTGGACATATTCTTAATTTTATGTCTTTTCTTAAGTATAAAGAAATTAAGTAGGTGCTTTCTCCTCCAGAATTTGTAAAAGTTCCACACTCTTCCATTTAACCTTTGAAGCTTCTTTGTAACGTTGCCCAGTACTTTGACCTTTGACAGGTGGAATTGTTAACTTTTGATCAATCCCCGATCATCCATTAAAATATATTGCCTTGTGTGAAACGTCTGTTTCTGACTTGGTCTTTTGTGAGTTATGTACGAAATTGAAGCTTCTGACTCGTATAATGCCGTGCACCTTTGTTCCCACATGACAACATTTTCTCTGGAAATCATGATAAACGGTCCAAATATTTAGTTTAGTCTTAGTTTAGAAATACAGCATGGAAACAGCTCCTTCGGCTCACCGAGTCCGCACCGACTCGCGATCCCCCTTTATACTAGGCCTATGTTATCCCAGTTTTGTATCCTACACACTTGGTGCAAATTACAGAAGCCAATCAACCTTCAAACCTGCACGTCTTTGAAATGAATGAGGAAACGGTGCGGGCGGCACGGTGGCGCAGCGGTAGAGTTGCTGCTTTACAGCGAATGCAGCGCCGGAGACTCAGGTTCAATCCTGACTACGGACGCTGTACTGTAAGGAGTTTGTACGTTCTCCCCGTGACCTGCGTGAGTTTTCTCTGAGATCTTCGGTTTCCTCCCACACTCCAAAGATGTACAGGTATGTAGGTTAATTGACTGGGTAAATGTAAAAATTGTCCCTAGTGTGTGTAGGATAGTGTTAGTGTGCGGGGATCACTGGGCGGTGCGGACTTGGTGGGCCGAAAAGGCCTGTTTCCGCGCTGTATCTGAAATATGAAAATATGAAAAAAATATGAAACCAAAGCACCCAGAGGAAAGCATCCAGATTTAGAACGGAGATGAGGAAAAACGTTTTCAGTCAGAGAGTTGTGAATCTGTAGAATTCTCTGCCTCAGAAGGCAGTGGAGGCCAATTCTCTGAATGCATTCAAGAGAGAGCTAGATAGAGCTCTTAAGGATAGCAGAGTCAGGGGGTATGGGGAGAAGGCAGGAACGGGGTACTGATTGAGAATGATCAGCCATGATCACATTGAATGGTGGTGCTGGCTCGAAGGGCCGAATGGCCTCCTCCTGCACCTATTGTCTATTGAAACCCACGCTGTTTAGTTTAGTGTTTAGTTTAGTTTAGAGATACAGCACGGAAACAGGCCCTTTGACCCACCGAATCCGCACCGACCAGCGATCCCCGTGCACTAAAACTATCCTACACATTAGGGACAATTTAGAATCTTTATCGAAGCCAATTAATCTACAAGTCAGTGCGTCTTTGGAATGTGGGAGGAAACCGGAGCACCTGGGGAAAACCCACGCTGTCACAGGTAGAACGTACAAACTCCCTACAGACAGCGCCCGTAGCCAGGATGGGACCCAGATCTCTGACGTTGTAAGGCAGTAATTCCACTTCTGCACCACTATGCTGCCCGAATAATAATGTTGATAACGAAGCCATTTGTCTTTCCAGAATAAGAAAATAACTGCAGATGCTGGTACAAATCGATTTATTCACAAAATGCTGGAGTAACTCAGCAGGTCAGGCAGCATCTCGGGAGAGAAGGAATGGTAGACCCCCGAGATGCTGTCTGACCTGCTGAGTTACTCCAGCATTTTGTGAATAAATGTCTTTCCAGAATAATGTGAATATTTTCTGCACCAGCAATCAATTTGTTCTTTGATATTAATATATTTTTTTACAAATTCTGTTCTGACATTGATTTCTTGCTGGATCACTCATTTTGTGTGGATAATTTCCTTCCATCCGTTCTGATTTTCTCTTTGCTAATTTTAAATGAATGTTTTTTTTCCCCCTTTCCTCAATTTATTTTACTATTAGATAATCTCTGTACCACCTCCCACAAATTCAAATGTTGGCACTTTTCTACAGTGCCTTCAGCTACTTTGAATACATGTTGTCAAGTTGGAAAGGGTACGGAGAAGATTTACACGGCGTTGCCAGGAGTCGAGGGTCTGAGCTATAGGGAGAAGTTGAGCAGGCTAGGACTCTTATCGAGGCATATAAAATCATGAGAGGAATAGATCGGGTAGACGCAAAGTCTCTTGCCCACAGTAGAGGAATTGAGAACCAAAGGGCATAGGTTTAAGTTGGGGGGGAAGATTTAATCGGAACCTGAGTGGTAACTTCTTCACACAAATGGTGGTGGGTGTATGGAACAAGCTGTCAGAGGACGTAGTTGAGGCAGGGACTATCGCAACGTTTATGAAACATTTAAACAGGTACATGGATAGGACGGGTTTAGAGGGATATGGGGCAAACGCAGGCAGGTGGGACTGGTGTAGATGGGACGTTGGTCAGTGTGGGCAAGTTGGGCCGAAGGGCCTGTTTCCATGCTATATGTATGACATGTGGATAGATCTAGATTTTTTTGAGTTAGAGCTGCAGATTTATGTAGATGGAAGAAAGCATGTTTACTGTGATGTTTCCAATTATAACATTCTTGTCAATAGTTATGCTGCCCAAATGGCAAACTGCTGGAGGAACTCAGGTATGTGGATAGGAAAGTTTAGTGTAGTGATACAACATGGAAACAGGCCCTTTGTCCCACTGCGCTGACCAGCGATCATTGCACACTAATACTATCCTACATACACTAGGGACAATTTACAATTTTTTACTGAAGCCAATTAACTGACAAACCTGTACGTCTGTGGAGTGTGGGAAGAAACTAGAGCCCCCAGAGAAAGCCCACGCAGGTCACAGGGAGAGCGTACCAACTCCGTACAGACAGCACCATACTCAGGATCGAACCTGGGTCTCTGAATCTGTAAGGCAGCAACTCTACTACTGCGCCACCGTGCCAAAGTTTGGAGGGATATGGGCCAAACACAGGCATCTTAGTTGGCATGGGCAATTTGGGCCGAAGGGCCTAGTTTCCGTGCTGCATGGCTTTATTACTTTTAGGATTTTGATGAAACGATTGCCCAGTCTATGCTTGGTCTCTCCGATGCGAAGGAGATCTATAGGGAGCAGCGAATGCAGTAGATAGGTCTGGAAGAGGGGCACGCGAACCTCTGACACATCTGGCAGGACAGCTGTCGTTGCTGGTGAGAGGTGAGGTGGATATAGGTCAGACTATTATTTCTTACGGAAGAGCTGTCTGAGAAAATAAAGATCGAGTGTAGTTCATATATTACACACACACACACACACACACGCACACATGCATATGTGCGTGTGTGTATGCATATGTGAGTGTGTATGCATATGTTTGTGTGCATATGTGCGTGTGGATGCGCATGTGTGCGCACATGCACGTTTACGTGCGTGTGTATGCGTACAGGTGTGTATATGCGTATGTGGGTGTGTATATGCGTATGTGGGTGTGTATATGCATATGTGGGTGCGTATATGCATATGGGTGTGTATATGCGTGGGTGTGTATATGTATATGTGTATGGGTGTGTATATGCATGTGTGTGCGCGTATTTATGCATTTGTATATGCGTATGTGTATGCGTATATATGCGCGTGTGTATATGTGTGTGTCTGTATGTATATAATATACACACATATATATATATATATGAGTGTATATATATGCATATGTGTGTATGTATGTATGTATGGGCATTCAAAGCCTCGGAAAAAGTTATTCATGGAAATCTAATTAAAGCAAACATTGGCATCTAGCACTGGATTTTAAAAATAATAATATAATAAACAAGTTTGATTGTAGAGATATAATGTAAAACTGAGGAGATGTAGAATGGAGTGTTATCAGCTTCAGTGAATAAGCTCTTGTTAGTTTTGCTTTGTATAATTGACCTTTGTGCTATAACTAATTGTAGTTGCTTTGTTAAATTTGCAGCAATATATTTGGGAGCGGCCCCAGAGCAAGGATGCAGTTAATTATTTTCAAAAGAATTTAAATTGGTTACCAAACTGGCACATTAGAATTTATTAATGGCCCATTCATTATATTCTATAGGGGACAAAAGCATATTTAACCACAACACTGCACAAACGGAATTGGGTTAGCTAATCACCATTTATGGAAAGTCTGAAAATACTAGCATCTTTGCTGCTAAAATCTGAACAATGTGACTGTTCATTGCATAAGAGATTAAACAAATCCAAAGGGATTATGCACCGAGGTTTATAATCCTCCACTTTATAATCCTCGCCAGACTCTCATGACGTTGAGGCCAAGTTCTGCTCTAACAAGTTTGCTGAGTACACCACTGCAGTAGTCGTATCTCACGACAACTATTTTCCCTCTCACCATAAACCCGTGTTCTCTGGCTCTTGATATCCCAGCTCTGCTCATAAGGTCATAAGGAATAGGAGTCGAATTAGGCCATTCGGCCCATCAAGTCTACTCCGCCATTCAATCACAGCTAATCTATCTCTTCCTCCTAACCCCATTCTCCTGCCTTCTCCACATAACCTCTGACACCCGTACAAATGAAGAACCTATCTATCTCTGCTTTAAAAATATTCACTGAAGTCCTCCACAGCCTTCTGTGGCAAAGAATTCCACAGATTCACCACCCTCTGCCTAAAGACATTTCTCCTCATCTCCATCCTAAAAAAAATGTCCCTGGTCATTCTTTCTCCCTGCTGCTCTTAGGCAATTTTTTACATTTGCTCTTAGGCAATTTTTTTACATTAGGGACAATTTTTTACATTTGCCCAGCCAATTGACCTACATGCCTGTACGTCTTTGGAGTGTGGGAGGAAACCGAAGATCTCAGAGAAAACCCACGCAGGTCACGGGGAGAACGTACAAACTCCATACAGATGTGGAGAGGATGTTTCCACTCATGGGAGAGTCTAGGACCAGAGGTCACTGCCTCAGAATTAAAGGATGTTCCTTTAGGAAGGTGATGAGGAGAAATTTATTTAGTCCTAGGGTGATGAATTTGTGGAATTCTTTACCACAGAAGGCTGTGAAGGCCAAGTCAATGGATATTTTTGAGGAGAAAGTCTGAGAATGGGGTTAGGAGGGAGAGGTAGATCAGCCATGATTGATTGGCGGAGTAGACTTGATGGGCCGAATGGCCTAATTCTGTCCCTCTCATGACCTGGTGAACAAGGGATTCCGGTGATATGGGGATAAGGCAGGACAGCAGAGATCGGCAGAGGGTCAGCAACAATTGTTTTGGATGGAGGGGCAGGCTGGAGTGTCGTATGTCCATATTTTGCTCCTGTTATGTTGTTAAAAAATCATGTGATGTGCATATTTTGTGACAAATGGCATCCTGATTGTGTGCTACATACATTGTCACCCTCCTATTGCTCTCATATTGGGCTCAGTCTGAAGAAGGGTCTTGACCCAAAACATCACCCGTTCCTTCTCTTCAGAGGTGCTGCTGCCTGAGTTACTCCAGCATTTTGTGACTCTCATATTGAACCTCGTTCACGGTATGAAGTAACTCATGCAGTGTAGGAACCATTTGCGTTTGTGCTGACTTGACTGTTTTAGCATATTATATTATTTTGCATAGATACCTTGCTGTATTATTTTGGACACGTGGGGGCTGTAGTGACATGAATACATATATTTGTTTTGTGCTGAACTTTTTTTTTGTGCCTGTGTGCTGTGATGTCTGTTTCTTATTGTGTTTTTAGTACCTGCTCTAATGTATAGCACTTTGGGCAACATGGGTTGTTTTTAAATGTGCTTTATAAATTAAAAAATAAATAAATGTATATATATGGGCATAATGGACTGGGAGTGTTAAAGTTCGTTTCTTAAAACAGACAACAACATAAACAGTTAAAGGTAAACCAAGCAAAGCTTTAATTATCGTCAGACGGGAGTGGGGGGATCAGTGCTAAGGGTGTATGACCGTAGTCAGCACTCCCCCAACTTCCACTCAAAGATAAAGCATTTTCGCAGCATTTCTATACAGAATTTGCAGCAAGAATGTTTAACACAACATTTCCTTCAAATCAATCACATTGTATTAGAACAGAATATACTTGTCACCCTAAAGTCATAAATTATTTTACACAATAAGTCATTAGTCGAAGGTAAGGACCCTTATCATACCACAGAAGGCCCTGTTTTCTCACTCCCACAAATAGTCAACAGTTAACCACATCCTAATCTTAACGAGAGCATTGTCCATCGTCTTTCCCGGACATCTTTCCCAGGGATAACAGGATGTACCACTCTAGAGACTTTAAGAATTGCATAGTCTTATCCTGCCTGGTGCAATTTTGCAAACATCAGCTATTCAGGACCCAAAGTTCAGGCTCATCCTGTTCATTCATTCTACCATTTTATTGTTCCTGTGGTTTCCAGGGATTGTAAGTTTCAGCTACCAGACACATCCTTATGAGCAATTAGCAGTCCTTCACCTTCAACAATATAGAAGCCCCAAAAGCATAATGGCCAAGCATCCCATCATGCAAAGTTAATGGCCATTAACTCTTTCAGCAGGAGTCAGAACTAGGTAGTATATCTGGGGATGCGGAGACGGGAGGAGTCAAACACTGGGAGTTTGGTGAGTTACAGTTCTTACCAGACCTGCAACAGACCTGTGACGAGAGCTGAAAGCTTGGGGAGCTGCAGACCTGCAACAGACCTGTTTGTACTACTACTTCAATAAACGACTAATTAAACTGAAAATACGTTTGGAAAATCTCTCTGGTTTGCGTCAAGTTCACTCCCACGCCCTGTGAAGTAATGGCAATCGGTAAGGACTTTATTGGAAAAGACTGAAGTTTCCATTACATGCAGTATTAATTTTACCTTATTTGTTCGTTGCAGTGGAGCGCAGTGGAGTGAGACACTGCTACAACAGTTCAAGGCAAAACCTCTACATAGACAAGACAACAAAGGTCATATGTCAAGGTTTTACTGGAAAACAGGTGCGTCACGTTTGCTTTCTGTCTGAATTTGCTTTCTGTCTGACTACTGTCTGAGTATGGGTTAAATGCAATTTATTTCCATTTTGTAACTTAAATTGTTCACTTGGTCCGAGTTTATATTTTCCTTGAAATCTCGATGTAAGTGTTGAGATACAGTATAGTATACGAACAGTGGCGCCCTCCTGTGGGCTCGGTGCAAATCAGTTTACTTTTATTGAAGTGGAATTAAAATATCAACCTTCTGATTGTAAAGTGTGAATGCCAAGACTGCCTCATTTAATAGCATTGCAGCCGTAACAAGTTCTACTGGAAACTCAGAGAAATTCTTCACCATTTGGTGCAAAAACCCCCCACATTTCCAGAGGATACTCAAGCAGCATCTGTGGAGGCAATGGCATAGTTGGCGTTTCAGGTATTGGATCTTGACCTGAAACATCGCCTATCCCTCTGCCTCCACAGATACTGCTTAATCCTTTGTCTCACTAGTAGTTAAAAAAAAAATCCAGATTACAGCTTCTGCAGTCCCTTATGCCTCTGTTTTCATTTCCAGATGTAGTGCGAGAGGTGGGGGGGGTTGCATTTGATCCAGCTGTGGCGGAGGAAGGCACCTCTGTTCTGTTGGCTGTAGTTGGGGGAGATGGGTTTGGTGCTCTGGCTACAGGTGGGAGGTGGGGTGTGTTGCCATTCCATCTGCGGTATAGGAGGGGATCTGGGAGGTGTCATTCGCCAGACTGAATGGCACATCTTTTAAACTTTTCTCCAGCTGCAATCTAATGCTGATCCCAAATACATCTTCCAGTCTTCTCTCATTTTAGCAATGTGATGCGACTGACTGTCCATTCTACGGATCTGCGATTCACTCTGTTACCAGTACTTTAGTTTATTATTGTCACGTGTATTGAGGTACAGTGAAAAGCTTTTTGTCGCGCGCGAACCAGTCAGCGGAAAGACTAGTCATGATTACATTCAAGCCGTCCACAGTGTACAGATGCAGCTACAGGAGAAAAGGTGCAGCATTTTCCTGTTTCCATGTTGTATGTCACTGTCTCTGACTTGGGGGAAGATTTTAACAAACTCCCATTGGAGCCAACTGTATATTTATTGTTGTCACGCATACGGAGGTACAATGAAAAGCTTTTGTTTGCATGCCAGCCAGTCTTTGGAGACCATGAGAGGAAAAGTTAACGTATGATGAGCGTTTGACTGCACTGGGCCTGTACTCGCTGGAATTTAGACGGATGAGGGGGGGACCTCATTAAAACCCACCGAATAGTGAAGGGCCTGGATAGGGTGGATGTAGAGAGGCTGTTTCCACTAGTGGGAGAGTCCAGAACCATTGGGTATGGCCTCAGAATAAAAGGACTTGCCTTTGGAAAGATGAAGAGGAATTTCTTCAGTCAGAGGAATTCATTGTCACAGACAGCTGTGGAGACCAAGTCATAGGATATTTTTAAGACAGCGATTGACATATTCTTGATTAGGACGCATGTCAAGGGATATGGGGGGAGAAGGCAGGAGAATGGGGTTGAGAGTGAAAGATACAGTAAATCAGCCATGATTGAATGGCGGAACAGACCTGATGGGTCGAATGGCCTATTTCTGCTCCTCTGCTTCTCCTTTATGAACATGAAACCAGACTACCCGGAGGAAACCCACGTGGTCACAGAGAATGTGAAAACTCCACTTATACAGCACCTGAGCTTAGGATCCAACCAGGGTTTCTGGCGCTGTGAGGCAGCAGCACTTCCAGCTGCACCACATTAACTGTTTCTCTTTCTGACTAACCATGAGTTTTTCAGCATTTAAAATTATTTTTTAGTGTTCCCTCGTTGTTTTCAGGTTTGAGTTTGTTAAACTGAGAGAGATATATGCACAGGAACTTCATTGTTAATATTGAGCTGTCCCAGCATATGTTTGAGGAAGCGTTGTGCGTGTAATTTACTACATATATTGAACCTTTTTTGCTCGTGGTGTTTTTCTTTCTTTGTTCATCTTCAGGTGTTTTGTGGCTTCTCTGAAACAAGATTGCCAAATTATGTACCGCAACGCGCTGTCAGCCCATGTCTTGTGGAACTGTTGTGGAGATTGGGTCATTTATCACTGTGAACTTTTGTGGAATTGATGACAATAGGAACTTTTGTTTTAAAAATAGAAAAATAGAGTAAGATTAGCCTTCCATGTGGAACAATTTTTGTCCTAGTTTTTTTTTCTTCCCATTATTGCATCGATTCCCAGTGGCTGTGGGCATCCTAGAATAAAAACAAAAAATAGAGGAAGTACTCAACAGGTCAGGCAGCATCTGTGGGAAACTTAATGAAAACTGTAAATCAACGCATTGGTTAAAAATATCAAACTTACAGAGTTAAAAAAAAAATGGAAGTATTTTCCCCTAAAAAAAAAAAAAGTTATTTGTTTACTATTTCCCCTTGTTTATTGCAGCAATGTTTCTCTGTTGTAGTAGATGGCCTTGCTGTTGGGTTTATTGGATAGATTTCCCCAGCATTGCTTGAGGAGAATTGCAGCGATATATCTTGGCTGGACTTCATGAAGAATTTATTGTTGAAACACAGTTGGGGAAAACTCCAGCTTAAGAGAGGCTATCAGATTTGGACCATCTGTAGTTCTGGCACTAGGGAGAGTATGTGCTTGCAGTTCGGCATGCATCTGCCAAATTTCCCACCATATTCTGGTCTGTTTTTGGTTACAACTGAGTTGAAGGAACTGAGGGAATTTTTTGAGGTTACAAATAAACTGAATAGAAAGTTAAATTATAGATGTTTTCAAACAGAAAAAATATAGAAACATAGAAAATAGGTGCAGGAGTAGGCCATTGTAAAATCGTGGCCACAACCACTTAAAGCCTCGTTACAAAACTCAAGGGCTTTGACTGGATATTTTTGCCCCTCATTTGAGTCAAAAGTTGGGTAGAGCTTTGAATCACATCAGTGACTTAGACCAAATGCTGCCAGCCAATATTTCTAGCCTGTGATATGACTTCAATAGCAACATCCTGAAGAAGGGTGTAGGAATGAACTGCAGATGCTGGATTGAGACAACCAAGAAGCACATGACATAGATTTAAGGTGAGGGTGGGAAGGTAGATAGAGCTCTTAAAGATAGCGGAGTCAGGGTGTATGGGGAGAAGACAGGAACGGGGTACTGATTGTGAATGATCAGCCATGATCACATTGAATGGCGGTGCTGGCTCGAAGGGCCAAATGGCCTACTCCTGCACCTATTGTCTATTTAGCCCTTTGATCCAGCACCGCCATTCAATATGATCATGGCTGATCATCTAAAATCAGTACCCTGCTTTTTCCCCATAACCTTTGATTCCTTTAGCCCAAAGAGCTAAATCTAACTCTCTTGAAACCTAGCTAGCTAGTTAGCTAGCAAGGTAGAGCACAAAATAATCAGTGTAAAAATGGGTAGACACAAAGTGCTGGAGTAACTCAGCAGGTCAGGCAGCATCTCTGGAGAAAAAGGATGGGTAACATTTCATGTCGGAACTGTGTGAAGAAGAGTTGCGATCCGGAAGATCACCCATCCTTTTTCTCCAGAGATGCTGCCTGAACCGCTGAGTTACTCCAGCACTTTGTGTCTATCTTCGGTGTATACCAGCATCCGCAGTCACTTCCTACACACAGTGTAAAAATGGGTCTGTGCAAAGGTTAAAAAAATAATTGCCTTTAATGACGTACAGAGGGATTCGGGGGTCCAGATCCACAACTCATTGAAAAGGGCAACACATGTGCTAGAGTGGTAAAGAAGGCAGATGGCAAGGGTGCCTTCCTGGGTTAAGCCATTGAGTATCAGAGTCAGGAAGTCATGATGCAGCTTTGTGGGATTTTGGTTCGGCCACATCCTCACCTTCTCTATCATGGCCACCAAGCACGACATTCGGAGGCTGCAAATAATCGTTCGATTAGCCGAGAAAGTTGTTGGCTGCCGCCTTCCCCCCAAATTGACGAGCTGGACACTGCAAGGGCCAGGAAGCGAGCGGGCAAGATCATCTCTGACCCCTCTCACCCTGACTACCCAAAGGTATTTATTCACAAAATGCTGGAGTAACTCAGCAGGTCAGGCAGCATCTCTGGAGAGAAGGAATGGGTGACGTTTCGGGTCGAGTCTGAAGAAGGGTCTCGACCCGAAACGTCGCCCCCCAGAAAATATCTGCAGTTATTTTCTTATTTCTTATACACCCTGACTACCATCTCTTTGAAGTACTTCCCTCTGCGAGGCGACTCCGGACTGTCAAAGCCAGACATAAAAACAGCTTCTTCCCAGATGCAGTAGCTCGACTCAACAGCCAAATGTCTGTGACCTCTTTTTACTCTGGTAATTTATTTTCACATGTTTAAATTATAATGTTTTATTTTTTAATTGTCTGCTGTATATCGTGTTTATACCATGCATAGTGCAGTTGAGGGAACTGAGGGAATTTTTTGAGGGTACAAATAAACTGAATGGAAAGTTAAATTATAGATGTTTAGAAACATAGTAAAAATGTAGAAACATAAAAAAATAGGTGCAGGAGTAGGCCATTCGGCCCTTCGAGCTTTTACCATGTGCGAGCAAAGCACCAAGTCAAATTCCTTGTATGTATACATACTTGGCCAATAAATTTATTCTGACTTCTGACTGACTTCTGATTTGGGGTGTTGTGTGCAGTTCTGGTGGCTGCTGCATTACTGGAAAGTTATGGAGGCTTTGGGAAGGTATAGAGGAGGTTTACCAGAAAGATGCCTGGGTTGAGGGGCATTGGCAACAGGGAGAGGTTAGACAGATTGTTTTCCCTGGAGCGCTGGAGGTTGAGGGGGAGACCTGATAGAAATATATAAAATGATGAGAGGCATAGATAGGGCAGACGGCCTGAACCATTTGCCCAAGGCAGAAAAGTCAAAGACTAAATGGCACAGCTTTTAAGTGAGAGGGGCAAAGTTTAAAGGAAATGTGCGGGGCAAGTATTTTATTCAAAGGGTGCCTGGAACATGTTGCCAGGGGTGGTGGGTGGAGGTAGACACGCTAGTGGCATTTAAGGGGTGGTAGTGGAGGTAGACACGCTAGTGGCATTTAATGGACATGAATTTGGAGGGATATGGATTATGTGAAGACAGTTCAGAATTGGTCTTGGCATCATGTTCGGCATGGACTCTGTGGGCTGAATGGCCTGTTCCCGTGCTGTACGCTCCATGTTCTCTCATGTTTGGCACAGACATTGTGGGCCAAGTGCCTGTTCCTGTGCTGAACCCTTCTATGTTCTAATTAGTCGGACAGAGAGCAGCTGAGGTTACTGACATTTCTGCCAACGGATATAGTTTCTTGTACTTTTTTTGAAGCTCTTCAATTCTATTAAATTCAAATTCCTTCCTACTCTTAATCTTCTCTGCTTTAATGAGCACAGTTCTTTGTCATTGCTTTTCCTCCCTGAGCTCGAATCCCTGCTAAGCCTTTTGCCTTGTTATCACTTCCTTGGGTTTAGCTGTTCTGCTCCAGATGCTGACACATTTATGGATCGAGCAGAAAATCGTTTTCTTTGTCGGTTGTTGGGAAAATAAAGGGTGTGTGAATGATGAGGAAATTGCAGTTTGTATGGAGCTGCTTGAGCGCATTATCTATCCAATAACAATCTTATCTTTACGAGTATTAAAAGATTATCCAGATTTGTGCACCTCGAGCATTTGCATCCCTTTCATTTTTCTCGGAGTCGCCTGTACACGCTGGCTTCATCTTTGTAAACTAGGAACTGTTAAATGGTATTATATCTCCATCTTCAGATCAGATTGTCGTGTGCACAAGAGTGCAATGAAATTCTTTTTTCATATGATGATCACAGTGTAAACAGTACGGGGCGGCACAGTGGCAAGGCGGTAGAATTGCTGCCTTGCAGCGCCAGAGATTTTTTTTTTTAGATTTAGATTTTAGATTTCGATTTTAGATTTAGAGATACAGCGCAGAAACAGGCCCTTCGGCCCACCGGGTCTGCGCTGCCCAGCGATCCCCGCACACTAACACTATCCTACACCCACTAGGGACAATTTTTACATTTGCCGAGCCAATTAACCTACATACCTGTACGTCGTTGGAGTGTGGGAGGAAACCGAAGATCTCGGAGAAAACCCACGCAGGTCACGGGGAGAACGTACAAACTCCGTACAGACGGCGCCCGTAGGTTCGATCTACAGGTTCGATCCGTAGTCAGGATCGAACCTGAGTCTCCGGCGCTGCATTCACTGTAAGGCAGCAACTCTACTGCTGCGCCACCGTGCTGCCAATCTGGTTTGATCCTGACTGCGGGTGCTGCCTGAACGGGGTTTGTACGTTCTCCCTGCGATCGCGTAGGCTTCCTCCGAGTGCTCTGCTTTCCTCCGACATTCCAAAGGCGTGCAGGTTTGAAGCTAAATTGGCCTCTGTAAATTGTCCCTGGTGTGTAGGATAAAACTGGTGTACGGTTGATCGTTGGTCGGTGAGGACTCAGTGGGCCAAAAGGCCTGTTTCCACGCTCTATCTCTAAACTGAACTAAAGAGTGCATGGTAATGATCGACACAGAAATAAATACAACACAAATGCAACAAATCAGAATGGTGCAAAGATTGAAGAGCAGTCTGAGTAGTGTGTAAAAAAAAAACCTAAAGTGCAATAACAATAACCAAATGAAGTAGAGTTAAGTGTATGTGGCAGCACTACCGGGAAGGTAGTGTGAAAGAGGTGATTGTTTCAGGAGTCTCATGGCAGTGGGGAAGAAGCTGTTCTTAAATCTGGCATCTGGGCTTTCAACCTCCTGCATCTCCTTGCAGATGGTAAAAGAGAGAAGGGAGTGGCAAGGTGGCGGACATCCTTGATTATATTTCCTGCGCTGCTGATGTAATGCACTGAAGATGGACTGCATGGAAGGAGGTGATGAGCCTAGAAACATAGAAACATAGAAAATAGGTGCAGGAGTAGGCCATTCGGCCCTTCGAGCCTGCACCGCCATTCAATATGATCATGGCTGATCATCCAACTCAGTATCCCGTACCTGCCTTCTCTCCATACCCCCTGATCCCTTTAGCCACAAGGGCCACATCTAACTCCCTCTTAAATATAGCCAATGAAAGGGCCTCAACTACCTTCTGTGGCAGAGAATTCCACAGATTCACCACTCTCTGTGTGAAAAAAAACGTTCTCATCTCGGTCCTAAAAGACTCCCCCCTTATCCTTAAACTGTGACCCCTTGTTCTGGACTTCCCCAACATCGGGAACAATCTTCCTGCATCTAGCCTGTCCAGCCCCTTAAGAATTTTGTAAGTTTCTATAAGATCCCCCCTCAATCTTCTAAATTCCAGCGAGTACAAGCCGAGTCTATCCAGTCTTTCTTCATATGAAAGTCCTGCCATCCCAGGAATCAATCTGGTGAACCTTCTCTGTACTCCCTCTATGGCAAGAATGTATTTCCTCAGATTAGGAGACAAAAACTGTACGCAATACTCCAGGTGTGGTCTCATCAATGCCCTGTACAACTGCAGCAGAACCTCCCTGCTCCTATACTCGAATCCCCTCGCTATGATTGCCAAATCGATGGAGCCTGTGATGGACTGGGCTGTGTTCACCACTCTTTGCAGGTTAAGGTGTTCATGAGCAGAGAAGTGCTGCACCAGGCTGAGATGTCTCTGCCAAAGTACCTTCGAAAGTACATTTGCAGAAGATCAAGAGAATCCTGAAGAAGGGTCTCGACCCAAAACGTCACCCATTCCTTCTCTCCAGAGATGCTGCCTGTCCTGCTGAGTTACTCCTGCTTTTTGTGTCTATCAAGAGAATCCTTGTGGACATGCCAAATCTCAGACGCCCAAGAAACTAAATGTGCTGGAGTAAATCAGTGCATCAGGCAACATTCCAGTCTGAAGAAGGGTCCCAACCCAAAATGTCATCTGTTCATGTTCTCCAGAGAGGCTGCCTGACTGCTGAGTTACACCAGCATTTTGTGCCTTTCCTTGGTAAACCGGCATCTGCTGTTCCTTGTTTCTATATTCTAAAGTAAATATGTTGACGTGCTGTCTTGAAAACCACATCAGTGTGAAAGAACCAGGTTAGTTTGCTGGTGAGAGCTGCCAGAGAACAGTGCTGAACTACTATCTACCTCTTTGGTGACCCTTGGACTATCCTTGATCAGACTTTGCTGGCTTTACCTTGCACTAAACATTATTCCTTGTCTTGTAAATGGATCGATTGTAATCATGTGTTGTCTTTCTGCTGACTAGATAGCATGCAACAAAAGCTTTTCACTGTTCCTTGTTTTTCGTAACAATAAACTAAATTGAGACTGATATGGATGTCGAGGAACCCGAAGGTGAGGACCATCACTTCAAGAGTTTCATAATGAGGGCTGGGTTGTGTTCACCCCGCCACCACCACTCCACACCTTTTTTGGTCATAGAGTCATACAGCATGGAAACAGCCCCTTCGGCCCAACTTTCCCACACCGACCAACTATACTAGTCCCACATGCCTGCGTTTGGCCCATATCCCTCTGAACCTGACCTATCCATGTAGTTGTCTAATTGTTTCTTAAACGCTGTGATAGCACCTACCTCAACTACCTCTTCCGGCAGCTTGTTCCACACACCTACTATCCTTTGTGTAAAAAAAAAAAAGTTACCCCTCAGGTTCCTATTAAATCTTTCCCTCCTCACCATAAATGGATCTCTAAATGTATTCAAGAGAGAGCTAGATAGTGCTCTTAAGGATAGAGGAGTCAGGGGATATGGGGAGAAGGCAGGAACGGGGTACTGATTGAGAATGATCAGCCATGATCACATTGAATGGTGGTGCTGGCTCGAAGGGCCGAATGGCCTACTCCTGCACCTATTGTCTATTGTCTATAAATCTATGTTCTCTGGTTCTCGATTTCCCCTATTGTGGGAAAGAGACTCTGTGTGTTTACCCGATCTATTCCTCTCATGATTTTGGTCACAGCAGGCTCTTTCATCTTGTTGACCTTGAAAGGATATATAATTGTTTAGTTCAGAAAGACAAATCCATGTTCTTGGTGTTGCGAGGCAGCATCTCAACCAATAGTGCCACTGTGCTGCATTATAACACTAGGTTCTTGAGCTCGTCCACATTTGGTGTTATATTCCCCAAAACTTGTGACTCTTTTTATAAGGTAGATAATTGATTCCCTCTGTGACTAGCTTTGCTAATATCTTCATTAATTACACTTTTTGTTGTTGTCTATGCTTCATCAGGTGAAGAAATTGGATTAAAAATCTTCATAAAATTGCAAAAAAGTATATTTACATCAAAGTCTAAAACATTTGATAAAATGCAAGTCAAGAAACTGCACATGCAAGAAATCTGAAACAGCTTGTCCTGTTGAGTGTTTTCAATGCTTTCTGCTCTATTTTAATAAAATGCAAATCTATTTAGTTTGGGCTCCAGAGCGTTAAATCCATCAAATGGTAAATTGTTCTGTGCTCTGCTTAAATACAGCCTGTGCACAGATTTTCTTTTAGCTATTTATTTAGTTTCCTTGGACTTAAAAAAATACTTGATTTGGGGACACAGTTTAACAGTGAGTTTGTGTATAATAATAATAATAATCCATTTATTTTATATAGCGCCTTATCACATGCTCAAAGCGCTTTACAAAAACAATTAACATAGAAACAAACAGACAAACTATCCTGGCGGAAAAGCGGCGAATACTCAACGCCAGCGTCCTCTCACGTCAGGGTCCGGCAGTAGACATTAAAAAGCACAAGACACACAGATATAATTTTTTACACAAAACAGCCATCACAGTGATTGCTCTAGGCATACCCTCACTGTGATGGAAGGCAAAGTCTTATCTAACTGAAGCATTAACTTCCAAGAGGTTTATTCTTTGATTTAATTTTTTAATTTGTGCTTCCTGCACTGTATTCTGTGTTCATTGTTGTCTAGTTAATGGGCTATTTTTTATTATGTGATTGAGCAATAGTGGAGCACATCAAAATTAATTTAATTCTATTAATTCTCTTTAATTTCAGGTTCTGTTGAAATGTCACTTTGCATCCCAATTATCCTTTTGCTCCCACTGAGATGATGTGCTCAGTGGAGGCTCTTGCATAGATGTGAGAAATGGCAGCTCCATTGGAGATGTAGACGGATAAATCAAAGTAACTTGAAGTTGTGGAAGTTAATATTGAGCCCAGAAGGCTACCAAGTCCCTTCGTAAAGGGCGAAGCACTGTTCCTCAAGCTTATTGTAACAGTGCTGTTTTGAATTCTACAACTTCAGTTAATGATTTCTCATTGCTTTAGTTTGGTTTAGTTTAGGGATATATTGTGGATACAGGTCGTTCAGCCCACCAAGTCCACACCGACTAGTGATCACCCTTGTGCTATAAGAAGATAACTGCAGATGCTGGTACAAATCGAAGGTATTTATTCACAAAATGCTGGAGTAACTCAGCAGGTCAGGCAGCATCTCGGGAGAGAAGGAATGGGTGACGTTTCGGGTCGAGACCCTTCTGAAGAAGGATCTCGACCCGAAACGTCACCCATTCCTTCTCTCCCGAGATGCTGCCTGACCTGCTGAGTTACTCCAGCATTTTGTGAATAATCACCCTTGTTCTATCCTATACACATAGGGATGATTTTTCAGAAGCCAATTAACTTACAAGCCTGCACGTTTCTTGGAATGTGCAAGGAAACCAGAGCACCCGGAGAAAATCCATGTACAAGAATGGATGTATGTACATCCAGAAAGAATGTACAAACTCTGCCCACACAGCACACGAGGTCAGGATCGAACCCGGGTCTCCGGCGCCGTGAGGCAGCAACTCTACCGCTGCGCCACTGTGCTCCATTGTCAGGTTATGCAGGTTTCTTCACGAACCTGACACTTGCAGGAAAGTAGCTGTTCCTGAACCAGGTGGTGTGGGACTTCGGGCTTCTGTACCTCCTGCCCAACGGAAGCAGTGAGGAGAGGGCAGGGCCAGGAACATGGAATGGCAATTGTCACTTTCCAGATACTTAATTCACAAACCACTCTTTGAATATTGTCACTGTCTTGCTTCATTGTCTGATGAAATGTGAATGCATCCAAGTGAAATGTTGATAACCCTGCTTATCGTGGGAATAATAAAGCCAAGTAGATGGTGGTGACTGAGTAATTCATCTGAGTCGAGCGTGGTGACCACACGTCACTGGGATTGGATCTATGCACAAATTACAATTTACAGTCCCCCACTTAAGAGGGGGCACAGTGGCGCAGCGGTAGAGTTACTGCCTTGAGGCGCCAGAGACCCGAGTTCGATCCTGTTCTGTCTGTACGGAGTTTGTATGTTCTCTCCGTGACCACGTGGGTTTACTCCAGGTACTCCGGTTTCCTCCCACACTCCAAAGACGTACAGATTTGTAGGTTAATTGACTTTGTTAAAATTGTAAGTTGTCCTTGGTGTGTTGGGTAGCGCTGGTGTACAGGGTTCACTGGTGGGGTCCCCAGTGGGCCAAAGGATCTGTTTCCGTGCTGTATCTCTACACTAAACTTAAATCTTTAATCGAAACCACGCCTCTTTTACAAGGTAAAGTTGCAATGTCTGCCTTTTTTTGTTCAATGGTTTCTGTTTCTGAGTAAAACTCTGCACTGGACCACTTGGACAATCAGAACAGGTACGTAAGGTTGTTGTTGCTCAAAGACGATCGACACAAAAAGCTGGAGTAACAGCGGGTCAGGCAGCATCTCTTGAGAAAAGAGATGCTCCAGATAGTCTCTGGAGATGCTGCCTGATTTTCTCCAGAGACGCTGCCTGACCCACTGAGGTACTCCAGATTTTTGTGTCTATCTTCGGTTTAGACAATAGACAATAGGTGCAGGAGGAGGCCATTCGGCCCTTCGAGCCAGCACCGCCATTCAATGTGATCATGGCTGATCATTCTCAATCAGTACCCCGTTCCTGCCTTCTCCCCATACCCCCTGACTCCGCTATCCTTTAGAGCTGTATCTAGCTCTCTCTTGAATGCATTCAGAGAATTGGTCTCCACTGCCTTCTGAGGCAGAGAATTCCACAGATTCACAACTCTCTGACTGAAAAGGTTTTTCCTCATCTCCGTTCTAAATGGCCTGCCTCATATTCTTAAACTGTGGCCCCTGGTTCTGGACTCCCCCAACATTGGGAACATGTTTCCTGCCTCTAACTTGTCCAACCCCTTAATAATCTTATATGTTTCGATAAGATCCCCTCTCATCCTTCTAAATTCCAGTGTATACAAGCCTAGTCGCTCCAGTCTTTCAACATATGATAGTCCCGCCATTCCTGGAATTAACCTAGTAATTAACCTGGTTTAAACCAGTCTCTGCAGCTATCTGCAGCTCCTTCCGACACATGTTGTTCATCGACTACAGCTCGGCGTTAAACACCATCAGTCTCTCCAAACTCATGGAACCGGGACTCTGCTCATCCACGTGCACCTGGATCCTCGACTTCCTCGTTGACAGACCGCAACCAGTATGAATTGGCAACAACACTTCCTCCTCGATAACCATCAACGCAGGGGCACTTGAGGGATGTGTGTTCAGTCCACTGCACTACCCCCTTCTTTCCACATGACCATGTTGCCGGACACGGTTCCAACTCCATCTTTAAATTTGCTGACAATCCCAACGTTGTTGGGTGAATTACAAGTAATGAAGAGTTAGGATATTGGAGGGACATCAATAATTCTACTGAATGGTGCCAGAACACCAACCTTCCTCAACGTCAGCAAGAACAAGGAGCTGATTGTTGACTTTAGAAGTTGACTTTGACCCTGTCTTCGTCGACGGGTTGGTGGTGGAGAGATTCAACAATTTCAAGTATTTTGGCGTTCTTATGGCAGCCTCGCCAACTGTCTGTCTTTTTCATTATTTTTAGTGTGTTTTAAAAAGTTTGTGTTAATGTTCTCTGGTTTGTTTTACGTGGGGAGTGGGGGTCGGGGGGAAACTTTTTTTCAATCTCTTCCCTTGCTGGAGATGCGATTGTTTTCTGGATCGTATCTCCGGTCGCTCTGCGGCCTAACATGGAGCTGGCGGCCTTGCTCGAGACTGACTTTGAGCCCCACCGCGGGCCCATGGACTTACTATCGGAGCCTGCGATCCCTTGCCTGGGATCAACACTCCAACCGTGGCCTGCGGATTTCAACATCGAGCAGCTCGCAGTCTCGGGTAGAGACGAATGCCGGGAAGCTCCAAAGTCGCAGGCGGTTCGACCAGCCCCGACCTGGGGTCTGATCGCCCCGCACGGGGAGCTGAGATTCCCCCCCGATGCAGGAGCTTGATCGCCCTGACGCGGAGGGCCAGACTGCCGGCTACAGGAGCCAAGATCGCCCCGTCAATGGAAGGTTCGAGTGCCCCGACCGCGGGAGAACAAAGAAGGGAAGAGATTGAACTTTCGTTTGCCTTCCATCACAGTGAGGAATGTGGAGGAGTCACTGTGGTGGATGTTTATGTTTAAATATATTTTGTGTATCTTGCTGCTTTTTATTGGTATGACTGTATGACAAATCAAATTCGTCGTATGCTGCAAAATATACTTGGCTAATAAGGCATAAAGTATGATTATGATATCTCTGAGGTTCTGTCATGCACAGAACATTGATGCAATCATAAAGAAAGCCCATCGACACCTCTACTTCTTAAGAAGATTGAGGTGATAACAGTTGCCGATGCATACGCTCTTGAACCTCTACAGGTGCACAGTAGAGAGCGTATTGACTGGTTGCATCACAGCCTGGTTCGGCAGCGCGAACACCCAGGAAGGAAGGAATTTCTACAAAAGTGGTGAACGCTGCTAAAAAATGATGAACATGAGCGGCCGAGTGGCGCAACAGTAGAGTTGCTGCCTTACAGCGCCAGACACCCGGGTTTAATCCTGACTATGGATGCTTCCTCTACAGAGCTTTACGTTCTCCCCGTGACCTGCGTGTGTTTTATCCAGGAGCTCCGGTTTCCTCCCACACTCCAAAGATGTACATGTTTGTAGGCTCATAAGCGAGTTCGGTATCTCGATAAATGCAAGGAATCATGGGATTTGTCAAAGGTCATTCGGGATTTAAAAAAAGTGAACGCAGCGCTGTATAAACTGTGTATATATTGTTAACTATTCTACCAAGGAATTAATCTAGACTTCTGTCAACTCTTGTTCTGCTCTTCACACACCACTTACACAGTCCCAGTTCTAGTTCAGTTCATTAATCTGCAATTATGAGATATTCAAAAAGTTAAAGGATTTTTCTTATTTTCATTTAATCCTTAATGTGTTTGCTACTGGAATAAGAAAATATTACTTGTGTTTGAAACATTTTCTTATCTTTATTCATAATTTATGTGTAAAAATATATGTAGTCTGAGGCAGGCAGTGACTGCATCAGTGTGATGTGGGCTGATGCTTTATCGACAGGCGGTGTGAATGGACCGTTAATGCAAAGATTCATCTCCAAGGAAAACTGAGTACAGGGTTGGCCCTGTGAAGGAGCTGCCAATCCGATATGAGACATTTAACTGCTGTAATGTCCTCTGTAAGACCCTATTGTGGCTAGCACAATGAATATACGCCCTACATCATGTAAGAAGATTTTATTACTGATCCTTCACCAGGAATCTTCTAGAAGGTCCTCTGACCTCAGTCACAAGGCACAAGCCCATTGGCCCGCTTCTACTCTTGGCCTCAAGGGGGCACTGGCATTTATATTACATATACATCACATCTCCCCCTTTACTTTACTTACATCAAATCTCCCCCTTTACTTTACTTACATCACATCTCCCCCTTCAAAATGCCTGCCCTTTAGTATTGGATAGATTGAGTGGAGGGTCTGTGCTGTTCCAAGTTAAGGTGCGTTTCCCCCAGCCATCTTGCCCAGTGCATGTTGACCAGCACAGCTCGCCAGCCCTTGTTGGCAGAGGCTCTTTGTGCAGGTGTAACCCGAAGCCCAAAGGTTCTGCGTTGGGATCGGGCATGCAGCGAGCTAGCGAGAGGGCCGTCAGATCAGATTAGCCCACGTTGCCGAGTGGCTGAAGGGTGGATTTTAATGGGTCGTTATTAAACTTCCGTCTGTGCGGCATCGCCAGCTCTCTCCCTCCCAGATCCCCCACCCCAACCGTCGACAAAGCCTGACTGAGAAAGTGCTCCCACTCATATTACGGGTTGGCCCCGCGTTTGCCCGCTCGCTGGGCCGGGCGGCACCTCCTTCACAGAGAGCGAGAACAGGTCCCGTCAGCTGGGAGCTGCGACCCACTCCTGAGTGAAGCCTCTAGTTTGGCTGCGGTTCAAATGGCTGCAAATTCTCCATAATTATCACCGCCCGGTCACCCGGACCCGGCTCCCGACTGTGTGCCCTGACAGACTGGAACCGACCGCCCCTGCAGGACCTATACATCAGGAGGTGCAGATCAAGAGCAAGCAAGATTATGGGGGACCCCTACCACCCCAGCAACGGACTGTTCCAGCTGCTATGGTCAGGCAAACGCCTCCGCTGTCACGCTGTGAAAACAGAGAGGATGAGACGGAGTTTCTTCCCACAGGCCATCAGGACTGTTAACTCTTATATCTCCAGGGACAAAAAATATATTCTGTATTAAAAAATTTATGCTGTAATTGTGATTTTTTTTCACAATCCGCAGGCATTGCCACTTTCATTTCACTGCACATCTTGTATGTGTATGTGACAAATAAACTTGACTTGACTTGAGGTTAAAGCGACAGCATCTTTATTTAAGCCAACCCACCTCGAAAGTGTAACCAGCCTGTTCGAATCCACTCTGAATTTTCCAACCTACCCCCCCCCCCCCCCACACAGCACATTCTCCTTGTTTCCTTCAATCCAGGAAGGTTGTTTAGATAGGAATGTAAGGACTGTCTCAAATTAGTTGACCACACAACTTGTAATCTGTGTAAATCAATATCGAATTTGAATGACTGTGACTCACGCTAATGCCAGGGATTTGATCATCGACAGGTTCATTCCAGGCATTCTTGCGTTTTCAAGGCTGGTGCTGCATTGAGTCAATAATTTATATAGATACAGTTGTTGATTTCTGCAGCCCGCAGTACCCTGTGGCCCACTGCAGACATATTTAACGGCTACATTTATTTATAAATCTCATTGAAATGAATACGCAGGTCCGTATACACACAGTAGCTCAGCTGTTGAGAATGTTTATCCCGAATGACCCATGACCTGGGGATGTGCAGTTGTAATACCAAACTCGCTTATTGGCTTGGTAAAATTGTCCTTCGTTGTGTGTCGGGTAGTGTGCGGGGATCAGTGGTCGGCGCTGACTTGGTGGGGTGGCTCCTTCCCAACAACCAAGGATCCAAGGAGAGATAGCTGAATGGCTAGCAAATTGGCTTCATGGAAGGAAGCAGTGGGTGATGGTGGAAGGTTGCCTGTCGGACTGGAGGCCTGTGACTAGTGGTGTGCCTCAGGGTTCGGTGCTGGGCCCGTTACTGTTTGTCATCTACATCAATGATTTGGATGAGAACAGACATATGCGATGGGAGCCTCGGCGGCGGCCTTGACGGCGGTGGGACCTTGACGGCGGAAGGGCCTTGGCGGCGGTGGGGCCTTGACGGCGGTGGGGCCTTGGCGGCGGTGGGGCCTTGGCGGCGGTGGGGCCTTGGCGGCGGTGGGGCCTTGGCGGCGGTGGGGCCTTGGCGGCGGTGGGGCCTTGGCGGCGGTGGGGCCTTGGCGGGAGAACTAGGCGGGGGGGGGGGGCACTCTAGTTTTAGAATCCTCTGCCCAGGGGATAAGTCTGCGTTTGTTTGTTTGTTCATTTGTTCCGGTGAAGGCGCTGTGCCCACGGCAGGCAGCCAACATTGTCTTTTTGTTTTTGTTTTTACTTTTAATTTCAAGTTTTCGTGTACCTTGTGTGTTGTGACTGTTGGCAGACCAGTTTCCCTCCGGGAATGAATAAAGTTGTATCGTATCGTACAGGGCAAGATTAGCAAGTTTGCTGATGATATAAAAGTGGGTGGTTTTGCAGATAGTGAAGATGGATGTGAAAGATTGCAGAAGGATCTGGATCGATTGGCCAGGTGGACTGGGGAATGGTTGATGGAATTTAAGTGTGAGGTGAAGTGTGAGGTGTTGCATTTTGGGACGTCTAACATGGGCAGGATCTACGCACTGAATGGTAGGCCTCTGTGGAGTGGTGTAGAGCAGAGGGATCTAGGAGTGCAGGTGCATGGTTCCTTGAAGGTCGAGTCGCAGGTAGATAAGGTGGTCAAAAAGGCTTTTGGCACATTGGCCTTTATCAGTCAGAGGATTGAGTATAGAAGTTGGGAGGTCATGTTGCAGTTGTATAAGACGTTGGTGCATTTAGAATATTGTGTTCAGTTCTGGGCACCATGTTATAGGAAAGATATTGTCAAGCTTCAAAGGGTTCAGAGAAGATTTACGAGGATGTTGCTAGGACTAGAGGGTGTGAACTATAGGGAGAGGTCGAGTAAGCTACGTCTCTATTCCTTGGAGTGTAGGAGGATGAGGGGGGATCTTATAGAGGTGTATAAAATCATGAGAGGAATAGATCGGGTAGATGCACAGAGTTTCTTGTCCAGAGTAGGGGAATCGAGGACCAGAGGACATAGGTTCAAGGTGAAGGGAAAAAGATTTAATAGGAATCTGAGGGGTAACTTTTTCACACAAAGGGTGTGGGTGTATGGAACAAACTGCTAGAGGAGGTAGTTGAGGCTGGGACTATCCCAACGTTTATGAAACAGCTGGACAGGTAGACACAAAATGCTGGAGTAACTCATCGGGACAGGGAGCATCTCTGGAGAGAAGGAATGGGTGACGTTTCGGGTCGAGACCCTTTTTCAGACTGAAGTTAGACAGGCACCTGGATAGGACAGGTTTGGAGGGATATGGCCCAAGCGCAGGCAGGTGGGACTAGTGTAGCTGGGAAAATGTTGGCCGGTGTGGGCAAGTTGGGCCGAAGGGCCTGTTTCCACACTGTATCACTCAATGACTCTAACCATCAGGCTTTTGAACACTACAAAACATTAATCAAACCATGAATTATGAATTGTCTTTGTTTGCACTAAGGACTGGCCTTTGCTCCAGTATTGGGGCTATTATAATGATTGTTTTGTTTGTTTTTTGTCTCCTATGAGCATTGTGTTTACAAAACCTATGCTGCTGCAGGTAAGAATTTTGTAGTTCTGCTGTCGCTACATATGACAATTAAACACTTTTGACTGTCTTGTGCGGTAGACTTCTTGTGGCAAGTTCAATTCATCGCTTCACGAATATTCTGCCTGATATGCCAGAGGGATGGCAAGTGAGCGATTTGAAGGAGTTAGGAGGCAGAAATAGCGTGCTCAGTACTTCAAGACGGCATTTCATTCTGTGTTGATTCATTCTCTATTTTTATTGTATATTTCTAGGGAACATTTCACAGCCAGCAGGCTTTGGAGTATGGCACTAATTTAGTCGGAGGAGTGTCACCAGGGAAAGGTGGTAAAACCCACATGAATTTGCCTGTCTTCAACACAGTTCAAGAGGTAAATGTTAGTTTAATGTTATCAGTGGTGTGTTTCACACCAAGGGGAACCTTCCTTGGTTAAGTAGATGTGACAAAAGGTTGTACATCAGTGAATCGCCATTTGTACCAGATATCTCCTGGCAACTTCTCACCACGTTGGAATTAGTTTTTAAACTCTATTTTAAAATATTATGTAAATATATTATTGACACCGTGCTTTTTAAATGGCCATTAGTGTTTTGGTGACCAATAACTGCAGAGTTTGTATTTAAACAGCTCTCACATAATCACATTCCACAGGCAATGCAACTACAGGTCCACCACCTAAATAATGGCTTTTAAGAAGTAGCATTGAAAATAAGGCTGAAATTATTGAAAGCAAAGCTCCTTGCAGGGCAAATGCAAGGTAATTGGGCAAGAGGTTCCTGTCAGAAACAGAGTTCTTTGGGGCAAGTTAATGAACTGGGAGAAGAATTCAAACAGGAACTAGAGCTTTGAATTTAACAATCAGGTGGAGTCCAGAGGTACTGACAGTGTACGTTTGGGATTGTAGGCACGGACATGCGAGCACAGTTTTTGATGAGGTGAAACATGGGAAGCCAGCTAGGAAAACGTTGAAATAGTTCATTCTGGTGGCGATGGATAATGGTTTCTTGCTCGCTTCCCTTGCCTTTGCCTATCTACATAGAGCTTTGCTTTCAGCAAATTAAGGCCCATTTTTTGGAAGCTGCTGCTTAAAAACCACCAATACACTTCTCGTTTAGGGTCCTTTATCTCTCCAATCAAGTTTTTGGGCACCTAATGAAATCGATTCATAGAGTCATAGAGTGATACAGTGTGGAAACAGGCCCTTCGGCCCAACTTGCTCACACCGGCCAACAATGTCCCAGCTACCCTACTCCCACTTGCCTGCGCTTGGTTCATATCCCTCCAAACCTGTCCTTTCCATGTACCCATCTAACTGTTTCTTAAACAATGGGATAGTCCCAGCCTCAACTACCTCAGGCAGCTTGTTCCATACACCCACCACCCTCTGCATGAAAAAGTAACCCCTCGGATTCCTATTAAATCTTTTCCCCTTCACCTTGAACCTATGTCCTCTGGTCTTCGATTCCCCTACTCTGGGCAAGAGATTCTGTGCATCTACCCGATCTATTCCACTCATGATTTTGTACACATTCATAGTTAATGCATCAGTAAATGGATGTTATTAATTTCATTATGCTACATGAATTTTTTTTTAAAGAGTTATTCCCTCATTTTAATGCTTGTACTATTTGCATGTGGCGGTGGCATGCATGGTGGCGGCACGGTGGTGCAGCGGTAGAGTCGCTGCCTTTATGGGTGCTTGTTTGTACGTTCTCCCCGTGACCTACGTGGTTTGACTCTGGGATCTCCAGTTTCCTCCCACACTCCAAAGACGTACATGTTTGTAGGTTAATTGGCTTGTTTATAATTGTAAATTGGCCGGAGTGTGAAAGGATAGTGTTGGTGTGGGGGACTCGATGGGCCGAAGGGCCTCTTTCCGCGCTGTGTCTCTAAACTAAACTAAACAAAAAATGTCCAGTTTGAAAAATATTGGAATGGGCTTATGTCCCCTTTGTTTATTACCCTGTGTTAACCAGTGCATCTCGTATAAGTTTCCCAGCTGAGGGCATAGTGTTTGGCTCTTTTCTCAGCTGGGATGTGCATGCTATGAGCAGGGCTGTTTTCTTCCTTGTTTTTTGTTTCTCACCAGCCTGTCCGTAACACTAATAATGTATGAGGGCGGCAGCTTGGTACATAAGCCCTGGGTCACTCTGCTTGCAGCAGCGGGTTTTGTGAAAAGTGAAAAGGGTTAATAGCCCAAGGTTTCCGAGCCCTGCAACGAATAAACTGATCGGATGTCTGTACTTTTAGGCTAAAGAAAGTACAGGAGCCGATGCATCTGTTATCTACGTCCCTCCTCCATTTGCAGCTGCTGCCATCCACGAGTCAATAGATGCTGGGATCCCGCTCGTGGTTTGTATCACGGAAGGCATTCCACAGCAGGACATGGTACGGGTAAAACATCGGCTACTGCGTCAGTCTAAGACTCGCCTCATTGGCCCCAACTGTCCAGGAGTAATCAACGTAAGCATCTTCAAGTATTATCTGCCATTTTAGTAAACCTTTGCCATTTGTGTTATTGCACAGTTATAAATTATTTCACGTTCATAAGTAATTGGAGTCGTAAGTCATGGGCCACTTGACCTATTGAGTCTACCTCGCCATTCAATCATGGCTGACCTATCTTTTCCTCTCAACCCCATTCACCCTATTCCTTGACACCCTTACTAACCAAGGACTTGTCAATCGCCACTTTAAAAATACCCAATGAGTTGGCCTCCACAGCCTTCTGTGGCAATGAATTCCACACATTCCTCTGACGAAAGAAATTCCTCCTCATCTCCTTTCTAAAGAAAGGTCCTTTTATTCTGAAACTGTACCCAGTGGTCCTAGACTCTCCCACTAGTGGAAACATCCTTGCCACGTTCACTCTATCCAGGCCTTTCACTATTCGATACGTTTCAGTTCTCCCCCTCATCCTTTGTTGAGCTTTTATGCACAATAAAACATTGGAATATGAGATCAGATTTAGAAAAATATGTCGGGAAAATGAAAGTCAATTTGTGAGGAAAAATATGTACAAAGGATAGATGTAAAGGGGTGGGGGAGAATTTAGCAGATGAAGTATAGTGTGGCAAACAATGAGGTCGTCTACTTTCGTAGGAAATCAAGAACACCAGGGCACTGTTTAATTGAAGTGAATCTATGTAATGGGGCTGTACAGAGGGATCCAGGTGTTCAAATACTTGAAACACATGGTTGCCATGTGGAGTTGAGATTGCGATCAGACTAGTTATAGACAATAGGTGCAGGAGGAGGCCATTTGGCCCTTCGAGCCAGCACCGCCATTCAATGTGATCATGGCTGATCATTCTCAATCAGTACCCCATTCCTGCCTTCTCCCCATACCCCCTGACTCCGCTATCCATAAGAGCTCTATCTAGCTCGCTCTTGAATGCATTCAGAGAATTGGCCTCCACTGCCTTCTGAGGCAGAGAATTTCAGAGATTCACAACTCTCTGACTGAAAAAGTTTTTCCTCATCTCCATTCTAAATGGCCTACCCCTTATTCTTAAACTGTGGCCTCTGGTTCTGGACTCCTCCAACATTGGGAACAATGTTTCCTGCCTCTAACGTGTCCAACCCCTTAATAATCGTATATGTTTCGATAAGATCCCCTCTCATCCTTCTAAATTCCCGTGTATACAAGCCTAGTCGCTCCAGTCTTTCAACATATGACAGTCCCGCCATTCCGGAAATTAACCTAGTAATTTATTGAAAGATAGAGCAAACTCGAGGAATGGAAAAACCCTAGTCCTAGTGCTTCTAATTGTATATTTGCAAGTACTTAATATGTACACACAGCAATTCAGTGGATAGACGTGGCCTTTATTGGATGATGAAAGTAGGAAAATCGTACCGCAACTCAGGCAGGTGGTGACTAGTGGTGATGGGACATGTTGGTCAATGTGTCAGGTATCACAAAATGCCGGAGTAACTCAGCAGGTCAGGCAGCATATAGGAGAGAGGGAATCGGCGACATTTCGGGTCGAGACCCTTCTTCAGACTGTTGGTCAGTGTGGGCAAGTTGGGCCGATGGGCCTGTTTCCAGCCTGTAAGACTCTTGACTCTATAACTAAGTAAGGCTTGCTGAGCCTACACCTAGAACACTGCGTACAATTTAGGTCTCCTTACTCTGTAGAGCGTGGTACTGCATTAGAAACAGTTCAGAGAAGGTTCACCAGGTAGGTAGGTTCCTGGGATGAAGAGTTTGTTTTAAGAGGAAAGGTTGGGTAGAACGGAAGTGATCTTATTGATGCAAATGAGATACTGAGAAGATGTTATTACTCACCGGGAAATCTTAAGAGGATATAATTTAGTGTATATGTAGTTCACTGTATAGGAGTACAGGAGTTGGGAGGTCATGTTACAGTTATACAAGACATTATTGAGGCTGCATGTTACATGAAAGATGTTTTTTGGGAAAGATGTCGAGTTTGAAAGGGTGCAGAGAGGATTTATGAGGATTTTGCCAGCAATCGAGGGTCTGAGCCATTAGGAGAGGTTGAGGAGGCTGGGACTCTATTCCTTGGAGTGCTGGAAGATGAGGGATGATCTTATAGAGGTGTATAACATCATGAGAGGAATAGATCGGGTAGATGCACAGTCTCTTGCCTAGAGTAGGGGAATCGAGAACCAGAGGACATAGGTTTAAGGTGAAGGGGAAACGGTTTAATAGAAATCGCAAGGGTATCTTTTTCATACAAAGGGTGGTGGTGTATGGAACGAGCTGCCAGAGGAGGTAGTGGAAGCAGGGACTATTGCAACTTTTGAGAAACAATTAAGCAGATACATGGATAGACAATAGACAATAGGTGCAGGAGTAGGCCATTCAGCCCTTCGAGCCAGCACCGCCATTCAATGCGATCATGGCTGATCACTCTCAATCAGTACCCCGTTCCTGCCTTCTCCCCATACCCCCTGACACCGCTATCATTAACAGCTCTTATCTTGCTCTCTCTTGAAAGCATCCAGAGAATTGGCCTCTACTGCCTTCTGAGACAGAGAATTCCACAGGTTTACAACTCTCCAAGCGAAAAAGTTTTTCCTCATCTCCATTCTAAATGGCCTACCCCTTATTCTTAAACTGTGGCCCCTGGTTCTGGACTCCTCCAACATTGGGAAATTGTTTCCTGCCTCTAGCATGTCCAATCCCTTAGTAATCTTATATGTTACAATAAGATCCTTTCTCAAACCATCTAAATTCCAGTGTATACAAGCCTAATCGCTCCAGTCTTTCAACATACGACAGTCCTGCCATTCCGGGAATTAACCGAGTGAACCAACGCTGCACTCCCTCAATAGGAAGAATGTCCTTCCTCAAATTTGGAGACCAAAACTGCACACAGTACTCCAGGTGCTGTCTCGTTAGGGCCCTGTACAACTGCAGAAGGATAAAATCCCTCCTCTTGCTATGCTCCTCTTGTCATAAAGGCCATCATGTCATTAGCTTTCTAAGGGGGAGATGAGGAGGGATTTTTTTCTGGGCTTGTTGAAAGATGACTGAACCCTGGATAGCTGCGGTGGCTAGGTGGCACAGACTTTTGGACTACAAGTTGACAGGATCAGGCAATAAAATGGAGTTGCAGGTGTGATCATATCAGCCGTAATTCTCAGCAGAGCATGCTCGAGAGACTATGCGGTCTGCTGCCAATGTTCTTGACCATTTGTGAGTTCCGGCAGCGTAGGATTGCGATTAATTTTCAATTTTGACATGCTCTATTGCTCTTTATAGGGCAAGGTTTTGTTTTCTCTGATTTCATTAGTGCATGGTTTCATTTTGCTTATTGGAACATTACCAGAGATGATAACAAATTATTCATCATTGTCAGGCCATTGGACCACAAATTCTGAGTTACTGGAGTATGAGGCAAATAATTAGAACGGCAAGTCTCTTTAAATTCTGTGGCAGTGAATTATAAAATAGGTATTAATAAGTTTAATCTTTTTTGCATTCATTTGAGAGTCATACAGTGTGGAAGCAGGCCTTTCATCCCAGTTTGTCCACACCAACCTACATGGCCCATCTGCACTGGTCCCACCTGCCTGCTTTTGGCCCATATCCCATTAAACCTACCCTATCCATGTACCTGTCCAAATTTTCCTTAGACGTTGAAATAGTACCTGCCACAACTACCTGCTCCGGCAGCAAGTTCCATACACCCACAATACTTAGTGTAAAAAAAATGTTACCCCTCAGGTTCCCATTAAATCTTTGAAAAGTATCTGCAAGTAATTGCAATTTAAGAGGGAGAAGCTGAAATTGGATGTGTCTATATTGCAGTTGGGCAAAGGGGACTATAGAGGTATCAGAGAGGAGCTTGGCCAAAGTTGACTGGAAAGGGACCCTAGCAGGAATGAGGGTGGAACAGCAATGGCAGGAATTTCTGGGAATAATCCGGAAGATGCAGGATCTATTCATTCCAAAGGGGAAAAAAGATTCTAGAGAGAGAAAGAGGTGACTGTGGCTGACAAGGGAAGTCAAGGACAGTATAAAACTAAAAGAGTATGAATGAATGAAGGAATAAATTTATTGGCCAAGTATGTGCATATACAAGGAATGTGCCTTGGTGCTCCGCTCACAAATAACACAAACATACAGTTAACAATTAAGAATAAAGCATAAACACATCAAAACAATAAGGAAACAACATTACAGTCTAAACATGTGGGTGAAAATAAACCAGAGCAAAAAAGAGACTGCAGAATTTGGTTCTTGAGTAGAACTACTACTCGTGGAAAAAAGCTGTTTTTATGTCTGGCTGTGGCTGCTTTGACAGTCCGGAGTCGCCTTCCAGAGGGAAGTGCTTCAAAGAGTTTGTGGCCAGGGTGAGAGGGGTCAGAGATGATCTTGCCCGCTCGCTTCCTGGCCCTTGCAGTGTACATAGCAAAGATTAGTGAGATGCCAGAGGATTGGGGAGCTTTTAAAGAACAACAGAGGGTAACCAAAAAGAAAATACGGGGAGAAGAGATGAAATACGAAGGTAAGCTAGCCAATAATATAAAAGAGGATAGCAAGAGTTTCTTCAGTTATGTAAAGAGCAAGAAAGAGGCAAGAGTGGATGTTGGACCGCTGGAGAATGATGCAGGAGAAGTGATAATGCGGAATAAAGAATTGGCAGAGGAGTTGAATAAATCTTTTGCATCAGTCTTCATAGTGGAAGATACCAGCAACGTGCCTGGAATTCAAGAGAGTCAGGGGGTGCAAGTTAGTGGAGTGCCTATTACCAGGGAGAAGGTGGTTGGGAAGCTGAAAGGGCTGAAGGTGGATAAGTCACCTGGGCCGGATGGACTGCACCCTAGGGTTCTGAAAGAGGTAGCGTCAGAGATTGTGGAGGCATTGACAGTGATATTTCAGGAATCACTGGAGTCAGGAGCAATCCCAGATGATTGGAAAAATGCCAATATTACCCCGCTGCACAAAAAGGGACCAAGGCAGAGTAGTGGGAACTATAGGCCGGTTAGCCTGACTACGGTGGTTGGTAAGATCTTAGAGTCCATTATAAAGGATGAGGTTACGGAGTACTTAGAAGTTCACAATAAAATAGGCCGAAGTCAGCATGGCTTTGTGAAGGGAGGTCTTGCTTGACAAATTTGCTGGAGTTCTTTGAAGTAACAAAGCAGAACAGACAAAGGAGAGTCGGTAAATGTTTACTTAGATTTTCAGAAAGCCTTTGATAAGGTGCCACACGTGAGGCTGCTTAGGAGGATGGGAGCCCACGGTATCAAAGGGCAGATACCAGCATGGATAGCAGGTTGGCTGGATGGCAGAAGACAGAGAGTGGCAATAGAGGGAGCTTTTACTGGTTGGCTGCCAGTGACTAGTGGCGTTCCGCAGGGCTCGGTGCTGGGGCCGCTACTCTTCACGTTGTATATTAATAATTTGGACGAGGGGATTGAAGGCTTTGTGGCTAAGTTTGCGGAAGATACGAAAATAGGTGGAGGGGCAGGTTGTGTAGAGAAAGCAGGGACTCTGCAGAAGGGCTTGAACACGTTGGGAGAGTGGGCAGAGAAGTGGCAGATGGAATATAGTGCAGCAAAGTGTGGAGTCATGCATTTTGGTAGTGGGAATAAAGGCATAGACTATTTTCTAAATGGGGTGAGAATCCAAAAATCGGAGGTGCAAAGGGACTTGGGAGTGCTGGCGCAGTAGACTTGATGGGCCAAATGGCCTAATTAGAAACAGAAATGAGATGTAGGAGGAGGCCATTTGGCCCTTCGAGTCAGCACCGCCATTCATTGTGATCATGGAAACGTAGAAAACAGGTGCAGGGGTAGGCCATTCGGCCCTTCGAGCCTGCACCGCCATTCAATATGATCATGGCTGATCATCCAGCTCAGTAGCCTGTACCTGCCTTCTCTCCATACCCCCTGATCCCTTTAGCAAAAAGGGCCACATCTAACTCCCTCTTAAATATAGCCAATGAACTGGCCTCAACTACCTTCTGTGGCAGAGAATTCCACAGACTCGCCACTCTCTGTGTGAAGAAATGTTTTCTCATCTCGGTCCTAAAAGACTTCCCCCTTATCCTTAAGCTGTGACCCCTGGCTGATCATCCACAATCAGTAACCCGTGCCTGCCTTCTCCCCATATCCCTTGATTCCACTAGCCCCTAGAGCTCTATCTAAATCTCTTTTAAATGCATCCAATGAATTGGCCTCCACTGAAATTCTGTGGCAGAGAATTCCACAAATTCACAATTTTCTGGGTGTGGAATTCTACTCCGATTCCTTATGACTGTATGACCTGGTCCTAATTAGAAGCCCAACTGCTTTTCTCTGTACCTCGGTACACGTGACAATAAACTAAACTAGATCAGCCGGAAAAAAAGAAAGAGAAAAATAGTCCCACCCCTGTGCAGATTGGCCCACCTGCAACTTCAGTCCAACATGGAATGTTTAATTCTTAAAGTTGTCAGAAGATTTAAGAATGACAAATGAATATTGCTATTCCCAAATACTGTTTTGCCAGCAGTACCCAGATGCCAAGGAGAAGGCATCGCCATGTACCAAGAACAAACACACAATTGTTTTTCCTGTGTGGTGTCTACACTGTAATGCTTTTCTGAGGCTGCTTTCAATTCCGGTTGTTATAAATAATTTATTTTAATGAGCTTAGCATGAGCTGCAAACATTGACTTGACTCATTTTTTGTTTGTTGTCACGGCATGCTCCCCATAAAATAAATGTTCAAAGCAATTATTACTCTTTGTAATTCTGCTACGTCGACTGCTGAGTGTAAGTTTTGACTTGCATTAATCTCCTGACTTAATTTATTTTTTGGTTAGCCTGGAGAGTGTAAAATTGGAATCATGCCTGGGCATATCCATAAGAAGGGAAGAATTGGTGAGTAACAAACACAAGTTGATTTTTATCTCCCGTGGACTTTTTGCAGGAATGTGTGTAGTGACTTCGCAAGTGCAATGGCTATTAAGCTGGAAAGAGTGCAGAGTACAAGGTCGCAGCCAGGACTTGAGGGGCTGATCTATTGGGAATAGATTGAGCGGACTAGGACTTTATTCCGTAGAGTGTAGGAGGTTGAGGCGCGATCTTATAGAGGTCTACTCCTTTATTCCTACTACGTGGGACGAAGGGTTAGTTCCTGTTCATTTGCGGCACGGTGGCGCAGTGGTAGAGTTGCTGCCTTACAGCGAATGCAGCGCCGGAGACTCAGGTTCGATCCTGACTACGGGCGCCGTCTGTACGGAGTTTGTACGTTCTCCCCGTGACCTGCGTGGGTTTCCTCCGAGATCTTCGGTTTCCTCCCACAGTCCAAAGACGTACAGGTATGTCGGTTAATTGGCTGGGCAAATGTAAAAATTGTCCCTAGTGGGTATAGGATAGTGTTAGTGTGCGGGGATCACTGGTCGGCGCGGACCCGGTGGGCCGAAGGGCCTGTTTCTGCGCTGTATCTCTAAATCTAAATCTACTACCACAATGAAAGGCGGTGCTGACTCAAAGGGCCGAATGGCCTCCTCCTGCACCTATTTTCTATATCTGTGGGGTAGCACAGTGGTGCAGTGGTAGAGTTGTTGCCTTACAACGCCAGAGACCCGGGTTCGATCCTGACTGTGGGTGCTGCCTGTGCAATATTTGCACGTTCTCCCGGTGGCCACCTGGGTTTTCTCCGGATGTTCCGTATTTTTCACATATTCCCAAAGACGTGCAGGTTTGTGGGTTAATGGGCTTCTGTAAATCATCCCCAGTGTGTGGGATAGAACTCGTGTACAGGCTGATCTTTGGCTGGCGTGTGCTGAAGGGCCTGTTTCAATGCTGCGTTCTGCAGCTGCGGCTCACCGGCAGTCTCTGTCTTTTTTTTGTTTTTGTCTTTGTTATCGTTTAAATGTTTCTTTTGATTTATTTTTAACTCTGTATATGTGGGGGGGGTGGGGAAACCTTTTTTTCCAATCTCCTCCTCAACGGAGATGCGACCTTTACCGTGTTGTGTCTCCGTTCGCGCTACGGCCTAACACCGTGGAGTCGGCGGCCTCCAGCTGGGATCGACCTTGAAGACTCCGGTCGCAGGGCCTGGATTTACCATCTCGGAGGCTTCGGCCGTGGGCCCTGCAGATTGCAACATCGGGAGCTCACAGGTCCCTGGCTGGTGACCGGCTTTCGGGAGCTCCAGCCGTAGCAGCTTCGACCGCCACGAAGCGCGAGGTTTGATTGACCCGCTCGCAGGCCCCTCATCGCCCTGCGTGGCCTGGCCGCAGCACTTTCCATCGCCCGGTGGAGGCTCAGGACATTCATCAGCCTGCTCGGCTCGGCCCTGGGACTTTCCATCGCCCGGTGGGGGCTTCAAAAGTCGGGAGCCTCGATCGCCTCGTGGCACCACGGGAGAGGAATGAGGAGGAGATAAGACTTTTCTTTGCCTTCCATCACAGTGAGGGTGTGCCTGGAGCAATCACTGTGATGGCTGTTTGTGTTAAAAATTGTAATTGTGTGTCTTGTGTTCTTTATTGTCTACTGCCGGACCCTGACGTGAGAGGACGCTGGCGCTATTTGTTCGCCACTTCTCCGTCAGGACAGTTTGTCTGTTTGTTTTTATGTCTTGACTGTTTTTGTAAAGCGTCTTTGAGCATTTGGAAAAGCGCTATAAAAAATAAATGTTTATTATTATTATTATTAAAGTAAATCATGAGGGGAATAGATGCGCTGAATGCACAGAGCCTTTTATCCAGGGTGAGGAAGCAAAAACTAGAGAACATAAGGTGAGAGGGACAAGCTTTAAAGCAAGCCTGAGCGGCAACTTTTTCACCCAGAAGGTGGTGAGGTTAAGGAATGAGTTGACAGAGGAGGTAGTTGAGGCAGATACTATCACAACATTTAAAAAACACTTTTACAGATACATGGAAGGAAAGGTTTAAAGATTATGGGCCAAATGCAGGTAGGTAGGACTGGTGTAGATGGGACATATTGGCTGGTGTGGGCAAGTTGGGCAATAGACAATAGGTGCAGGAGTAGGCCATTCGGCCCTTCGAGCCAGCACTGCCATTCAATGTGATCATGGCGTTTCATTCTCAATCAGTACCCCGTTCCTGCCTTCTCCCCATACCCCATGACTCCGCTGTCCTTAAGAGCTCTATCTAGCTCTCTCTTGAATGCATTCAGAGAATTGGCCTCCACTGCCTTCTGAGGCAGAGAATTCCAAACAACTGGTCTCAACAACATATGACTCTATGTGAGAGGAGCTTATTTTTTTAGCCCCCATTTCTGCTAGGCTCCAAATGCGGGCAAATGGGATCATCTTAGATGGGGCCGAAGGGCCTGTTTCCGTGCTGTATGGCTCAGATTCTAAGTGTTAAACCTGGTAGGTGACCAAAGTTTTAATTATGAAAATAAGGAGACATTGAGGTGAAATTTGAAATTGAAAAGGGATCCCAGCTTTTGCGACACAGCATCCGTATAAACCTTTACAAATGGTGGGGCTAGGAGATCTGCAAACTGGTGTTTAAAGTTTGGTGGTGCATCATAGATCTGGGGAAGAAATGATGAGAAGAGAGATCCAGAAGAGAGTTGTGCAGATACACAGATTTAAATTTGGAGCATAGCAGAAATGGGGGCTAAAAAATAAGCTCCTCTCACATAGTCATACAGCTTGGAAAAGGCCCTTCGGCCCAACTTGCCCACACCGGCCAATATGTCCCATCTACACCAGTCCCACCTACCTGCATTTGGCCCATAATCCTCTAAACCTGTCCTATCCATGTACCTGTCTAAATGTTTCTTAAGCGTTGCAAATGTACCTGCGTCAACTACCTCCGCTAATTCAGATGTGAACTGCAGGATGGTTTTTTTTGATAATATTTTTTTCCATGTTCATATTTCCTGACCAGTTGTTTGTGTTTGAACTCTTTAACCCTATCTCTCCATTCCCCTGATGGCTCTGAACTCATGCCAACCATGATTTCACCGATGTGGGCAATCTGCACTTATTTAGTTTGTGGGCATTAATCATGCCTGAATCTCTTGCACTTGGAACAACGGCCAATCTGTCAACGTTCCCTTTCATTACTTTTGGTTTCGATTTATTATTGTCATGTGTAACGAGATACACTAAAAAGCTTTGTTTTGCGTGCAATGCAATCACATCTGATAATACATACGTGAATACAATCAAGTCAAAGTCCAGAGTGAAGAGAAAAATGGTGCAGAATATAGTTTGTGGCATTATAGCATAACAGTTCCAGGGAAAATGTGTAGGAAGGAACTGCAGATGTTGGTTTATACCAGGGGTGGCCAAACCGCGGCTCGCGAGCTACATGCGGCTCTTTGACCTTTAATATGCGGCTCGTGGAAATATGTTGGCTGAGCTCCTTTTTTCATCACAGTTAATATAAAAGGTAAATAAGAAAAAATTTCAAGCTTTATAATTATTTACTGGGTATGAATTGAGACCCCATTGGAATAAAACATAAGTTTAATGTTCATGGTTAGTAAAAATATTTAAGTTCATGTCTTGCGACTCTTTTGTTCATGTCTTGCGGCTCTCAAACATCTGAACTTTATCGTGTGTGGCTCTTACATTAAGCAAGTTTGGCCACCCCTGGTTTATACCAAAGATAGACACAAAATCTGTGGAATTCTCTGCCTCAGAAGGCAGTGGAGGCCAATTCTCTGAATGCATTCAAGAGAGAGCTAGATAGAGCTCTTAAGGATAGCGGAGTCAGGGGGTATGGGGAGAAGGCAGGAACGGGGTACTGATTGAGAATGATCAGTCATGATCACATTGAATAGCAGTGCTGGCTCGAAGGGCCGAATGGCCTCCTCCTGCACCTATTGTCTATTTGAGTTTGTACGTTCTCCCTGTGACCTGCGGGATTTTCCCCGGACGATCCGGTTTCCTCCCACACTCCAAAGACGTAAAGATTTGTAGGTTAATTGGCTTGGTAAAAATTGTAAATTGTCCCTCGAGTGTGTAGGATAGTGTTCACATGCGGGGATCGCTAGCCGGCGCAGACTCGGTGGGCAGAAGGGCCTGCGTCCACGCTGTATTTCTAAACTAAACTAGCAGTACCCAAAGTTGGAAATATTGAAGTATTGCGATGCTGGTCTGAAGTTTGCATAGTGATGGCGAGATTATCATGGGCAACATTTCTTGAAGTCACTGTTGCTTTGCCTCTGGCTGCAGAATCCAGACCTAATTATCAACAGCCCATGCTGTGTGAAGAGCATCAAACCGAGACTAATCCTGCTGTCACCTGACACCCACCATGGACAGTTTCTAATAAATGGCACTAGGTAGCAGTCAGAAGGATTCCAGAACCTATTTTAGTTGAGCATTCAATTTCTTTATTAAGTCTGAAATAATCAAAATGAATGATGGAATTTACTATGGTTCCACAAGTCTATCTGAACTACAGAGATAAGGAAAGTATTAAGCTTTTCCCTTGTATTCATCTGTTGAATTTTTTCTAATAGTAATTACGGTGCTGCTGTTATTTCAGGGACTGGAGATTGAAGAGGGCAAAATAGTACTCCAGATTTCCGCTTTGGCTTCCGAGTTCAGGATTGTGCTCAACCTGCACATATCTAATTAGCTTGAAACCCATTCGGCCAAATCCGGCACGCATCTCGCGTTGACCCTCACATAATCCCTGTGGCCATAAGAACGTGGCTCCATAGATCCAATGGGATTTGAGGCCTTGCTTGTGTAGCCATCCCGTGAAATGGAGCAGTCTGTAAGAAGCTACAAAGCCTCAAGTGACTCTTAACGCCTCACGGGTGGCATGGTGTCTCAGCAGTAGAGTTGTTGCCTTGCAGCGCCGGAGACCCACGTTCGATCCCGACTACGGGTGCTGTCTGCACAGAGTTTGTACGTTCTCCCCATGATTGCGTGGGTTTTCTCTGAGATCTTCAGTTTTCTCCCGCACTCCAAAGATGTGCAGGTTTGTAGGTTAATTGGCTTGGGTTTGTATACTTCGTATAAGTGTAAATTGCCCCTAGTGTGTGCAGCCTTGTATTAATCTGTGGGGATCGCTGGTCGGTGCGGACTCAGTGGGCCGAAGGGCCTGTTTCCGCGCTGTATCTCTAAACTAAACCTCAAGTGACAGATGCCAAGCCTATGCCCAGATCTCCCTTAAAGTCTCCTGATAGCCTTAATCTTGCTTTAAAACTTGTTTAACTCTTAGCCGTTTAATTAAAATGTATTGATGTTAACTGAAACAAGGGAAAATTTCCTCCTGCCTGGGCTGACTTCTTCCGTTCAAGTTGGTAAGCTAGTTGAAGCTTGCAGGCAAAACAGGTCGTCAGGCATGCTCGTATCTGGCTTTAGACTTTAGAGATACTGAGCGGAAACGGGCCCTTCGGCCCACCGAGACCGCACCGACCAGCGATCCTACACACTAGGGCCAATTTACAATTTTTTGCAGAAGGCAGTTAATCTACAAACCTGAACGTCTTTCGAGTGTGGGAGGGAACCAGAGCAACCGGAGATCCCCTGCCATCATCAATTTGAGGGTTACCTTTGAATGGAGATCGGGTGTCTGGCTGAGTGTCTCATGTCCTGACATTTCAAAGTCCTCCCATCACCAGCAGAGTACAAATCTGGAAGGAGCATGATAAAATGGGCTCCACTTACCTGGATGAATGGACCTCCAGCAACACTCATGAAGCTTGGCATCATCTACTTGATTGGGACCTCATTCACCACTCTTAAGTTTTTGCCTCCACCAGCGTGCGCCGTGGTTGGAGTGTGTGCTGCCTACAAAATATACAGTGGTTTCTCACCTCGGCAATGCTGACAGTACCTCCAAAACTTGAGGTGTGACGGACAAGTGCATCAGGTCTATGTGAACACCACCCCTTTCATGTTTCTTTAAGTTTAGTTTGTTTAGATACAGCGTGGAAACAGGCCCTTCGGCCCACCGAGTCTGCGCTGGCAAGACACCCCCACACATTAACGCTATTCCACACGCACTGGGGCCAATTTATACTTTTACCAAGCCAATGAACCTACAGGGGGTATGGGGAGAAGGCAGGAACGGGGTACTGATTGAGAATGATCACCCATGATCACATTGAATGGCGGTGCTGGCTCGAAGGGCCGAATGGCCTCCTCCTGCACCTATTGTCTATTGTCTAAACCTGTGTGTCTTTGGAGTGTGGGAGGAAACCCGAGCTCTTGGGAAAACGCACGCAGGTCACGGGGAGAACGTGCAAACTTCGCACAGACAAGTACCATAGTTAGGATCAAACCCGGATCTCTGGCACCGTAAGGCAGCAACTCTATCGCTGCGCCACCATGCTGCCCTAGATTGCACCTACCTTGACCTGGAAATATGTTGCTGTTCCTTTACTACTACCAAGTCTAAATTCTGGAACTCCCGAAACCAGCATATCTCACCAGAAGAACTTCATTGAGGTTGAAGAGGTGGCTAACCATCATCTCATTTAGAGATAGACAATACATGTCGGCCTTGCCAACAATGTCCCGATCTTGACATAAATAAATAATTTCTCAAGAGGGGCGAACAGTTTAAATGGAATAAGATTAAGAATCGGCCTTCATTTAACTGATATGGGGAACTGGCCAAAGTGGATTAAATCGCTTTCCTTTCTTATAATTTTGTGACCTGAAATATTTTATTTTTAGTTGAGTTTAGTTTAGATTATTGTCGCGTGCACCAATGTACAGTGAAAAGCTGATTTTGCGTGCTACCAGTCAGCGGAAGACAATACATGATTACAATTGAGCCATCCACAGTGAACAGATACATAAGATTCAAGATATCTTTATTTGTCATCCAAAAAACAAGTTTTTTGGACGAAATTCAGTCACCCACAGTCCAGCAATAAAAGCATTAAAATAGGCAAATTACACAATAAAAGCATTAAAATAGGCAAATTACACAACCCCAACCACCACACAAAAAAAGAAACATCCATCACAGTGAGTCTCCTCCAGTCCTCTCCTCACTGTGATGGAAGGCCACAATGTCTTTTCCCTTCCTCTGCCGTCTTCAACCGCGGTCAGGCTGTTGTAGTTGCAGGCCGCGCCGGACGGTGAAAGGTCCGCAGCGGGCTGACCCATAATAAAGGTAATAATGCGAATAACATTTAGTGCAAGATAAAGTCCAGTAAAGTCCGATCAAAGATAGTCCGAGGATCTCCAATCAGGTAGATAGTAGCTCAGGACTGCTCTCTAGTTGTTGGTAGGAGGGTTTAGTTACCTGATAACAGCTGGGAATAAACTGTGTGAATCTGGACGTGTGCGTTTTCACACTTCTATACATTTTGTACATCAAGAGGAAGTGATTGAACTTTTTTTTTAGATTTTTTTAGATTTAGAAATACAGCGCAGAAACAGGCCCTTCGGCCCACCGGATCCGCGACGCCCAGCGATCTCTGCACACTAACACTATCCTACACCCATGAGGGACAATTTTTACATTTGCCCAGCCAATTAACCTACATACCTGTACGTCTTTGGAGTGTGGGAGGAAACCGAAGATCTCGGAGAAAACACACGCAGGTCACGGGGAGAACGTACAAACTCCATACAGACGGCGCCCGTAGTCAGGATCAGACCTGAGTCTCCGGCGCTGCATTCGCTGTAAGGCAGCAACTCTACCGCTGCGCTACCGTGCCACCCTATCTAGTTGTAAACCCACGTGTCCAGTGAATATTGCCTATCACTTAGCAGCCCTTGCCTTAATGTTATTCGTTGTTGCTGATGAAGGCACTGATTGCTTCATTAGCTGAGGAATTAGTTTTGTGTTAAATGTCAGTATTTAAAGCTTCAGTGGCCACCATTTGAGGTCTGCAGCCAATTTTGTTTAGATTGAGGATCTCAACTGCTTTCCTCCTGTGGGTAATGTTCTGGATGCAGAGAGTAATTGAACCAAGGATTTTATTGGAGGGTAATGCATGCTGAACTATTTTAAGACACATTTTGTTACGCATTTAATGAAGAAATGTACTTGCTTCCAGGTATTGTATCAAGATCCGGAACACTAACATATGAAGCTGTTCACCAGACGACGCAGGTTGACTTGGGCCAGTCTCTGTGTGTGGGTAAGTTATGTCCTTCCTTGCCAGAGGACTTGTCCTGCATGCGACTGTTACCGTGCTGCAAACCCACATGAAGGCCGCGCAACGACCATTTCTAATTGAGTGCATTGATTCATGCCCTCTTATGATGAGCATTTGACGGCACTGGGCCTGCTCTCGCTGGAGTTTCGAAGGATGAGGGGGCGACCTCATTGAAGCTTACCGAATAGTGAAACGATTGAATGGAGTGGATGTGGAGAGGATGCTTCTCCTAATGTGAGAGTCTGGGACCAGAGGCCGTAGCCTCAGAATAAAAGGGCGTACCTTTTAGAAAGCACAGTGGCGCAGCGGTAGAGTTGCTGCCTTACAGCGAATGCAGCGCCGGAGACTCAGGTTCGATCCTGACTACGGGCGCCGTCTGTACGGAGTTTGTACGTTTTCCCCGTGACCTGCGTGGGTTTTCTCCGAGATCTTCGGTTTCCTCCCACACTCCAAAGACGTACAGGTATGTAGGTTAATTGACTGGGTAAATGTAAAAATTGTCCCTAGTGTGTGTAGGATAGTGTTAATGTGCGGGGATCGCTGGGCGGCGCGGACTCGGTGGTCCGAAGGGCCTGTTTCCGCGCTGTATCTCTAAATCTAAATCTAAATCTAAAGGAGATGAGGAGCAATTTCTTTAGCCAGTGGGTGGTGAATCTGCCACATCTGCCACGGCTTTGGAGGCCGTTAGTGGATATTTTCCAGATGGCGATTGAAAGATTATTGATTGGTATGGGTGTCAGGGGTTATGGGGCGAAGGCAGGAGAATGGGGTTGAGAGGGAGAGATAGATCAGCCATGACTGAATGGGCCGAATGGCCTCATTCTGCTCCTATTAACTTATGAACTCTTCTGCTGTTCCTGCTGCTGCGAGTGGATCTTGATTTAAGTTGCAGTAAGACTCGCCGTTCCTCTTTTTTTTTTTTGCAAGGCCGATCCGTACTGGACTATCAGGATATTAAACTTCCAGTTTTACAGCTTGTTATCAATGTTGAATAAATTGAATACATTTTATTGGCCAAGTAGGTAGACATACAAGGAATTTGCCTTGGTGCATTGGTCACAAGGTTCAACACGACATACAGTAAACAATTAACAATGTTGCTGGCAGTAACTCAACACCTTGCCTGCTGTAGGCAGCAACACAAATAACTCAAGTGAAGATCTTATATAAAAAAAAACCAGCTCATGCCACCTTTAGAGTCAGTTTTTTTTTCAAACGCTTTTTCCTGAATCTTTCTTGCCCCTTTGCATCCAGCAATCACAGCTGCAGAAATTCTACATTAGTTAAATGGGTAGAAATCACGCTTTGTTTTCATTACTTTTCTCTATCTCGATTGACAGCATTTTAAAAGAAGGTATAATACTTGCCAGCATGTTATTTCTGTGTAGGTGTAAGTTAAAGTGATTCGGCATTACTGTTTTTACATAAAAAGATAGAGTCAAACAGCACGGAAGCTGGCCCTTCGGCCCAACTCGTCCGTGCTGACCAATATACCCATCGAAGCTCATCCCATTTACCTGCATTTGGCCCATATCCCTCTGAACCTTTCCTATCCATGTGCCTGTCCAAATGTCACTTAAATGTTATTATACCTGCCTCACCTACTACCTCTGGTAGCCCATTCCAAATGCCCATCACTTTCTGTGTGGAAAAAATCGATACAAACAGCTTTGTCTATTTGTTTCCCTGCTTTTATTTGTTTTTGATTGGTGTGTTTCCCCGTTCAAAAGCATCAGGGGAACTTAATTCTCACATTTCGGAGGACCTAACATGGTCCAATAACACTGCTGCGCTGGCCAAGAAGGCACAGCAACGACTGTTCTACCTAAGAACACTGAAGAAGTCTGGTCTACCCCAACAGCTGCTGACGACATTCTACCGCTGCACCATAGAGAGCATCCTAACACATGGCATCCCTGTGTGGTATCTCAGCTGCACGGAGGCAGAGAGGAAAGCTCTTCAGCGGGTAGTCCATAGAGCTCAGAGGACCATCGGAACACAGCTACCAGCCTTGGAGGGCATCTACAACACACGATGCCTCAGAAAAGCCACCAGCATTCACAAAGACTCTTCACACCCCTGCAACAGTCTGTTTGAACTTCTACCATCGGGCAGACGATACAAGGCCTTCTACGCCTGCACCTCCAGACTCAGGAACAGCTTCATCCCCAGGGCCATAGCTGCTATGAACCGGTCCCGCTGAGCCGGATGGCCACATCGCACAGTGAACCGGCACAGATCTACTTGCACTTTATTCTGTTTTAAAACTGTTCTAATTTGTTTCATTGGGTTGTTTAAATTAATACTGACTAGCTAATTAAATTATTGCATCATATGGGAGGCGCATTCCCAATCTCGTTGTACCCCTGTACAATGACAATAAAGATATATTGTATTGTATTGTATTGTAGACCACATTGGAATCATATGGCATTGGGAAAATGAGCACTGCAGGATACTAGAGACAGATTGCAGCATCTGAAAATGATGTGCAGGTTTGTCTGATCACTCTGGTTTGGGAGCCTGCTGGATACAGGATGTTGAGGAATGAGTGTTGGGGACCTCTCCTCACGACAGAAACTGGCTCTCTGCAGCTTCCTTCATCTTTGTTCTTTGCACGTTCATCTTGCAGCTGGCATATTGGCTGTCAGCCAAAGCCTTTCATCATGCTTGTCATGATTTTAAAAAGAGAAAATCCTTGTCCTGTGGTCTTTACATCTGGAAAGTGAGAGTTTGCCGGGCTGACAACTTTCGACCAAAACAAAAGGACACATAGTTTTGAAGGAACTCAGCGGGTCAGGCAGCATCCATGGAGAAAGTTAATAGGAGATGTTTTGGGTCGAGACCCTTCTTCACACTGATTGTGTGGGGGGGGGGGGGAAGAAAGCTGGAAAAGGGGAGAGGCTGGATAAAGCGTGGCAGGTGGCAGGTTGGCATGGGAGGGGGGAGACGGTTGATGGGCAGATGGTTGGAACAAAGGCCAGAGATAAGAAAGGAAGGGATGAGAAAGAATTGAAGACGTGAATTATAAAGCCAGAGAGGTAAAAGAGGCGAGAGGAGGAGGGGTGAGTGGAGGGGAAAAATAGGTGGGAGTCCAGGTGGGGCATAGGGGAGGGTATGGGGTAGAATATTTACAGGGGGGGGGGGGGGGGAGGGGGGATTAGAGAGATGACTTAAAATTGGAGAATTCAATCAGTATACCATTGGGTTGTAAACTTCCTGAGTAGAATATGAGATGTTGTTCCTCCAGTTTGCATGTGGCCTCAGTCTGACAATGGAGGAGGCCCAGGACAGAAAGATAAGTGTGGGAATGGGAAGGCGAGTTAAAATGGTTAGCGACTAGGAGATGCAGTTAGTCTTGGCGGACCGAGCGTAGATGTTTAGCAAAACAGTCGCCGAGTTACTTCAGCACCTTGTGTCCTTTTGCGCGTTAAGCAGCATCTGCAATTCTTTGTTTCTACATTTCAACCAAAACAAAGCTGGCAGCACAGTGGCACAGCTGGATTGAGCTGCTGCCTCACGGCGCCAGAGACCTGGGTTCGATCCTCACTTCGGATGCTGTCTGTGTGGGGTTTGCACATCCTCCCTGTGACTGAGTGGGTTTACTCTGGGTGCTCTAATTGCCCCCCCTCACACATCCCAAAGTCGTGTGGGCTTGTAGGTAAATTGATGCATTTAAATAAAGGAAGTGGATGCAAAAGTGGGATAACATCGAACTAGTGTGAACAAATGATTGATAGTAAGTGTGCAGTAGTCGATGGGCAAAAGTGCCTGTTTCCATACTGTATCTTTCAAACTATCAAGACCTGGCAATTGTATAGGACTGAACAGATGCTGGTTTACACCAAACATAGACACAAATTGCTGGAGTAATTCAGCATATCAGGCAGCATCTCTGGAGAAAAGGAAAGGGTGACGTTCCAGGCCGAGACCTTTCCTCAAACCTGGCGATTATTCCTTAAGTCAAGTCAAGTCAAGTTTATTTGTCACATACACATACACGATGTGCAGTGAAATGAAAGTGGCAATGCCTGCGGATTGTGCAAAAAAGAGTTACAATTACAGCATATAAATTAAAATTAATACAGAAAAGAAAATTTAGTCCCTGGAGTTATAATAGTTAACAGTCCTGACGGCCTGTGGGAAGAAACTCCGTCTCATCCTCTCTGTTTTCACAGCGTGACAGCGGAGGCGTTTGCCTGACCGTAGCATCTGGAACAGTCCGTTGCTGGGGTGGTAGGGGTCCTCATGATCTTGCTTGCTCTTGATCTGCACCTCCTGATGTATAGGTCCTGCAGGGGGGCGAGTGTAGTTCCCATGGTGCGTTCAGCCGAACGCACTACTCTACGCAGGGCCATCCTGTCCTGGGTTTGTCAACATGAGGTAATAAAATTGTTGTGCAATCTTAATTTGTAACGATGCAGTCCCCCCTAATTTGGTGATTTTCGTTTCCTATTAAATCCTAGGAATCGGTGGGGATCCCTTCAACGGAACAGACTTCATTGATTGCCTCGAAGTTTTCCTGAAGGACCCTAAAACTGATGGCATCATTTTAATTGGAGAGATTGGAGGAAATGCTGAGGAGAATGCTGCAGAATATTTGCAACAGCACAATATGGTATGTGAAATATTTCCTGCTGTCAGCCTTGGGAGCTTCTGTTAAATGCTTACTTCTGTTGAAAAAGCTGCAAGTTCACGTGTTAATTAGTGCGATAATTAGTCTAACATTGGCGGTGGGAAATTCTGAGGGATCGGATTAATTCATGCTGAGACGGGGATTGATCGGGGGAAGTCGAGGGAATGTCCTGTCTAATTTGATTGAATTTTTTTAAGGAGGTTTGTTGATGACGGGACTTCTGTTGAGGCCTTTAACAAGTCAAAGTCCTACAGCATTGAAACAAGCCCTTTGGCCCAAGTTGTCCATGCTGACTAAGATGCCCCATCTAAGCTAGACTCAGTTGCCTGGATTTCACCCCCTCTCTCTTATCTTAAATCTAAGTTTAGATTTAGGTTTACTGTTGTCACGGGTACCAAAGTACAGTGAAAATATTTTGCTTTCCATTTTGCTATCCATATTACTATACATAAACTATACATAAACACAATCAAGTCAATCTCAAGTACAATCGATAGAGCAAAGGGGCCGATGCAAAGTATGGAGTACAGTTCTCAGCATCAGTTCCATTGACAAAGTCCCATGCCCACAATGGGGTAGAGGTGAATCGGACAGGACCTAAGCTTATGGAAGAAACGTTCAGAAGCCTGATAACAGAGGGCTGGAAGCTGTTCCTAAGACTGGCCTTGCGCACTTTCAAACTTCCGGACCTTCTGCCAGATGGGAGCAGGTAGAAGAAGGAATGAACGAGATGGAACATTTTTTATTATGTTGGCTGCTCTTTCGAGGCAGCGTGAAGTGTAGGTGGGATCAGTGTAAGTATTACTATACATAAGCACCGTCCTAGATCAAGTACGACAATAGACAATAGACAATAGATGCAGGAGGAGGCCATTCGGCCCTTTGAGCCAGCACCTCCATTCAATGTGATCATGGCAGATCATTTTCTCAATCAGTATCCCGTTCCTGCCTTCTCCCCATACCCCCTGACTCCGCTATCCTTAAGAGCTCTATCTAGCTCTCTCTTGAATGCATTCAGAGAATTGGTCTCCACTGCATTCTGAGGCAATACAGTGGCACAGCAGTAGAGTTGCTGCCTTACAGGGCCAGAGACCCAGGTTCAGCTCTGATTACGGATGCTGTCTGTACGGAGTTTGTCCGTTCTCCCCTTGACCTGCGTGGGTTTCTTCCGGGTGCTCCGGTTTCCTCGCACGCTCCAGACGTACAGGTTTGTAGATCAACTGGCTTGGTAAAATTAAAAATTGTCCCATTGTCCATAGTGTGTGTTGAATAGTGTTGGTGTACAGGGATCGTAGGTTGGCACGGACTCTGCGGGCTGAAGGGCCTGTTTCCGTGCTGCATTTCTAAAACGTAAACTAAAAGTACAAAATCTATAGAAGTAGTCTACTTTGACAGTATATAAGAGTTACCAGGTTTTGGCGACATTTCCAAAATAATTGCAAGGTTATATCTGCACAGCACAGTACCTTAGATGAAGGGCATCAAGGAATCGATAGCTACTACATATTGCTTTCTGTTCCTTAGTGTGTTCTTTAGCTGTCTGAGAGTTTTCAGTGCATGAACGTGGTCATTTAAAGAAGATCTGGATAGGATTAGTTAGATTGGCATCATAAATTCATGTTCATTAGTGATCGGAGCAGAATTAGGTCATTCGGCCCATGACGTCCACTCCGCCATTCAATCGTGGCTGTTCTATCTCTCCCTCCTAACCCTCATTCTCCTGCCTTCGCCCCATAACCCCTGACACCCGTACTAATCAATAATCCATCATGCTCAGAGCAGATATAATGGCCTGAGGGACCTGTTCCTGTGGCGTACTGTTCTTTGTTTAATGTATAAATCATTGAACACTTTCACACGGTGGCCCTGGTTTCATCTTTCTTTTCCTATCCCTAGGTGCATATAAGCAATCAAATTAAATGTAGGAGGAATTCTGCTAAAATATTTGCATGCTGCTTGTGGGGTTTATGCTACTGAATTCTGAAACGCTGCCCCTGTGTTTCACCCTCCCGAGAACTTAAGGGTCTTCTTTGTAAACTTTGATTATTCATTTTAAATTCTCTTTTTATGCACGGTACTTCATTAATTTGTGTAGGAAAGAACTGCAGATGCTGGTTTAAATCGGAGGTAAACACAAAATGCTGGAGTAACTCAGCGGGACAGGCAGCATCTCTGGATGGAGAGAAGAAATGGGTGATGTTTCGGGTCGAGACCCTTCTTCGGACTGATGTCAGGGGAGTGGGCAGGACAAAGATAGGATGTCGTCGGAGACAGTACGACTAGTGGGAGAACTTGGAAGGGGGAGGGGATAGAGAGAGAGGGAAAGCAAGGGCTATTTGTAGTTAGAGAAGTCAATGTTCCTACCGCTGGGATGTTAGCTACCCAAGCAAAATATGAGGGGCTGTTCCTCCAATTTGCGCTGGGCCTCACTCTGACAATGGAGTTGACACCTGGAACAGCAGATACAGTGGATGAGGTTGGAGGAGGTGCAAGTGAACCTCTGCCTCAGCTGAAAAGACTGTCGGGGTCCTTGGATGGAGTCGAGGGGGGTGGTAAAGGGACAGGTGTTGCATCTATTCACAAAATGCTGGAGTAACTCAGCAGGTCAGGCAGCATCTCGGGAGAGAAGGAATGGGTGACGTTTCGGGTCGAGACCCTTCTTCTGAACGTCACCCATTCCTTCTCTCCCGAGATGCTGCCTGAGCTGCTGAGTTACTCCAGCATTTTGTGAATAGATACCTTCGATTTGTACCAGCATCTGCAGTTATCTTCTTATACAGGTGTTGCATCTCCTGCGGTTGCTTCATTAATTTGAATGTGTTGTATGTTGAGTTGTTGCTGGCTGGAGATTATATCTGTGTGTGAGTGTGTGTGTATCATTTTTGCTGCATTCTTTTGAAGTTAATCCTGTACATCTTTCTTGTACTCTTCTCTGTCATTTATTTATCCTGGGATTTGGAGACATGTGATTTACTGCGCTTTGCTGCAGATTGTAGCTTGTGGCTTGATCTGTTCACCTGCTGGGTTTGGATTACACTGCTCAGTTGATGTGGGAATTGAGGAAGGGTTGTGGAGTTCGTGGAAACCTGTCCCAATTAAAAGTTTGTGACTCAAATTTATTTTCTTCCTTCCATTGTAACACTGCAATGCTGCGCAGTCGGAATATGTGGAGTTAAAATGTGAGCAATCTGAGCAATCTTATGTACGTAATCCCTCCGAGCTATTGACTGGTGTTGTGTTTATTTGAAGTGTCGCAGGGAACTGCAGAGTGCTGGTTTACAAAAAGAAGGACACAAAATGCTGGAATACTCAATGGATCAGGCAGCATCTCTGGAGAACATGGCTGGGTGACGTTTTGATACTGAAGAAGGGTCCCAACCCGAAACATCACCTATTCATGCTCTTCAGAGATGTTGCCTGACCCATTGAGTTACTCCAGCACTTTGTGTGTGTTTTTTCAGATGTAAATAACAACTCCCTTATCTTGTATTTAAAATGGTGGTGTGTAGTGATTTTATTTTCTTACGGAGAGTGATGGAAATCTGGCATTCTCTGCACTGAATTGGTTGCGATGGCAAAATCAGTGGAGGCATTTAGAGAGGAGGCAGAAGACATTTTGAAAGATTACAAATTTTGGATTGTGGGGAACTGACACAAAAGAGCAGAGGCTTAGGGTAGTTACGCCATGAACATATTGAGTAATGGGGCAAGCTTACACAAGTATTCAGACCCTTTGCTATGACACTCAAAATTGAGCTTAGGTTCATCCTGTTTCCATTGATTATCCTTGAGATGTTTCTACAACTTGATTGGAGTCCACCAGTGGTAAATTAAATTGATTGGACATGATTTGGAAAGGCACACACCTGTCTATATAAGGTCTCACAGTTGACAGCGCATGTCAGAGCAAAAACCAAGCCATGAAGACGAAGGAATTGTCCGTAACCTCCGAGACAGGATTGTATCGAGACACAGATCTGGGGAAGGGTATAAAACAATTTCTGCAGCATTGCAGGTCCCGAAGACCACAGTGGCCTCCATCATTCTTAAATGGAAGAACCTTGGAACCACCAGGACTCTTCATAGAGCTGGCCGCCCGGCCAAACTGAGCAATCGGGGGGAGAAGGACATTGGTCAGGCAGGTGACCAAGAACCCGATGGTCACTCTGACAGAGATCCAGAGTTTCTCTGTGAAGATGGGAGAACATTCCAGAAGGACAACTATATCTGCAGCACTCCACCAATCAGGCCTTTATGGTGGGGTGGCCAGACGGAAGCCACTCCTCAGTAAAAGGCACATGACAGCCCGCTTGGAGTTTGCCAAAAGGCACCTAAAGGAGTCTCAGACCATGAGAAACAAGATTCTCTGGTCTGATGAAACCAAGATTGAACTCTTTGGCCTGAATGCCAAGCGGCACCGCTCATCACCTGGCCAATACCATACCTACGGTGAAGCATGGTGGTGGCAGCATCATGCTGTGGGGATGTTTTTCAGCGGCAGGAACTGGGAGACTAATCAGGATCGAAGGAGAGATGAATGGAGCAAAGTACAGAGAGATCCTTGATGAAAACCTGCTCCAGAGCGTTCTGGACATCAGACTGGACAACGACCCTAAGAACATAGTCAAGACAATGCAGGAGTGGCTTCATGACAACTCTGTGAATGTCCTTGAGTGGCCAGGCCAGAGCCCGGACTTGAACCCGATCGAACATTTCTGGCGGGACCTGAAAATAGCTGTGCACCGACACTCCCCATCTAACCTGACAGAGCTTGAGAGGATCTGCAGAGAAGAATGGGGGAAATTACCCAAATACAGGTGTGCCAAGCTTGTAGCGTCATACCCAAAAAGACTTGAGGCTGCAATCACTGCCAAAGGTGCCTCAACAAAATACTGAGCAAAAGGGTCTAAATGTGATATTTCAGTTATTTATTTTTAATTACTTTGCAAAAATTTCTAAACACCTGTTTTCATTTTTTTATTATGGGGTATTGTGTGTAGATTGATGATAAAAAAAGTTTTTTTTAATCCATTTTAAAATAAGGCTGTAACGTAGCAAAATGTGGAAAAAGTGAAGGGGTCTGAATACTTTCTGAATACACTGTAACCTCTTCCTCCTCCTGTTTGCTGTGTTCTCGTATTCTTGTGAAGTTTGATAAGTAAGTTTAACCTAGATACTGAATCTGAGACCTTCCTCATCAGCTTAATCTTAACCTAATAAATATTATAACCTGTATAATATTATTTGTTAGTATTTTTATTTATTTAATTTTATATACTTAAGAAATATTAAGTGTGTAAAGTTATGACAGGCGTAGATAGAGTAGACAGTGAGAACATTTTTCCTCAGGATGGAAATCTCCAACACTGGAGGGAGTAGCTATCTGATAGGGTGAAAGTTTAAAGTAGAGTTGCGGGGCAAATTTCTTTATGCAGAGTGGGGCTTGGAACGCATTGCCAGGGGAGGTAGACACAATAGTGATGTTAGGAGGCTTTTTGGCACATGGCAGGGAATAGAGGGACATGGATCATGTACAGGCTGAGATCCTTGACCTGGACTATCTCTGACATCTCCCTCCCGTTTCTGGACCTCACCATCTCCATCACAGGAGAAAAATTAGTGACGGACATTTATTACAAGCCCACCGACTCGCACAGCTATCTGGACTACACTTCTTCCCACCCGGTCCCCTGCAAAAAGTCTATCCCCTACTCCCAATTCCTCCGTCTACGCCGCATCTGTGCCCGGGATGAGGTGTTTCAGACTAGGGCTTCCGAGATGTCCTCGTTTTTCAGAAAACGGGGCTTCCCCTCCTCCATTATAGATGAGGCTCTCACTAGGGTCTCTTCTACATCCCGCAGCTCCGCTCTTGCTCCCCATCCCCCCACTCGCAACAAGGACAGGATCCCCCTCGTTCTCACCTTCCACCCCACCAGCCAGCGGATCCAACATATCATCCACCAACATTTCCGTCACCTACAACAGGACCCCACCACTGGCCATATCTTCCCATCCCCTCCCCTCTCTGCATTCCGCAGAGACCGTTCCCTCCGCAACTCCCTGGTCCACTCGTCCCTTCCTACCCAAACCACCCTAACCCCGGGCACTTTCCCTTGCAACCGCACGAGATGCAACACCTGTCCCTTTACCTCCCCCCTCAACTCCATCAAAGGACCCAAAACAGGTGAGACAGAGGTTCACCTGCACCTCCTCCAACCTCATCTATTGCATCCGCTGCGCTAGATGTCAACTCATCTATATCGGCGAAACCAAGCGCAGGCTCGGCGATCGCTTCGCTGAACACCTGCGCTCGGTCCGCATTAACGCCACTGATCTCCCGGTGGCCCAGCACTTCAACTCCCCCTCCCATTCCCAGTCTGACCTCTCTGTCATGGGCCTCCTCCAGTGCCATAGTGAGGCCCGCCGGAAATTGGAGGAGCAGCACCTCATATTTCGCCTGGGCAGTTTGCGGCCCGGTGGTATGAACGTCGACTTCTCCAACTTCAGATAGCTCCTCTGTCCCTCCCTTCCCCTCCTCCTTCCCAGATCTCCCTCTATCTTCCTGTCTCCACCTATATCCTTCCTTTGTCCCACCCCCGACATCAGTCTGAAGAAGGGTCTCGACCCGAAACGTCACCCATTCCTTCTCTCCCGAGATGCTGCCTGACCTGCTGAGTTACTCCAGCATTTTGTGAATAAATCGATTTGTACCAGCATCTGCAGTTATTTTCTTATATCCTTGACATCATGTTCAGCACAAGCATGTTCGGTTTCAGTGCTGTGGTATTCTACATTCTAACCATGAGGGTCGCTCTTCATTCAATATTTTTTTCAGTCTTGACCTATATCCTATGTTTGAGCTGTGATTTTTATTTTTTATTTTATTTTTCTCTGGAGCAATTTTATTTCATGTAAACTTTCTGGGCATTTCAATTCTGGAGAGGGAAAGGAGAATTGAAGTGGTTAATTAATTATTTTTTTCCCCCAACATCTCGGGATCTTAAAGTCTGATTTGATAACAGTGCTGTCTGTAGTAAAACTCGGATTTTTCTTGAATAATTCTGTGTGTTGAAGTGATGTGCATGAGATGGCGAGGATTTGATGCTGATTACACTGAAGATTGTTGTAGGCACTGTGGCCAGATGGTGGTGCTGAGTGTGACATTAATCTTGGTTGCTGCTGTTCCTCTTAATAGACTTGAATTTGAACATAGTCCACAGGAGCAAGATGCTGATTTCTTTAAAGTTTGACAGCCCTTGAGTGGCACCAAAAAAAGAGTGGTTTCAAGCTTTGTCAACACAGCACGTTGGGAAAGATCAAAAGGAGGTGCAGGTTTATCAGATGTTTGTCAGGGGGATTTAGCTCATGACGGGTTAAGTTTAGTTTTAGTTTAGAGATACAGTGCAGAAACCCCCCCTTTGTGGCCCACCGAGACCGCACCGACCAGTGATCCCCACACATTAACACTACCCTACACGCACTAGGGACAATTTACACTTGTACCAATCCAATTTACCTACGTACCTGTCCGTCTTTGAAGTGTGGGAGGAAACCGAAGATCTCGGAGAAAACCCACGCAGGTCACGGGGAGAACGTACAAACTCCGTGCAGACAGCACCTGTAGTCAGGATTGAACCTGAGTCTCGCAGCAACTCTACCGCTGCACCACCACTTCAATTTTGTTGATATTTCCCGTAGTTATCTGTGCACAAAGAATTACTATGCTTTCATGAGTATTTGTTTTAGTTCTGGACGTTTATTGTCTCGATCGATTGTATAATATATTGTCTTTCTGCTGACAGGTTAGCACGCAACAACAGCTTTTCACTGTACCTCGGTACACGTGACAATAAACTAAACAAATAAATGAGCAGAGACATCTTTGTCAACCCCACAACCCCTAGCTTTTTACCAGGGGGCATTGAATTAGATGTCCCTTTTACCTCTGAGATTTTATTCCACTGCTCAATGCTGTGCATTTTAGTTTAGTTTAGAGATAGAGCACGGAAACCCACCGAGTCCGTGCCAACCAGCGATCACCCCGCACACTAACACTATCCTATTCACACGCACACGCACACACACACACACACACACACACACACACACACACACACACACACACACACACACACACACACACACACACACACACACACACACACACACACACACACACACACACACATTAGGGACAATTTACAATTTTATCGAAGCCAATTAATCTACAAACCTGAGGTATTTATTCACAAAATGCTGGAGTAACTCAGCAGGTCAGGCAGCATTTCGGGAGAGAAGGAATGGGTGACGTTTCGGGTCGAGACCCTTCTTCAGACTGATCAGTCTGAAGAAGGGTCTCGACCTGAAACGTCATCCATTCCTTCTCTCCCGAGATGCTGCCTGACCTGCTGAGTTACTCCAGCATTTTGTGAATAAATACCTTCGATTTGTACCAGCATCTGCAGTTATTTTCTTAATCTACAAACCTGTACGTCTTTGGAGTGTGGGAGAAAACCGGATATCCCAGAGAAAACCCACGCAGGTCACAGGGAAAATGTACAAACTCCATACAGACGGCAGCTGTAGTCCGGATCGAACCTGGGTCCCTGGCGCTGTTCGGCAGCAACTCTACCGCTGCGTCTTGCAGCCCATATGGGGGCTATTGGCTTCATCAAACTTCTTCAAATCTGGTGAGGTTACTGAAAGGCAAATGCCAGCGTAAGTTGTCCAAGTCCAGAAATAAGGATTATAAATAAGTTGTCTTCTATCTTCTAGTTGGTTGGTTTAGTTTATTGTCACGTGTACCGTGGTACGGTGAAAATCTTTTTTTGTTGCGTGCTATCCAGTCAGCGGAAAGACAACACATGATTATGATGCTGCCGTTCACATTGTACAAATGCATGATTAAGGGAATAACGTTTAGTGCAAGGTAAAGTCCGATTAAATATAGCCCGAGGTTTTTCCAATGAGGTAGACGGTAGGCCAGGACTGCTCTCTGGTAGGTCCTGGACGTATAGGTATGTAGGTTAATTGACTGGGTAAAATGTAAAAATTGTCCCTAGTGTGTAGGATAGTGTTAATGTGCGGGGATCGCTGGGCGGCGCGGACTCGGTGGGCCGAAGGGCCTGTTTCCGCGCTGTATCTCTAAATCTAAAAAAAATCTAAATCTTGGTGTTGCTGAAGGTTCTCTTCCTCAGGTTGACCAGCGTGTCATGGAGGTGTGAGGGTGAAAATGGTGCCAAACCGGCAGCTCTGTCCACCGTCTCAATGTACTACTGCCATAAACTTGTAGTGTGTCTGAGACGAATATCTAACATGTGTCTGCGCGCTTGTGCAGAGTGAATGTATTTATTTCACAAAATGCTGGAGTAACTCAGCAGGTCAGGCAGCATCTCGGGAGAGAAGGAATGGGTGACGTTTCGGGTCGAGACTGAAGAAGGGTCTCGACCCGAAACGTCATCCATTCCTTCTCTCCCGAGATGCTGCCTGACCTGCTGAGTTACTCCAGCATTTTGTGAATAAATACCTTCGATTTGTACCAGCATCTGCAGTTATCTTCTTATACTACTTGTGCAGAGTGATACTTGCACTGAACTGTAAACACAACAAATTTCACTGTACTTTAGTGCATGTGATAAAGAAAGTACCACACCATAGCAAATTATTTTCAATAATTTAAACGCTGTTTTTTTTCTTCTTCTTTAATAGGGGCCCAACGCTAAGCCGGTCGTGTCGTTCATTGCTGGACTCACCGCTCCACCGGGCCGCAGAATGGGTCATGCCGGTGCCATCATCGCTGGAGGCAAAGGCGGAGCCAAAGAGAAGATTGCTGCCCTTCAGCAGGCCGGTGTGGTGGTCAGCATGTCTCCCGCCCAGCTGGGCAGCACCATGCTGAAGGTAAATATAAATATACGCTCTGGAGTTTACAAAGTGTAAGAATAAAGGGTTGGCGCAGCGGTAGAGTTGCTGCCTTGCCGGTGCCGGAGACCCAGGTTCGATCCTGACCACTGGTGCTGTCGGTACGGAGTTTGTACGTTCTCCCAGTGCATGCGTGAGTTTTCCCTCCGAGATCTTCAGTTTCCTACCACACTCAAAAGACGTGGCTTGGTGTATGTGCAATTGTCCCATGTGTGTGTAGGATAGTGTTAGTGTGCAGGGATCACTGGTCTGTATGATGGGCTCAGTGGGCCGAAGGGCCTGTTTCTGCACTATCTCGAAACTAAACTAAAGTCCGACTGGAAATTCTCTAATGCTGTAGCTGTGAGATCTGCCATTTTAACTCCCCATGTAATGTGAGATTTTGTGCCGTGGAATGAGCTACGTGCACACTGTATCTGTAGTCTGGACCCAGACCCGAAACTTCATGTATTCCTTTTCGCCAGAGATTCTCTCTGACCCGCTGAGCTACTCCAGCTTTTTGCGTCTATCTTTTGTAGAAATAAAAGGCCTTTATTCAGCATAAGCGGGTGTTCAGGAAAGACACTTCTCTGTGGACAATGGTCCTTGTTCAAGCAGCTAACCTCGTTCAGTTTTTTAGTTTAGTTTAAGAGATACAGCACGGAAACAGGCCCTTCAGCCCACCGGGTCTGTACCGACCAGCGATCCCCGTACACTAACACACAGACAGACACACACACAGACAGACACACACAGACAGATTCACAGACAGACAGACTCACAGACAGATAGACACACACAGACACATACAGGCACAGACACACACACACACAGACCAATTTTTATCGAAGCCATTTAACCTACAAACATGTACGTCTCTGGAGTGAGCAAGGAAACCAGAGCACTGGGAGAAAATCCATGCAGGTCACGAGGAGAACATACAAACTCCATACACACAGCAGCCGTAGTCAGGATCGATCCCGGGTCTCTGGCGCTGCAAGGCAGCAACTCTACCGCTGCGCCACCGTGCCGCCCCTAAATGCCGCAGCTACATGGAGTCTGGAGCTGGAGAAGTAAAAGGTCCACATTCAGCTTTAGTGGGCGTTGAGGAAAGACAGCTCTCGATGGACAATGGCCTTTGTTCAAGCAGTTAACCTCATCCTGGATTGAAGATTGAATTTTCTTTGCAATAACCGGCTGCTACCTCCACAAACACTGAAATTAAACAAAGATACTGAAAATTTCCAAACGTAACCACCAACCCTTGCCCCTCTCCCCTTGGCCTTCTGGGCAGAGGTCTCTCCCAGGAAGGTTAACTTGTGGGGGGTTCTGCATAAGTAGGGCTGAAAAGAGCTCTTAAGAATAGAGCTCATAAGGATAGCGGAGTCAGGGGGCACGGGGAGAAGGCAGAACGGGGTACTGATTGCGAATGATCAGCCATGGATTTTCTCCCAGTGCTCTGGTTTCCTTGCTCACTCCAGAGACGTACATGTTTGTAGGTTAAATGGCTTCGATAAAAATTGGTCTGTGTGTGTCTGTGTGTCTATCTGTCTGTGAGTCTGTCTGTGTGTGTGTCGTGGGATTCACATTGAATGGCGGTGCTGGCTCGAAGGGCCGAATGGCCTACTCCTGCACCTATTGTCTATTGTCTATTGACTCCTCACGAAGGGCTATATCCCAAGCCCCCACCCCACTCACCAAAAAATCCCACAACCACTACAAAAACATGTATCTTCACAGTTATACCTAACTGGTCATCTGCAAGAATGTAGGGACTTCAATCTAAGTTTAGAAACGGGGAACTGCTGATGCTGGTTTACGAAAAAAAAGACTGGAGTATCTCAGCAGGTCAGGCAGCATCCCTGGAGACAATGGATAGGTGACTTTATGAATACGAAGAAGGGTCCTGACTCGAAACATCTCCTCTCCATGTTCTCTCAGCTGATCCGCTGAGTTACTCCAGTACTTTATTTTAATTCCAATCTAACATTGATAGTGGTGACCTGTTGCTCCAGATGTTTGATCGCAGCCTCTTCTGGGAGACTTCCTCAATATGTTTCAACCACTCCACGATTTCAGACGCCCTTCGGACAAGTCGCAACCTGGCCCCGTGCCCTCCTCTCCCCTCTCCCATTTGGCAAAAGTTATTGTGGTGTGGAAAAAGCAGACCTCCAGATTCAGGGACACTTTTTTTGTTCCAGCTGTTATCAGGCAACTAAACCATCCAACCAACAACTGGGAAGCAGTCCTGAGCTACTATCTACCTCATTGGAGACTCTCGGACTATCTTTGATTGGGCTTTACTGGTAACAAGGAATAGTTATCTGCCTAGTGCTAGTAGATCCTAACTAGGATCCATCGGAGGCAGCAGTTTTATCAGCCGCACGCGCCACTGTGCTGCCCTAATTCATATTGCTCGTGTAATCTTTCACCCTCCGTACTGGTGCTGAAATGAAAGGAAATATTGCTTTCCTTTTCCCTCTTTCATTTAAAGTCAGAGTCAAACGGCGTGAAAAGAGGCCCTTCGGCACAACTTGCCACGCTGACCAAAATGCCCCGACTACACTGGTCCCACTACACTGCCTGCCTTTGCCCGATATCCCTCTAAACCTGTCCTATCCAGGCACCTGGCTAAGCTTCTTAAACTCTTTTACAGTAGATTAAAGGTCCTCTTAAAAACATAAACATTTCTATTCTTTATGTTCCTTAGCAACTTATTTTAATAAAAAATTACACGGTGGACTGCAATTGAAAGTGCTGAAAATAGCTCCATCGCTTCTGGTATAATCTGTTTTCAGGTTCCAGTATTTCAAGTATAATGTCATTTTTAGAGTTCAATTTAAAATGCAAGGCAATGACTCCAGGACTCGCCGTGCGCTGGTTCGTCTAAGCCTGGCGCTCGGCTGACTTGCTCATCTGGCGGCTTTGTTCTCTTTCTCCAGCTGCTATCCATCTCGCCTTGCGGTAGCACACCTCTTGGCTCAGCGTGGCCTCCTTCTCTGTTGTGTCACTCTCTCCGGCATGTTTCTTCCTCTGCCTGGCAGCTCGGCTCACGGCATCGCTCCGGGCGTTGCGCATGCAAGGCGGGATGCTGCTTTCCTCTCCGCAGTGGCCTTCCACGAAGCTGTCTGATGCACTGTCATCCGTGCCGCCGGGCAGCTTGACATGCAACCACGCTGGCTCTCCCTGCTGTATTGAACTGTGGCGCATGTAGACGGGTGCCTGAGATGACTTGAATGAAGACTTGCTGCTGCTTTAACAAGAAACACCGGAGCTGCTGGAAGTTGCAAATATTAGCATTTATTTATTTTTTGCTCTCTGGTTGCTTCAGCTTCCGTCTTCTTGTGGACGGCAAAAACAATTGACATTGACTCTTTTAGAGTTTTTTTGTCAAGCCTTTTGTTAATTTGTGCTTCTTTTGGATTTTAAAGATCTCGTCAATTGAAACTAAAAATGCAACTCCACTCCATTGCAAGGTGGTGCCGATGCCTGACAACTCTTTGCTGGAGTAACTCAGCAGGTCAGGCAGCATCTCGGGAGAGAAGGAATGGGTGACGTTTCGGGTCGAGACCCTTCTTCAGACTGAAGAAGGGTCTTGACCCGAAACGTCACCCATTCCTTCTCTCCCGAGATGCTGCTTGACCTGCTGAGTTACTCCAGCATTTTGTGAATAAATACCTTCGGTTTGTACCAGCATCTGCAGTTATCTTCTTATACGACTCTTTGCAAGCTATCACTCATTACAGTCACTTCACTCTTAAATTTTTATTCCAGCAGCAGCATTTCTTACTCTAACTATGCTCTTAATGTATTCCCTTTGTCCTGTATCTGCACACTGTGGACGGCTTGATTGTAATCACGTATAGTCTCTTCGCTGATTTTTTTTAGAGATACAGATTTTTTTTAGATTTACAGCGCGGAAACAGGCCCTTCGGCCCACCGAGTCCGTGCCGCCCAGCGATCCCCGCACATTAACACTACCCTACACACACTAGGGACAATTTTTTTACATTTACCCAGTCAATTAACCTACAAACCTGTACGTCTTTGGAGTGTGGGAGGAAACCGAAGATCTCGGAGAAAACCCACGCAGGTCACGGGGAGAACGTGCAAACTCCGTACAGACGGCGCCCGTAGTCAGGATCGAACCTGAGTCTCCGGCGCTGCATTCGCTGTAAGGTGGCAGCGTGCCGTTGACTGGATAGCATTCACCAAAAAAGATTTTTACTATATCTCGGTACGCTTGACAGTAAACTCAATATATCAAAATACATTTCCATTCTCAAATATCTTTAAAGTAATTGGGAAAGGTTGATTTTTTTTTAAAAACCCTTCTCAGTTCAATCTAAAGTGTTGCCCAAGTCACTCATTTGAGGTCACAAGGATGGCAAAATATAAAATTATGAATGGACGAATATTTCCACTTTATAGCACTCTATCACAAAGCTCTGGCTTTAGTATCCAGTCTGTAATCATTTCAGTTGCAATTGTGACCATACCAAGGTGGATGTTGTGTGCACTCTAGTTAGTGCATTTAACTTTAGCCACCCATATGCCAGATCGTGTGGGTTTTCTCCGGGTGTCCCGGTTTCCCCCCACATTCCAAAGACATACAGGTTTGTGGGTTATTCGGCTTCGGTAAAATTGTAAATGGTCCCTCGTAAGTACGGTAGTGTTAGTGTATGGGGTGATCACTGGCTGGCAATGACTCGGTGGGCCGAAGGGCTTGTGTGTGCGCTGGATTGCTAAAGTCTAAAGTAAAGTCTTGTTGTTGTACTTGCCTCAACTACCACCTCTGACAGCTTGGTGCCCCTCGGGTTCCTATTAAATCTTTCCCCAACTCATCTTCCAACCTATGTTCTCTGGTTCTTTAGATTTAGATTTAGAGATACAGCGCGGAAACAGGCCCTTCGGCCCACCGAGTCCGCGCCGCCCAGCGATCCCCGCACGTCCTCTCCACATTCACTCTATCAATTTTTTCGGAAGTTCCCTTTGCGCCTCTGAATTCTCTCCCCATTTAGAAAATAGCCTCGCCCACGCCTTTACTTTATACAGGCGTTTCACTGTTCCTGATTGCAAGATGGGAGTGAAAAATCTGAGTAGTGAAAAAGAATACTAACGTACAACAGAATAACCTCATCAGGGGGAGTTCAGAACAAGCGCAGAAGAAATTCCTCCTCATCTCCTTGCCAGCCAAGCCCCCCCCCCCGAAGAAAATTAGCAGATTGCTGTAAAGACAAGTCAGAAAGAAATTGCTCCCCTGCCAGTCTGGCAATGCGGAAAATAATTCATCTTGTAACCCTGAGGGCCACTGTGGAATGGTTTTAACATCAACTTCATAGCGTTCGACCTGGCTAAGTTCAATGAAAGCCAAGTGGGATTCAGATTGCTGTGGTGCGCTTGGTGGAGGTGCTTCAGGATTATGAGGGCAGCTGTTTCGTCTTTCAGCACTTCTTGTATAAATTGAGCGTTAATTTATAAACCGATCGTCAGCCCACCAGTGCCCGGTTGATTAGAAGGCATCTGCAGGCTCCATATGGCCAGAATTACACGCCACCTGCCTTTATGGTCCTCTGCAGTGCAATAGCTCTTCATGTCACTCTTTCATCCTTTTGGAGATCATTTTCCTTTATTATTTTTAGATAAACACATGTAAGTGCAAGGAATAAAGGGGAATGGATCATGTACAGACAGATGAGATCAGTTTAACTTGGCATTATGTTCGGCACAAACATTGTGGGCCGAGGAGCCCGTTCCTGTGCAGTACTGTCCTATGTTCAACGTTTCCCTCTTTTATTTCTTCCCCACTCCTTCCCGCCTGCCTCTTGAATACTCTTGCATGTGGGCTTGGATAGCAGTAAAAGGATTGGTCCAAGTCAGCATGGATTTATGAAGGAGAAATCCTGCTTGACTAATCTTCTGGAATTTGAGGATGTGACAAGTAAAATAGACAATAGACAATAGGTGCAGGAGGAGGCCTTTTGGCCCTTCGAGCCAACACTGCCATTCAATGTGATCATGGCTGATCATTCTCAATCAGTACCCTGTTCCTGCCTTTTCCCCGTACCCCCTGACTCCGCTATCCTTAAGAGCTCTATCTAGCTCTCTCTTGAATGCATTCAGAGAATTGGCCTCCACTGCCTTCTGAGGCAGAGAATTCCACAGATTCACAACTCTGACTGAAAAGGTTTTTCCTCATCTCAGTTCTAAATGGCCTACCCCTTATTCTTAAACTGTGGTCCCTTGTTCTGGACTCCCCCAACATTGGGAACATGTTTCCTGCCTCTAACGTGTCCAACCCCTTAATGGATGAAGGAGAGCCAGTGGATGTAGTGTATCTGGACTTTCAGAAAACCTTTGATAAGGTCCCACACAGGAGATTTGTGGGCAAAATTAGAGCACATGGTATGGGGGGTAGGGTATTGACATGGATAGAGAGTTGGTCGGCAGACAGGGAGCAAAGAGTCAGAATAAACGGGTCCTTTTCAGAATGGCAGGCAGTGGCGAGTGGAGTGCCGCAAGGCTCAGTGCTGGGGCTGCAATTATTTACAATATATAGTCATGATTTGGGTGATGCAATTAATAGCAACACTTGCAAATTTGCAAAAAGACACAAAGCTGGGTGGCAGTGTGACCTGCGTAGAGGACGTTAGGAGGTTGCAGGGTGACTTGGACAGGTTGAATGAGTGGGCAGATGCAGTATAATGTGGATGAATGTGAGGTTATCCACTTTAGCGGCAAAAACAAGGAGGCAGATTATTATCTCAATGGTGTCAGATTAGGTAAAAGGGAAGTACAACGAGACCTGGGTGTCCTTGTATACCAGTCACTGAAAGTAAACATGCAGGTGCAGCAGGCAATGAAGAAAGCTAATGGCATGTTGGCCTTCTTCATAACAAGAGGATTTGAGTATAGGAGTAAAGAGGCCCTTCTGCTGTTGTATAGGGTCATGGTAAAACCACATCTGGAGTATTATGTGCAGTTTTGGTCTCCTAATTTGAGGAAGGACATCCTTGCTATTAAGGCAGTGCAGCGTAGGTTGACTAGGTTAATCCCTGGGATGGCGTGACTGTCATATGAGGAAAGATTGGAAAGACTGGGCTTGCATTCATTGGAATTTAGAAGGATGAGAGGGGATCTTATAGAAACATATAAAATTATAAAAGGACTGGACAAGCTAGACGCAGGAAAAATGTTCCCAATGTTAGGGGAGTCCAGAACCAGGGGCCACAGTCCAAGAATAAAGGGGAGGCCATTTAAAACTGAGATGAGAAAAAACGTTTTCACCCAGAGAGTTGTGAATTTGTGGAATTCTCTGCCACTGCATTCTTTCCAGCTTAACAACATCTTTCTTACAGCAGTGTGCCCAAAATTGAATACAATGCTCCAAATGTGGCCACACCAGCGTCCTGCACAACTGTCACATAACATCCCCACTTGTACGCTCAATACCCTGACTCATGAATGCCAATATGCCGAAAGCAATCTTAACCACCCTATCTACCTGTAGCACCACTTTCAAGGAACTATGTACCTGCACTCCTAAATTCCTCTGCTCTCAACGCTCCCCAGAGCCCTACCATTCACTGCTAAAAGTCCTGGCCTGCTATAACTTCACAAAATGCAGCACCTTGCATGTAAGTGTATTAAACTCCATTAACCATACCACAGCCAACTTGCCCAACTAATCAAGGTCCTGCTGTAACTTTTGATAACCATCTTCACTATCTACAATACCACCCACTTTAGTGTCATCTGCAAACTTACTAATCAAGCCTCGTACATTCTTATCCAAATTATTGATATAAACCATAAACAGCAATGGGCCCAACACCAATAGTCACAGACCTCCAGTCCAAAAAACAACCTTCCACCATGACCCTCTGCTTCCTTCCATGAAGCCAATTCTCGATCCAGTCTGCAAGCTCTCCCTGAATCCCATGCAATCTAACCTTCCAGAGCAGCCTACCATGTGGAACGAATTTAATTACATTTTTAGAAGAAGTAATCAAAATGGTTGGTGAGGGAAGAGCCGTAAACATTGTCTATATGTGTTGCTGAAATCCATATAGCTCTGCCCTCACCAACCATTTTGATTACTTCTTCTAAAAAATCAATTCAATTTGTGAGACACGATCTCCAGTGCATCAAAGCCACGCTGTCTATTCCTAATCTGAAGAGGTCAGTGTGAAGAAGGGTCTCGACCCGAAACATCACCCATTTCTTCTCTTCACGGGGCGGCACGGTGGTGCTGCGGTAGAGTTGCTGCCTTACAGCGAATGCAGCGCCGGAGACTCGGGTTCGATCCTGACTACGGGCGCCGTCTGTACGGAGTTTGTACGTTCTCCCCGTGACCTGCGTGGGTTTTCTCTGAGATCTTCGGTTTCCTCCCACACTCCAAAGACGTACAGGTATGTAGGTTAATTGGCTGGGCAAATGTAAAAATTGTCCCTAGTGGGTGTAGGATAGTGTTAATGTGCGGGGATTGTTGGGCGGCGCGGACCCGGTGGGCCGAAGGGCCTGTTTCTGCGCTGTATCTCTAAAATCTAAAAAAAGATTAAAAAAATTCAGAGGAGCTGCCTGTCCTGCTGAGTTACTCCAGCATTTTGTGTCTATTTGTAATCTGTCTATCCAAATCATATATATCTTATCCCTCAGAATACGCTCCAGTAACTTGCCTACCATAGATGTTAGGCTCAGCTGGGCTCTATAGCTCCTAGGCTTTTCCTTGCAGCCTTTAAACAGAGGCACAACATTAGCCACCCTCCAGTTTTCCGGCATCTCACCAAATAGTTAATGATGATTCATGTATCTTAGCCGGGGCACCTGCAATTTCCTCTCTAGCTTCCCACAGTCCTTGGATAAATATGATCAGGTCCAGGAGGTTTGTCTATCTTCATACACCTTCAGATGTTGAGCACATCCTCGACCGTGATCCTAGCTGCTCAGAGCAAGCTTTGGCTTTGTTCAGTCATGATAAAATGTGAATGTGATTAATAGATAGCAGCAGCCTCACGATCCAAGATGGCGCCCAGAGCCAGGCGACTCTGTGCTAGTCACAGAAGTGGATCGGCAATCACGCTCCACTCTTTAAAATCTCCACTATTCATGTTATTCCCTTTATCACGTATCTGTACACTGTGGGTGGCTGAATTATAATCATGTATTGTCTTTCCGCTGACTGGTTAGCAGGCAACAAAAAACCTTTCACTGTATCACACATGACAAAATAAACTAAGTTAAACTCATTTTCTAGACCATGGCGAAACTAATTGCCACAGCCCCCAAAAATATCAGACAGAATTGCTTTTTTAAAGCTGGGTTTTAACTTGTTTGGTTAAAATTTGGGCCCAACAACAGATCTGCTGTACTAGGATGTCGAGTCTCCACCCGAAACATCACTTATTCCCTTTCTCCAGAGATGCTGCCTGATCCGCTGAGTTACTCCAGCAGTCCAATAGTTCTACATGCCACTTGGTGGCAGCAGTACACAGTTTATTCAATAGTCTGCTCGGTGAATGCATTGAAGACCAACTTCTTGTTTTGAAGACACGGGGTTATATTAAGCATGGATCCTGATGAAATAACAATGCCATTTCAGCTTAATTCCAGGTTATTTGCATTCTCAGCATTGCTAGGAGGTTAAAGACTTGTTCTGTACTTTTACTTTTACCAAATAGAATTGGAGATGAGCAGTCATGTCACCGTTTGGTGATCAAAGGACTCTTGTAATCTGGCTGTTTCCAGCTCCACATTTTTTTTTAAAGTGCCCTTTATTTGATGCCTTTGAATAGCTTCATAAAAGGCACAAAGTGCAGGGCAGCAAATGCAGTGTTCTTGATATGTTTCCCATTGTTGTATTATAGGGAAATGCAGTTGGCTCATGCACAGTAAAGTCTCGCGCCAGGAACCAAATACATGACCATAATCTGTCTCAGTGATGTTAGTGGAAGGATAAGTCAAGTCAAGTCAAGTCAATTTTATTTGTATAGCACATTTAAAAACAACCCACGTTGACCAAAGTGCTGTACATTTGATTAGGTTCCAATAGAAAAAAAAATGAAAACATACAGTAGCACGCAAACAGTTCACAGCGCCTCCTCAATGAGCCTCAAACGCTAGGGAGTAGAAATATGTTTTGAGCCTGGACTTAAAGGAGTCGATGGAGGGGGCAGTTCTGATCGGGAGAGGGATGCTGTTCCACAGTCTAGGAGCTGCAACCGCAAAAGCGCGGTCACCCCTGAGTTTAAGCCTAGACCGTGGGATAGTGAATAGCCCCAAGTCGGCCGATCTGAGGGACCTGGAGTTAGAGAGGGGGGTTAGAAGATTTTTGATGTAGGGGGGGGAGTGTCCATTTAGGGCTTTATACGTGAATAGGAGGAGCTTGAAGTTGATTCTGTACCGTACAGGGAGCCAGTGGAGAGAGGCCAGAATCGGGGTGATGTGGTCCCTTTTACGGGTACCCGTCAGGAGTCTCGCTGCGGCGTTTTGGACCAGTTGCAGGCGGGACAGGGAAGATTGGCTGATCCCAGTGTATAGGGAGTTGCAGTAGTCTAGGCGGGAGGAAATGAAAGCGTGAATGATTTTTTCTGTGTCGTCGAATTTGAGGAAAGGTTTGATTTTAGCTATGGTTCGAAGTTGGAAGAAGCTGGCTTTTACCACAGCGTTGACTTGCTTATCAAATTTTAATGCAGAGTCAAATATCATGCCGAGGTTTTTGACATGCGGTTTGACTAGGCAGGATAGGCTTCCAAGACTGCCTGTTATCAATTTGATGGAGTCGGGGGGGCCGAATAGGATGACCTCAGACTTGCTCTCATTTAATTGGAGGAAGTTCTGTGCCATCCAACATTTTATGTCCTCAAGGCAGTGTGAGAGGCTGTTTAAATTTGACTGGTTGTTGGGTTTCAGGGGGAGGTAAAGCTGAGTGTCATCGGCATAGCAGTGGAAAGAAATGCCGTGCCTTTGATAAGTATTGACCAGGACTAGAGAATCCTGGCCAATAATTAATATCTTTTAATATCTCAGCCACCACTTAAAGCAAGGTCTCTCAGAGTACTTCACTGCCTTATGTATACAGCCTAGACTACATATTCCTCTCTAGCATGGTTATGTATACAGCCTAGACTAAATATTCCTCTCTAGCATGGTTAGACCTGTGCTTTACTAAAGTTGAGGCTGTTGTTATTAGCTAAGGTGTATTTAATTTCTAATTTTACCTTCTTTATCTGTCATTCAAGCCAGAATTTGAAGAAAAATCAGCCCATTTGATTAGTACGGGTGTCAGGGGTTATGAGGAGAAGGCAAGAGAATGGGGTTGAGAGGGAAAGATAGATCAGCCTTGGTTGAATGGCTGAGTTGACATGATGGGCAGAATGGCCTAATTCTGCTCCTACAACTTATGAAGATTGCGCATTAGTAGCTTCTGGATGAGAAGTGTTTGTTTAAGTTTTAGTGTTAGCGATACAACACGGAAACAGGCCCTTCGGCCTACCGTTTCCACGCCGACCAGCAATCCCCGCACACTAACAATATCCTACACACACTAGGGACAATTTACAATTATACCAAGCTAATTATCATACAAACCTGTACGTCTTTGGAGTGTGGGAGAAAATTGGAGCTTCTCGGAGAAAACACACGCAGATCACGGGGAGAACGTACAAACTCTGTACAGACAGCACTCTTAGTCCGGATCGAAACCAGGTCTCTGGCACTGTAAGGCAGCAACTCTACTGCTGCACCACCGTGCCAATTAAAAAAAAAAAAATTCTGTAGTTCTGTTCAGGAGAGCAGCTGCATTGATCTTTTAACAGACTATTTCTGGCTGGATATTCACTAAATGCACAAATAACGTAAAAACAAAAGTGAGTGAAGGGAGCAGAGGAGAGTAGGAGGACCAAGGGCAGCGAGTTTTGCGTTACTGGTAAATCTCGGCACAGCCAGGGATGAAAGGGGGAGAGAAGACAAGATAGATAAATCAAGCTTGCTATTGTTTACAGAGAATACACAACTTGCAGTAAAATTATTTTAGCATCCAACAAAGTAAATTGAATAAAAGATTTCTGCACTGTCTGTTGCTTTCCCACAGTTTTTTCTGTCGTCCCCATGGGGTCGGTGTCATAAGGGAATTTGCTGGATCATAGAAACATAGAAAATAAGTTCAGGAGTAGGCCATTCGGCCCTTCGAGCTAGCACCGCCATTCAATATGATCATGGCTGATCATCCAAAATCAGTACCCCGTTCCTGCTTTCTCCCCATATCCCCCGATTCCGTTAGCCCTAAGAACTAAATCTAACTCTCTCCTGAAAACATCCAGAGAATTGGCCTCCACAGCCTTCTGTGGCAGAGAATTCCACAGATTCTTTGGCACAGCAAATATTTTCAGTGTGTGGACTAGAATTTATTGAAAAACTGTAGGCAGGCAGCAGCACCTTGAATTTGTGTATATTTGGACATGTGTTTAAATCCTGCAAGAGAAACCAATTTAGATGGAACAACGTTTTTATTGAAAGTGGGATTAATATGTTAAATTAAAAAAACCTCCCGGTTAAATTTATTGCAGTAGATCTTGTCATTTCTCAGAAGCTATTTGCTTTGAGGGTGATTTATGATCAACAGCTGCAAGCTGAGTGCTTAAGAGCTAAGGATGGTAGTTTCACAGCTGTTATTGGAGTCTTTGCTTGCCTTTCCCTTGACTTGTTTGCCCTGACGTGGAGTTGCGGTACGTTACCTGACTTTGGAACAACGTACCTTGCCCAGTCGATCCAGATGTCAGCCCGTATAAAGAAGTGTCATGAAATGGTGATTGGGAGCAAGGATGGTGACCTTAAAACATAAAAAACACAGAACTGCCATTGTACTGCCCATCATGTCTGTGCCGACCGACCATGCCGCTAAATTGAACTAATCTCATTTGCCTGCATGCGCTCTACATCCTTCTATCCTCTGCATGTTTTGCATCTGTCTGAATGCCTTTCAAACGTTGCTACTGTATCTGTTTTTACCACCACCCCTTTTAAGTGCATTCCAGGTACCTACCACCCTCTGAGGGGGAAAAAAACTTGCCCTCCAAATCTTCGTTAAACTTACTCTCACTTAACTTACACCCATGCCCTCTAGAATTTGTAATTTTCATCCTGGGAATATGATTATTTATCCAATCTATGGCTATCATAATTTTATAGACTTCTAGTTCTAGTTTGAGGCTGGGACTATCCCAACGTTTAAGAAACAGTTAGATGGGTAGGACAGGTTTGGAGGGACATGGACCAAACGCGGGCAGGTGGGACTCGTGTAGTTGGGACATGTTGGCCGGTGTGGGCAGGTTCCACCAAAGGTCTTGTTTCCACACTGTGTCACTCTACGCCTCCAATGATTGGGTGCGTTGATTAATCGGCGAAAGGCAAGTCGTTATGTTCTTGTTATTCACATAGATTTCAATGTTTTTATTTTATTTAAAGTGTGATTCAAAGGGGAAAAAATGTTCATATTTTAAATCTATTGATTGTAACTTTGGGTTGCTAAATGATTGTAAATGTCAGAGGGGTTTGATGATTCCAACCACACCTGCGGACCTGACGTTGCCCGGCGTGGGCAAGTTGGGCCGAAAGGGCTGTTTCCACTCTGTATCACTCTATGACTCTATGCGGGCCAAGCTTTCTATATAGAGAGTGGTGGGTGCCTGTAAAGTGCTTTTAAGAGGCTTTTAGTTAGGCACATGGATGGAGAGGGACATGGATCATGTTCAGGCGGGAGATTAGTTTAACTTGGTATCATGTTCAGCACAGGCAATGTGGGGCAAAGAGCCTATTCCTGTGTTCTACTGTTGATTGTTACTCTATTACTGTTTGCCCAGCTGTTTGCTCACCCATTATAGACAGCAATTAACATTGCTCTGTTAACTACCTTTGGCCAGACAAGGTAAGGGTGGCAGGCTTTCTTTCCTGAAGCACACAGTGAACCAGATTATTTTTATAGTAATCCATTAGTTTCACAGTCAACATTAACTGATACAGGCCTTTTCCTCCAGATTTATTAGGCCACTTGAATTTAATTTTCACACCCTCAGCTGGAGAGGCAAGGTGTTTGAATGTGTCGCTGCATTAAGGATTCTGGATACCAGTCCAGTTTCGTTACTGTGCTACCAGACACTATTTTGCCAAACGTCAGCTAACATCTGCCAGCATAACACTGGCACAGCTGGGTGAGCCACTGCCTCACAGCGCCAGAGACCCAGGTTCGATCCTGACCTCGGGTGTTGTCGGTGCGGGGTTCCAACGTTCTCCCCGTGACCGTGTGAGTTTCCTCTGGGTTTCCTCCCACGTCCCAAAGGCATTGTGGGATCTCGGGTTAATTGGCCTCTGTAAACTGCCCTGACTGTCCAAGACATAGAAGCAGAATTAGGCCATTCAGCCCATCGAGCCCACTCTGTCGTTCAGTCACGGCTGATCTATTTTTCCCCTCTCAACCCCATTCTCCTGCCTTCTCCCCATAACCTTTGAGCCCTTTCTAATCAAGAACCTGTCAATCTCCACTTTAAAAATATCTTGTGCTGGCTTCCACAGCTGTCTGTGGCAATGAATTCTACAGGTTCGCCATCCTCTGGCTAAATGGAAATTCCTTTTGTGTAGGGGAGTAGAGAAGTGTAATGAGTAGATGAGAGAGTCAATGGTGCTTTATTTGTACACATGCAACTGAGCACTGAAATTCTCTTAGCATATATCACACATATAGGCAACCACCATTATTGCTGCCATTATTCAAAATCCAAAGTCAATAGACAATAGGTGCAGGAGGAGGCCATTCGGCCCTTCGAGCCAGCACCACCATTCAATGTGATCATGGCTGATCATTCTCAATCAGTACCCTGTTCCTACCTTCTCCCCATACCCCCTGACTCAGCTATCCTTTAGAACTCTATCTAGCTCTCTCTTGAATGCATTCAGAGAATTGGCCTCCACTGCCTTCTGAGGCAGAGAATTCCATAGATTCACAACTCTCTGACTGAAAAAGTTTTTCCTCATCTCAGTTCGAAATGGCCTACCCCTTATTCTTAAACTGCGGCCCCTTGTTCTGGACTCCCCCAACATTGGGAACATGTTTCCTGCCTCTAACGTGTCCAACCCCTTAATAATCTTATACGTTTCGATAAGATCCCCTCTCATCCTTCTAAATTCCAGTATATACAAGCCTAGTCGCTCCAGTCTTTCAACATATGACAGTCCCGCCATTCCGGGAATTAAGTCCGGTCGGCCCACGCTCTCGATGTACTGGAGCAGTTGCCATGAACCGACGTCCCTCTCCTCCCCTCGCCCGGCCATCTTTGTGTCCCGAGGCCGCCACCTTGAAGGCGCTGCAGCCGACCTTGAAGGTGCTGGAGGCATTACCCCGGTTCACCCTCCTACCTGCCCTTGCTCCTCACGTCCAACGTCTTCAGCTCCCTCCCGGTCCAACCGACCAGCGATTATGCCATCCAGTGAGCCTCCGGGTGGGATCCACCGACCCCGCCGACCGACGAACCTTCGTGCAACTTGTGTGGACGGGTGATCAATGGTCAGCATGGACTCGTTGGGCTGAAGTGCTAAAATCTAAACCTCCAAATGTCTGGTGCCTGTTCATGAACAAAGCCTTCCGTGCGCTGAACAGGGATCGCCAGACATGAAAATTGCAGGTGGTGATTTTCAGTTTGGTTAACCAGCTAGATCGTGAGGAGCTCCTTAATGAAGCAGAGAAATACTGGGGAGGGAATTGCAGACTATCATTTTAGTTAATCCATTAGTGGAAAGATATGTTACCAGTGAAGGCCTACTCAGCCGCAGGTGTAGAGTCTAGAGAAAAGCGGCACGGTGGCACAGCGGTAGAGTTGCTGCCTTACAGCGCCGGAGGCCCGGGTTCCATCCTGACCATGGGTGCTTGTCTGTACGGAGTTTGTACTTTCTCGACCGTGACCTGCACTGGTTTTCCCACACCCCAAAGACGTTCAGGTTTGTAGGTTAATTGGCTTGGAAAAGATTGTACATTGTCCCTAGTGTGTCGAACAGTGCTAGTGTACTGTTTGGATCGCTGGTCGGCACAGACTCGGTGGGTCGAAGGACCTGTTTCCACGCTCCACCTCTAATTTTTTTTTTACAAGCACGGATGTTCAGGAGGTCTGGTTTTGGACCTAATGACTGTGACGCGGGTGATAAGTGTACTTCTGCACGGAGTTCCAAATTTTTGAGCAGCAGTTTGGAATTATTTTATTATTATATTTAGAATAAGCAAAAAAATAATTTTGTGGGAATATCGGCGTTGGGACGGGAAATTATATAATCTTTTAATTCTAAATACAAAAGGACAAGATGTGGCAGGTTCAAAATCATTAGTTTAGTTCAGAGGTACAGTGTGGAAACAGGCCTTTGGCCTACCGAATCCGCGCTGATCAGCCATCACCCCTACACACTAGGGACAGTTTACAATTATACCAAGCCAATTAACCTATAAACCTGTGTGTCTTTGGAGTGTTGGAGGAAACTGAAGATCTTGGAGAGAACCCACGGGGCCGTACAGTCAGCACCCGTAGTCGGGATCGAACTCGGGTCTCCGGTGCTGCAAGCGCTGTAAGGCAGTGACTCTACCGCTGCGCCACGGTGTCGCCTACGAAAGAAAGATAAATTTGCTGATCTGGGACTGAAATGCTTCCTTTAACAAGCAAAAAGGATGCAATTCGAAACCCGCTTTGATAAATGAGATTAATCCGTTCTTTATATTTCTTGCTGTATTCCAGGAATTTGAGAAGAAGAAGATGATGTAAATGATCTCCCGAAAAGGTGTTTTTTTTTAAAGAAAAGAAGACGACCAGAGGCTTCTTAAACGGTTCCATACCCTGATCATCTATCTGCCTTACCGTTCAATGGGCTGGATGCAATGATTGATCCTTATTGAAACAGAACAGAGCCATATAGAGAGGTTTTGTCTATTTTGTCTGAATGCGTACGTACACTAGATGAAATACTACCATAAAATAAATAATTTTCAAAACTAAACTTGCTTTTGGATTTAATTGAATAATCTTTCAGTGCAAATGTTTAGCCCAGTTGATTATAGCTGCCTCCAACTTGCACAGTAATCTATATCTCACTATTATCCTTTCTCAAGAATTGTCCACATTTTTTATAGCAGTAGCTGGCAGCCTCTACATCTAAGAAACATAATGATTTGTTTCACTTTTGCAACTCTTTTGCAATGACAAGATCTAATCCTAGCCCATCTCTTACTTTAATCTACGCCTTGCCTGATACTTCTGTTGTTTTTCCCATCCAATCTGTTGGTGAATCTGTGGAATTCTTTGCCACAGAAGGCTGTGGATGCTGTCAATGGATATTTTTAAGGCAGAGATAGATAGATTCTTGATTCCTACGGGTGTCAGGGGTTATGGGGAGAAGGCAGGATAATGGAGGGAGATATAGATTAGCCATGATTGAATGCTGGAGTAGACTTGATGGGCCAAATGGCCTAATTCTGCTCCTATCACTTACGACTATATACTACAGTAAAATCATAACAAGAGGAGTTGAGTATAGGAGCAAAGAGGTCCTTCTGCAGTTGTACAGGGCCCTAGTGAGACCGCACCTGGAGTACTGTGTGCAGTTTTGGTCTCCAAATTTGAGGAAGGATATTCTTGCTATTGAGGGCGTGGAACGTAGGTTTACTAGGTTAATTCCCGGAATGGCAGGACTGTCATATGTTGAAAGACTGGAGCGACTAGGCTTGTATACACTGGAATTTAGAAGGATGAGAGGAGATCTTATCGAAACGTATAAGATTATTAAGGGGTTGGACATGTTAGAGGCAGGAAACATGTTCCCAATATTGGGGGAGTCCAGAACAAGGGGCCACAGTTTAAGAATAAGGGGTAGGCCATTTAGAACTGAGATGAGGCCAATTCTCTGAATGCATTCAAGAGAGAGCTAGATAGAGCTCTTAAGGTTAGCGGAGTCAGGAGGTATGGGGAGAAGGCAGGAACGGGGTACTGATTGAGAATGATCAGCCATGATCACATTGAATGGCGGTGCTGGCTCGACTGGCCGAATGGCCTCCTCCTGCACCTATTGTCTATTGTCTAAATCCCTGCTACCTGCACCAGCCCCTCAGCCATACATTCATATCCCTGATCTCTCTATTCCTGCCCTCACCAGCACGAGGTACAGGTAGCAGTCCAGAGACAACCACCTTCGACGTCCTACTTCGCAGTCTTCTTCCCAACTCTCTAAACTCACGTTGCAGTATCTCCTTCCTCTTCCTCCCGACGTTGTTCGTCCCCACGTGCACAACTACGTCCGGTTGATCGCCTTCCCTCACTAGGATGTTCTGAAGCCGCTCTGTGATGTCTTGAACCCTGGCACCACGGAGGCAACAGAGCAGCCTCGAGTCCCGCCTGCGGCCACAGAATCTACTGTCCGTACCTCGGACAACGGAGTCACCCACTACTATGGCTCTTTCCGACTTCGGTCTCCCTGGTCGAGTCTTAGAACAGGATTAGATCCACCGACCTGTCCGCCACTCGGACTGGAAGCGTCTTCTTCCCCGACAGCTCCCAAGAGGGTGTACCTGTTTGCAATAGGCACAGCCACCGGGGTCTCCTGGGGTTCATGTTTACTCCCCTTTGAAACGGTCTCCCACCTTCGCTCGACCTGGACCCTTGGCGTGACAGCCTCACAGTAGGTCCTGTCCAGGAAACTCGCATTCCCGGATGGCCCTGAGGTCAACCAGCTGCTTTTCCAACTCCGCCACACGTCCAGTCAGGAGCTGCACCTGGACACAGTTCTTGCAGGTGTAGCTCCCAGAAGCTCCAGCGGTGTCCCTCCCTTCTCACATCCTGCAGGAAACACACTGCACCAACTTGTCCGCCATTACTTTAGTGTCAAAAACAAATCAGGCTTAAAAACAAGCGTAACCTCCTCACAAGCGTAGCCTCCTCGCCGAAGACACGCAGCCAAAGACTCGCACTTTTCTCACAGGGTACTAAGACTCGCAGCCAAAGACTCGCACTTCCTTCAACAGGGCCACCCCCCTTGTGCAAGCCTTGTTTATATCAGTCACTAAATTGACTAATTGGCCAATTTACCAAACTTCTAATTTAATTGCTGTAATTCACACTTACTTTTTTTTTCAGCCAACGGTCGTCCTTGCTCCTGCTCCTGCTCTCCCGACCTTTACTGACTGCTAGTGTCCCTTTGGCGCTCTTTTTTAAAACGGACTTTTACCTATAATTCACACTTACTTTCTATCAGCCAACGGTCATCCTTGCTCCTGCTGCTGCTCTCCCGACCTTTACTGACTGACAGTAACAGAGACATTGATTAATATTTCAACTCCACAATTAACCATTGTGTCATGAGGATATAAAAATGTTCCGTACTATGGCTTATCGAAGCAGTTTGGGCTTGCTCACTCTGTTTCGCAATGTACATCGCTAAGGCCTCTTAATAAACCGACTTGTTCGATAGACTCACCACTGATCTATGAGCTGATCTATTTTGTGTCTGCCTATCTGAGTAAAGTCAGATATGGGGTACGGGTAAAGTACAAAATTCCCTCCCACATCACAGTAATATGATGAATAGTTTAGTTTATTTTAGTTTAGAGATACAGTGTGGAAACAGGCCCTTCGGCCCACCGAGTCTGCACCGACCAGCGATCCCCGCACATTAACACTATACCGCACACACGAGCGACAATTTTACATTTTATACCAAACCAATTAACCTACAAACCTGCATGTCTTTGGAGTGCGGGAGAAAACTGAAGATTTTGAAGAAAACCCACGCAGGTCACGGGGAGAACGTACAAACTCCGTACAGACGGCGCCCGTGGTCAGGATTGAACCTGGGTCTCTGACGCAGTAAGGCAGCAACTCTACCGCCACGCTACTATTTTAATGAAACAATTTTGTACATCAAGGTAAAACAAAATAAAACCATTCTATTCACCAACCCGTCACCTCCTTGGCTCCTGACTGCTCTCATCGAGGCCTGGTCCATCATCGAGTCTGACCTGCCTGCCCTCGAAGGGATTTTCCGGAGTCAGTGCCTCAAAAAGGCAGCCAGCATCATCAGAGACCCACACCACCCTGGCCACACACTCATTTCACCCCTGCCAATGGGAACAAGGTACAGGAGCCTGAAAACTGTAACGTCCAGGTTCAGGAACAGCCTCTTCCCTACAGCCATCAGGCTATTAAACACCACAACCTCCATTAAGCTCTGAACTACATAGACTATTATTGCACTATTGTTTGTTTCTTATGTGTACGTATGTGTGCATGTGGATATATATATATATGTGTGTGTGTGCGTGTGAGTATGTGTATATATACACACACTGTAGTAGAAGAAAATAACTGCAGATGCTGGTACAAATCGAAGGTATTTGTTCACAAAATTTATTCACACACAAGGATCCCCCTCGTTCTCACCTTCCACCCCACCAGCCAGCGGATCCAACATATCATCCACCAACATTTCCGTCACCTACAACAGGACCCCACCACTGGCCATATCTTCCCATCCCCTCCCCTCTCTGCGTTCCGCAGAGACCGTTCCCTCCGCAACTCCCTGGTCCACTCGTCCCTTCCTACCCAAACCACCCTAACCCCGGGCACTCTCCCTTGCAACCGCACGAGATGCAACACCTGTCCCTTTACCTCCCCCCTCAACTCCATCAAAGGACCCAAACAGTCTTTCCGGGTGAGACAGAGGTTCACCTGCACCTCCTCCAACCTCATCTATTGCATCCGCTGCTCTAGATGTCAACTTATTTATATCGGCGAAACCAAGCGCAGGCTCGGCGATCGCTTCGTTGAACACCTGCGCTCGGTCCGCATTAACGCAACTGATCTCCCGGTGGCCCAGCACTTTAACTCCCCCTCCCATTCCCAGTCTGACCTCTCTGTCATGGGCCTCCTCCAGTGCCATAGTGAGGCCCGCCGGAAATTGGAGGAGCAGCACCTCATATTTCGCCTGGGCAGTTTGCGGCCCGGTGGTATGAACGTCGACTTCTCCAACTTCAGATAGCTCCTCTGTCCCTCCCTTCCCCTCCTCCTTCCCAGATCTCCCTCTATCTTCCTGTCTCCACCTATATCCTTCCTTTGTCCCACCCCCGACATCAGTCTGAAGAAGGGTCTCGACCCGAAACGTCACCCATTCCTTCTCTCCCGAGATGCTGCCTGACCTGCTGAGTTACTCCAGCATTTTGTGAATAAATTGAAATGAACTTTTTCTTCTTGCTTATATTGTTTAGAGAGTACTATGTTTAAATATTCTGTTGTGCTGCTGCAAGTAAGAATTTCATTGTTCTACCTGGGACACACCACAATAAAACACACTCGTGACTCTCCTGCCTCTTGAATGTTGACCACCAAGAGAAAAGGGATGATACAGGCAGGTGTTGGTGTCTGCTGTCTCAGATATGTAACCAGGAGATGAATCAAAATGGAAGTGGGGAGATAAAATACTGCAGATGTTGCAGGAAGAATATTCCCGATGTTGGGGGAGTCCAGAACCAGGGGTCACAGTGTAAGAATAAGGGGTAGGCCATTTAGGACTGAGATGAGGAAAAACATTTTCACCCAGAGAATTGTGAATCTGTGCAATTCTCAGCCACAGAAGGCAGTGGAGGCCAATTCACTAGATGTTTTCAAGAGAGAGTTAGATTTAGCTCTTAGGGCTAATGGAATCAAGGGATATGGGGAGAAAGCAGGAACGGGGTACTGATTTTGGATGATCAGCCATGATCATATTGAATGGTGGTGCTGGCTCAAAAGGGCCAAATGGCCTCCTCCTGCACCGTTTTTCTGTGTTTCTCTTTCTATGTTTCTATGTTGGAAGCCTGAAATCAAACAAAGTATTCTGGAAGTGCACAGCTGGTGAGGTTGCATTTAGACTTTGGAGATAAAGCGCGGTATAGGCCCTTCGGCCAGCCGAGTCCGTGCCGACCAGCGATCCCGTACACTGGCACTTTCCTACACACACTAGGGACAATTTACTTTTTTTTTACATGGAATCCAATTAACTTACAAACCTGTACGTCTTTGGAGTGTTTGAGGAAACTGGAGCAACCAGAGAAAACGCACCCGGTCACAGGGAGAATGTACAATCTCCGCACAGACAGAACCCGTAGTCAGTATCGAACCTGAGTCCCTGGCGCTGCAAGGCAGCAATTCTACCGCTGCGCCACCGTGCCGCTCTTTGTGAAGGGACAACAGTTCACTGTGGGTTAATAACAAATGGAAACTCTGAAACAGTAAAAAAATTGTATCCGCAGGGGTGTGAGTATATTCAGTTAGTGGACTGAGTCACAGGCAGAGAGTCATAGACAATAGACAATAGACAATAGGTGCAGGAGGAGGCCATTCGGCCCTTCGAGCCAGCACCGCCATTCAATGTGATCATGGCTGATCATTCTCAATCAGTACCCCGTTCCTGCCTTCTAAGATTATAAGATTATTAAGGGGTTGGACACGTTAGAGGCAGGAAACATGTTACCAATGTTGGGGGAGTCCAGAACAAGGGGCTACAGTTTAAGAATAAGGGGTAGGCCATTTAGAACGGAGATGAGGGAAAACCTTTTCAGTCATAGAGTTGTGAATCTGTGGAATTCTCTGCCTCAGAAGGCAGTGGAGGCCAATTCTCTGAATGCATCAAGAGAGAGCTAGATCGAGCTCTTAAGGATAGCGGAGTCAGGGGGTATGGGGAGAAGGCAGGAACGGGGTACTGATTGAGAATGATCAGCCATGATCACATTGAATGGCGGTGCTGGCTCGAAGGGCCGAATGGCCTTCTCCTGCACTAATTGTCTATTGTCTATTCTCCCCATACCCCCTGACTCCGCTATCCTTAAGAGCTCTATCCAGCTCTCTCTTGAATGCATTCGGAGAATTGGCCTCCACTGCCTTCTTAGGCAGAGAATTCCACAGCAGCAAGGAACCAAGCCCTTTGGCCAAACTCGTCCCTGCTGACGAAGATGCCCATCGAAGCTAGTCCCATTCACCTGTTACTTGAGCTTATGGCGGGCTTTGTCGAAACAGATTAAAAGTATAATTTTTGCTTCAGATGCAAGAAAATACAAGTATATCAGGCGACACTGTGGTGCAGCTCGTAAAGCTGTGTGTTTCACAGCGCCAGGGACCTGGGTTTAGCTCTAACCTCGGGCGCTTATGTGCGGGGGAGTTTGCATGTTCTATCTGTGACCACCTGGGCTTTCTCCAGGTGCCCCGGTTTCCCCCTGAACCCCAAAGAAATGTGGGTAGCTAGGTTAATGTGTCAATGTCCCTAATGTGTTGGTGAGTGGTAGGAATGGTGAGTGATAAAATATATACACCAATCAGCCAAAACATTATGACCTGATGAGCCAAAGCATTATGACCGCCTGCCTAATATGCTGTTGGTCCTCCGTGTGCAGCCCCATACACAGCAGGGTGCGATGCACTGTGTATTGTGACACATTCCTCCCGTGACCACCATTAAAATCTTCTGTGACTTGTGCCACAGTCGACCTTCTGTCGGTTCGGTCCAGACGGGATAGCCTTCGTTGCCCTCGCGCATCGAGGAGCCTTGGGCGCCCAACACCCTGTCGCCGGTTTGTGGTTTGTCCCCCCTCGGACCACTGTCGGTAGGTACTCACCACTGCTGACCGGGAGCACCCCACAAGCCTTGCCGTTTCAGAGATGCTCTGACCCAGTTGTCTGGCCATAACAATTTGGCCCTTGTCAAAGTCCCTCAAGTCTTTACTACTGCCCATTTCTCCTGTATTCAACACATCAACTTCAAGAACTGACTGTTCACTTGCTGCCTAATATATCCCACCCCTTGACAGGTGCCATTGTAACAAGATAATTAATGTTATTCACTTCGCCAGTCAGTGGTCCTAATGTTTTGGCTGATCGGTGTATATATATATATATAATATATGTGTAAACAAACGAGCAATAATAGTGCAAAGACAAAAATAGTTCAGGCTCCTGCACCTCCTTCCAAATGGCAGGAGTGAAATGAATGTATGGCCAGGGTGGTGGGGGTCTCTGATGAAGATGGCTGCTTTTTTGAGGCAGTGACTCCTGAAGTTCCCTTCGACGGTGGGGAGGTCAGAACCCCTGATGGACTGGGCAGTGTTCACTACTTTTTCCAGTCTTCTTCGTTCCTTGGAGTTGGAGTTGCTGAACCAGGCCGTGATGTGACCAGTCAACATGCTCTCTAATGCGCACCTGTAGAATTTCAAGAGAGTGTTTGTGAACATATTGAATCTCTTCAATCTCCAATCAACTCTTTTGCACCCTATTCCCAGAGGTGCTACCAGTTGCTCTAGTTCGGAAGCCCCCCTCATCAGGTTATTCTGTTGTACTTTAATATTATTTTTCACTCTTCAGGTTTTGCATTGCAATCTTGCAATCAGGAATAGTGAAAGGCCTGGACAGAATGAATGTGGAGCAGGTGTTTCCACTAGTGGGAGAGTCGAGGACCAGAGGCCATAGCCTCAGAATAAAAGGTACCTTTAGAAAATAGATGAGGAGGAATTTATTTATCCAGAGGGTGGTGAATCTGTGGAATTCATTGTCACGGAAGGCCGAGTCAATGTATATTTTTAAGACGGAGATTGACACATTCTTGATAAGTAATGGTGTCAGCGGTTATGAGGAGAATGGGGTTGAGAGGGAAAGATAGATCAGCCATGATTGGATGGCGGAGTAGACTTGATGGGCCGAATGGCCTCATTCTGCTCCTAGAACTTATCAACTTATGAACCGTCCTGTCGTTGTGCACACATTGTTGTGTTTATCATTACCTTAAGTAGACAGTCGTCTCTGTGAAGTTCATGTGCACAAGGAATTTCATTGCACTCTGGAGGAGATGTAGACAATAAACTAATCTGATCTGATCTGATCTAATATGTTCTATTCTCTCTTGACAACGTCTAACACAACGGCCTTTCGCTGCGAACTTGTTCAATTACCTTTGTGGAGAAACAAATCTGCCAAACTCTTAATTTCATGATATTTCATTGGTGTCCCCTGGCGTTTAATCTGTCAGCTTTCATCAACTTTATCGGTTCTGTTTGCGGGCTTAGATGTTTAAATTTGTTACTGTAGAACCTTTTTTTTCCCCAACAGAAAAGCTTGGCTTTCTAAATTCTTCCTCAGAATCGAGAACGGCCTTAATTAGCACATCGCAGAGGAGCTTTGTTCTGTAAGTTCAATAATGTTGCAATGTGCTTAAGGAATAGCCGCAGTCTTCCAAATGAAGCCTTCGCAAATGAAGCAATCAGCTACCCTCCTACACCCGGGACTTAAGATCACTGCTCCAGACCACTGATCCAGCTCATAATGGCAAGCTTTCTCTCTTTTCTGACCTTCTCACGCAAGGGTTATTGTTATTATTGCACTATTATTGTTTGCTTGTTTTTATGTGTACGTGTGCATGTGTGTGTGTGTGTGTGTGTGTGTATGTGTATATATATACAGTGTGTGTGTGTGTGTGTGTGTATGTGTGTATATATATACACTGTGCGTGTAAGTGTGTGTGTATGTGTATATATATACACTGTGTGTGTGTGTGTGTGTGTGTGTGTGTGTGTGTGTGCGTGTGTGTGTGTGTGCGTGTGTGTGTGCGTGTGTGTGCGCGTGTGTGTACATATGCATGTGTGTGTGCGTGTGTGTGTGTGTGCGCGTGTGCGTGTGTGTGTGTGTGTGCGCGTGTGTGTGTGTGTGCGCGTGTGTGTGGGTGTGTATATATATACACTGAACTTTTTTTTCTCATTTATTTATCATCATCGGCAGTCACTCGAAGCGAGTATGACTGTCCTCTCCATCGACGACGCCTGTGCGTGACTTTGTTTAACGTGGGGAGACTGGTGCACAGACAGCCACTACACACACGGTCCTCGACAGATCTGGGTCAGGATCCAGTGGCGTGGAGTCCAAGACGACCGGGGACCCTTTCCTGCTGCAGCCTTCATCCGCCTTCCCAGCCGTTGTGACACTCCACTAAAGTCAGCCATCATCCTCCGCCTGTTCCACCGTTGAGGTCTTGGTTGGATTGCTCTTTGTCAGGGACCTCCCCCTCGACCTTGCCGCCATGGGTGACCCTACCAGGAGCGTAGCTCCAGACGGCATCGCTCTCAGGATCTCAGGACCACACAAGCATCTCCACCACAACAAGGTGACAATCCACTCCTCGCGCGGTTCACAGACTCGCCGGCCGCCTGCCACTTTTGCGAGTTGGAAGAGTCTGTGTACCACGTGTACATGGAGTGTGTGAGGTTGCAGCCCCTGTTCCAATATCTAAAGGGGCTGCTCCTTGCTTTTTGGCTGCACTTCTCACCCACCATCCTCATCTTTGGACACCCTGTGCGTAGGGGAGAGGGCAGGGCCGAAGATGTCCTGGTTGGGTTGCTCCTGGGCCTGGCCAAGCTGGCCATCCGCGACTCACGGCGCCAGGCGGAAGAGGGCTCTGCCCGAGCCAGCTGCCTACCCCTTTTCCGGGGTTACATCCGTGCCCGGGTGGTGTTGGAGAGGGACTACGTGCTGTCCACGGGCACCCTGGGGGATTTGCGGGACCGCTGGGCACCGCGGGGGGTTGGATGTATCCTGGATGGGGATTGTAATATAATTGTATAATAGTTTCAATTGGTATATTTGCTTGTATAATATTCTGGTGGTGGGTTCTGTTTTGGTTTTATTGTATTGTATATATTATTTTAATATTTGAATAAATATTTTTGATTTAAAAAAAAAAGGTAAGACAGAGAAGTCTTACATTGTTTACAGTGTACTATGTTTATATATTCTGTGGTGCTGCTGCAAGTAAGAATCTCATTGTTCTATCTGTGACCATAAAACACTCTTGACTCTCGTGACGCTTGATGGATGTCTAGTTTGGTTACGTTTAGAGTTGAGAGTTAGTTTAGTTTAGTTTATTTTAGGGATGCGTTTAGAGTTCAGTTTAGAGATACAGCGCGGAAGCAGGCCCTTTGGCCTACCGAGTCAATAGACAATAGACAATAGACAATAGACAATAGGTGCAGGAGGAGGCCATTCGGCCCTTCGAGCCAGCACCACCATTCAATGTGATCACGGCTGATCATTCTCAATCAGTACCCCGTTCCTGCCTTCTCCCCATACCCCCTGACTCCGCTATCCTTAAGAACTCTATCCAGCTCTCTCTTGAATGCATTCAGAGAATTGGCCTCCACTGCCTTCTGAGGCAGAGAATTCCACAGATTCACAACTCTCTGACTGAAAAGGTTTTTCCTCATTTCAGTTCTAAATGGTCTGCTCCTGTAACAAAACACAAAGAGCTAGAGGACCCCAGAAAGGGGTAGGCAGCATCTGGGGAGGGAATGGACTGGCAATATTTCTGGTCGGGTCCTTTCTTCAAATTGATCGGGTGGGAGGAGTGGGGCGGGAGCAAGCTGGAAAATAGACTGTTATCATTCCTGTACCCTGCCTTAAGTATGTCTCTATGTTGATAACAGTGTTGGAGAGTAGAAACTGCGTTTAACATTTATTTGACTTATTTTAGGTTTAGGTTCGTGATCTTCACGTGTGCCGAGGTACAGTGGAAAGCTGTTTCTTGCACGCTAGTCAATCAGATCAGGCAACACTAAGCACAAGTACAATCAGGTCAAACTCAAGTACAATAGGTGGAGTGAAGGAGAAGATTTAGGTTAGTTTATTGTCACCTGTACCGAGATACAGTTAAAAGCTTTTTGTTGCGTGCTACCAAGTCAGCGGAAAGACAACACATGATTACCAACATTGGTATCCAGTGAATATTTCAATCACAGTCTTGCAATCTCTCCTTGGATCACCTTGATTGTAAATTCCCTTCTTTTCTTTCCTTGGTCTGGTGTACTTTGTATTACACATCAGGGTCGGGATACACGAGCTTGCTGAAGGGTGGGAGGGGGGGGGGGGGGAGAAAGCTGGAAAAAAGACTGTTATCATTCCTGTATCCTGACTCACATATGTTTCTATGTTATAAGACAATAACTGCGGATGCTGGTACAAATCGACGGTATTTATTCACACAAGAAGGGTCTTGACCCGAAACGTCACCCATTCCTTCTCTCCTGAGATGCTGCCTGACCTGCTGAGTTACTCCAGCATTTTGTGAATAAATATGTTTCTATGTTGATAACAGTGTTGCACATTAGAAACAGAAAACTGCATTTAAAAATACCTTTGACTTGGTTTAGGTTTAGGTTTATGATTGTCACGTGTACCAAGGTGCAATCAAAAGCTCTGCTTTGCATGTTATTCGTTGCCAGGGCTCAAGGGTCTGAGCTACAGGGAGAGGTTGAGTAGGCTGGGACTCTATTCCCCAGAGTGCAGGTGGATGAGAGGTGATCTTATAGAGGTGTACAAAATCATGAGAGGAATAGATCGGGTAGATGCACAGAGTCTCTTGCCCAGAGTAGGGGAATCGAGGACCAGAGGACATAGGTTTAAAGTGAAGGGGAAAATATTTAATTGGAATGTTTTTCGCACAAAGGGTGATGGGTCGATGGAACGAGCTGCCAGAGGAGATGGTTGAGGCTGGGACTATCCCAAGGTTTAAGAAACAGTTAGAGAGGAACAGGTTTGGAGGGATATGGGACAAACGTGGGCAGGTGGGAGTAGTGTAGCTGGGACATGCTGGCCGGTGTGGGCGAGTTGGGCCGAAGGGCCTGTTTCCACATCGTATCACTCTATGACGCTATGACTCTTTGGCTAGATGACGCTTGCGGCAGTAGCTGTTTGAATTTAGCCATGCAAGGTAATAAGGGCACTTTAATTAATCCTGTGTCTAGGCAGATCAGAAATAACCATCCACAACTTTGCTTTCTCCAGCTGGGTAAGTTTTGTTTTTATAGTGTGTGAGTATTTTTTTTAAAATATAATGGAAACTGGAATACTTAAAGTGCAGTGACATTCACTTGTTAAACTTCTAATCAAGGACCCATACAATGTGCATGAAATTGGATTCACCCTGCATGACAGGCAAAGTTTTCCTGTGCTCTGTTCGTGACTGTTTTAATTACATCGAACCAGTAACCGAATGAATTGAAATCACTAATGAGCTCCTCGGCTGAATGTACAGCGCGATATAATTTTTCCACATCGTGTGAGGGGGATTGGACTCACACCCTCTGTATTTTTTCCGTCTCCTCTCTGACCTGATGAGGAAAAAGTTTTTCAGTCAGAGAGTTGTGAATCTGTGGAATTCTCTGCCTCAGAAGGCAGTGGAGGCCAATTCTCTGAATGCATTCAAGAGAGAGCTAGATAGAGCTCTTAAGGATAGCGGAGTCAGGGGGTATGGGGAGAAGGCAGGAACGGGGTATTGATTGAGAATGATCAGCCATGATCACATTGAATGGCGGTGCTGGCTCGAAGGGCCGAAGGGCCGAATGGCCTCCTCCTGCACCTATTGTCTATTGTCTATTGACCTCCTACAATCCTCCAGAAAAATGCGTTTGGTTCCTGTGAACACGTCTGCCAATGTTACTTTCCTTCGAGTCTTAACAGGCGCAGCGGTAGAGTTGCTGCCTTAAAGCACCGGAGACCCGAGTTCCATCCTGACTATGGGTGCTGTCTGTACGGGGTTTGTACTCTACCTTTTCTCCGTGACTGCATAGGTTTTCTCCGAGATCTTCGGTTTCCTCCCACATTCCAAACACGCACAGCTTTGTAGGTTAATTGGCTTTGGTTGAATTGTAAATTGTCCCTAGTGTGTGCAGGATAGTGTTGGTGTGCGGGGATCACTGGTCGGTGCGGACTCGGTGGGCCGAAGGGCCTGTTTCCACGCTGTATCTCTAAACTAAACTAAACCACCCCTTGATGAAAATGTCCTCAGGACTTATAGACAATAGACAATAGGTGCAGGAGGAGGCCATTCGGCCCTTCGAGCCAGCACCGCCATTCAATGTGATCATGGCTAATCATTCTCAATCAGTACCCCGTTCCTGCCTTCTCCCCATACCCCCTGACTCCGCTATCCTTAAGAGCTCTATCTATCTCTCTCTTAGACAATAGACAATAGACAATAGACAATAGGTGCAGGATTAGACCATTCAGCCCTTCGAGCCAGCACCGCCATTCAATGCGATCATGGCTGATCACTCTCAATCAGTACCCCGTTCCTGCCTTCTCCCCATACCCCCTCACTCCGCTATCCTTAAGAGCTCTATCCAGCTCACTCTTGAATGCATTCAGAGAATTGGCCTCCACTGCCTTCTGAGGCAGAGAATTCCACAGATTCACAACACTCTGACTGAAAAAAGTTTTCCTCATGACTTCACTATGTCTCTTGTACCTTACCCTAAATCTACAGAATATTCTCTGTTCTTTGTCACCGCTTCCATGCAGAACATTTCCTACAATCTAAACCTATCCTATGATTTTGCGTACCATTATCAGGTCTGCACAGCCTCCAATGGTCCAAGGTAACGAGACGATACGATAGAACTTTATTTATTCCAGGAGGAAAACTGGTCTGCCAGCAGTCTTAGAAACCCAACAAGATACATCTATATACTAAAACTCTCATTTGTTTGTTTGTTTGTTCCTGAACTACAGTCAAAATGGTACACGATAGCGTGACAATTTTAGGCCCACCTTACTCACCGTCATCCTTTTGGTGCTAATGGAAGGAGTTTCATTGAAAATTGGTGTTATATTTTTAAAGTTATTCACATTTTAAAGTTTAAATTTATCTCCTAGGGAGGGAGGGGGGAGGAGGGAGGGGGAGGGGAGGGGGAGGGAGGGGGAGGAGAGGAGGGGAGGAGGGAGGGAGGGTGGAGGGGGGAGGGGAAGGGGGAGGGTGGGAGGATGCTGCACCAATGCAGTAGAGGTTTTGGCACAACGGGTCCACTTGGTCTAGTAGAAACATGAAAGTCCAAGATTGGGGATGTGCAAAGAATGAGGGGGAGGGGAGGGGAGTCAGTCTTAGTCTATCGCATGGCAGAAGGGGGAGGAGTTGTACAGTTTGATAGCCACAGGGAAGAAGGATCTCCTGTGGCGTTCTGTGCTGCATCTTGGTGGAACCAGTCTGTTGCTGAAGGTGCTCCTCAGGTTGACCAGTGTGTCATGGAGGGGGGTGAGCTGTATTGTCCAGGATGCTCCGCAGTTTGAGGAGCGTCCTCCCCTCCAAGACCACCTCCCATGACTCCAACTCCGCCCCCAGGATGGGGGTCCCCAACCAACCTTTACCTCATAATTTTGCATCCTATTATCAGCCCCACCTGAATTTAAGAGATTTAAGAGCGACCCCAGACAATCTTTTTTTCACTCAGAAGATAGTCTGCATCTGGAATTAGCTACTTGAGGAACCTATAAAAGCAGGTGTAATTGCAAATCTAAAATACATTTGGAAAGATGTATGGATAGAAAGGGTTTAGGGGGCGATGGGCCAAATGCAGGCAAATGGGACTAGCCCAGCATGGAGACGGTGGGCCGAAGGGCCTGCTTCCGTGCTGTACAGCTCTAGGACTGTATGATTCTGGGCCAAAGTGGGACTGGGATGGAGAATTATAGTGGCAGGTATCAATCTGGTGAGTCTGGTTTATTTAAATAATATAAAGAGCAGATGATCAAAAATGTTGTAGGTAACATGACACTTCTAACATATAATCCAACGCACTCGACTAATTTTATCCTGTTACTGCAACAGGCACGAGTCCCACCTAGTTTAGTTTAGTTTAGTTTAGAGATACAGCATGGAAACATGCCCTTCTGCCCACCGAGTCCGTGCCGACCAGCGATCGTACCTTAGTTCTATGTTTAGGAAGCAACTGCAGATGCTGGTTTACACTGACGAATGCTGGAATAACTCAGCGGGTCAGGCAGCAACTCTGGAGAGAAGGAATCAGGAAAACTTTTCTCCAGAGATGCTGCCTGACCCACTGAGGTACTCCAGCGTTTTGTGTCTATCCTCGTTCTATGTTATCCCAGTTTCACGCCCAACACACGAGGGGCAATGGGAGCCGAGGATAGAGGAACAGAGGATACAGGGAAAGTACCTGGGGAGGGGGATCCTCTCTCCCATCATAGATGAGGCCCTCGCACGTGTCCCCTCGATATCCCGCAGCTCCGCTCTTGCTCCTCTTCCCCCCAGTTGCAACAGAGGCAGAGACTCTCTTCTAGTCTAGTCTAGAAGTCTGGTCTACCCCAACAGCTGTTGACGACATTCTACCGCTGCACCATAGAGAGCATCCTAACACATGGCATCCCTGTGTGGTACCTCAGCTGCACGGAGGCAGAGAGGAAAGCTCTTCAGCGGGTAGTCTATAGAGCTCAGAGGACCATCGGAACACAGCTACCAGCCTTGGAGGGCATCTACAACACACGATGCCTCAGAAAAGCCACCAGCATCCACAAAGACTCTTCACACCCCTGCAACAGTCTGTTCGAACTTCTACCATCGGGCAGACGATACAAGGCCTTCTACGCCCGCACCTCCAGACTCAGGAACAGCTTCATCCCCAGGGCCATAGCTGCTATGAACCGGTCCTGCTGAGCCGGATGGTCACATCACACAGTGATCCGGCACAGATCTATTTGCATTTTATTCTGTTTAAAACTGTTCTAATTTGTTTCATTGGGTTGTTTAAATTAATACTGACTAGCTAATTAATTTATTGCATCATATGGGAGATATATTGTATTGTATTGTCCTCACCTTCCACCCCATCAGCTGTCGCATACAGCACATACTCCACCAACGTTTTCACCACCTCCATCGGGATCCCACCACTGGCCACATCTTCCCATCTCCACCCCTTTCTGCTTTCTGCAGAGACCGTTCCCTCCGCAACTCCCCGATTAACTCATCCCTTCCCACCCAAACCACCCCCTCCCCTCCCCAGGTACTTTCCCCTGCAACCGCAGGAGATGCAACACCTGCCCCCATACCCCCTCCCTCGACTCTGTCCAAGGACCCCGACAGTCCTTTCAGGTGAGACAGAGGTTCACCTGTAGCCTCCTCCAACCTCATCTACCTGTATCCGCTGTTCCAGCTGTGAGCTCCTGTATATCGGTGAGGCTCGGCAATCGTTCTGCTGAACACCTCTGCTCAGTTGGTCTATGCAATCACCCGATTGCTAAACACTTTAACCCCCCCTCCCATTCCCACACTGACCTTTCTGTCCTGGGCCTCCTCCACTGTCAGAGTGAGGCCCAGTGCAAATTGGTGGAACAGCACCTCATATTTCACTTGGAGAGCTTACACCCCAGCGGTATGAACATTGACCTCTCTAACTTCAAGTAACCCTTGCTTCCCCTCTCTCTCCATCCCTCCCCCACCCTAGTTGTCCAACTAGTTTCATTGTTCTGATGAATTTTACTGACCGTATGCGTCATTCTCACCTTCCCCTCAGCTAACAATGAACCATTCTTTATTTTCTTGATCCAACCTGCTTTGATCTGCCCTTTTCACACCTTACCTTTCCATAATCTCTAGTCTCTCTCTCCCCTGACTCTCAGTCTGAAGAAGAGTCTCGACCCGAACCGTCGCCCGTTCCTTCTCTCCAGAGATGCTGCCTGTCCCGCTGAGTTACTCCAGCATTTTGTGTCTGCCTTCAAGTTAAACTCAAGTTAAATGAAAAGGTGAAACCTTATTTTCAGGGATTGTAGCTGACACCTTCTGGGGCTGTGAAACTGCTGCATCCAATACAGAGATCGATCCTCACAATTACATGAAGTCCTATTCATTGTAGAGATTAGAGGCCTGGGTGATGTGCTTGGCTCGAAAAGCTCCCCACTTTCTCAGTCTACTAAACAGCCATACCGGCTGCCTTTCTCAATTTCCAGATCATTACAATTTCCAGATCATTACAGATCGTGGCAGAACTAAGGTTTAGTTTAAGATGGACACAAAATGCTGGAGTAACTCAATGGGTTAGGTAGCATCTCTGGAGAATAGAAAATAGGTGACGTTTCAGGTCGAGACCCTTCTTCAGCCCGGTTTAGTTTAGTTTAGTTAGGTTTAGTTTAGTTTAGTTTAGAAACACAGCGTGGAAACAGGCCCTTCAGCCCACTGAGTCCATGCTGACCATCGATCACCTGTTCACACTAGTTCTATGTTATCCTACTTTCCCATCCATTCCCTACACACGAGGGGGAAAATTACTGAAGCCAATTGGGAGGAGACCGGAGCACCCGGAGCAAACCCACGCAGGTCACGGGGAGAACGCACAAACTCCGTACAGACAAGCACCTGTGGTCAGGATCGAACCTGGGTCTCTGGCTCTGTGGGGCAGCAATTATACCACTAGGCCACTGTTGCTGCCCTTGGTCGATGGACATCTTTAAATTTTGCCCCTCTTCACCTTCTGGCCATGCCCTCTAGTCTTTGACATGTCCACACTGGGAAAAAGGTTCTGACTGTCTACCCTCTCTCTATGCCTCATAATTCCGTCACATCTCCCGAGATCCAGTGATCCTTGATCCTTGGGCCTCCCTCTTTGACTGCGTCCCAAATGGCAGAGCACTGGTTTCTGGAAGGAAGGAAGCCCCCTCAGAAATCGGTCCACTCATGTTCTTTCCCTGGTGTCTGGTATTTAAGTTCTTGTGACTTACCGTTTGGCTGAAGATAAACAATCAGAGATCATTTCATTGTTACAACAGTGATATGTTGAAGAGAAGGAGTCTCTGCTGAATGCTGAGCAAAGAGCAGTGTATGACCATGTGTGCAGCTGCTTGGAAAGGAATGTTCCCACAATGTTTTTCATTGATACACCAGCAGGAATGGGCAAAACAATTCTCACCAATTTGATTCTCTCCAAAGTTCGAGGTCAAGTTGATGTTGCTTTTGCTGTAGCATCCTCTGGTCTAGCAGCTACATTGACGCCTGGTGGAAGAACTGCACATTCTCGATTCAAGATACCCATCGAAGTGACCGATAATACAATGTGCCACATTGAGAAGAACTCCAACATGGTTCATTTGATCAGGAGTGTGAGAATGATTGTTCGGGATGAGTGCCCGAATTTGTAACATTTCATCGTTACAATTCGTTGCATTTATTTTCCCTCATAATGTCTTTAGTAAAGCACGATTCCCTTCTGCCTCTAATCAAATGGGAACATAACCCTCTGGTGTTTTATTGGGGGTGTCATGTATTGTGTTCAGCACTTTGTTAAGATAAGTAAAATTGCCCCGCTGGAGTGTAACGACCGAAGCTATTTTGTGCAAAGCATTTTATTCCGACATCTTAACAAGGAGTTGTCATGCTTCGCAGGTTTAATCAGCTTTTGTTTATGCCTTCTTCTGTAATTGAGAATGCTCTTATAGTGAGCGGATTTGAGTCTTGGTGCAAGGAGTTCCTCCAAGCGGCCGTGGCTCGCTGGGAGCTCCTACTGTGAGTGAAACAGTTCTACGCTAATATTAGCAACATAGAACGGCAACAGAGAACAGGGCGGCACGGTGGCGCAGCGGTAGAGTTGCTGCTTTACAGCGAATGCAGCGCCGGAGACTCAGGTTCGATCCTGACTACGGGTGCTGTACTGTAAGGAGTTTGTACGTTCCGTGACCTGCGTGGGTTTTCTCCGAGATCTTCGGTTTCCTCCCACACTCCAAAGACGTACAGGTATGTAGGTTAATTGACTGGGTAAATGTAAAAATTGTCCCTAGTGTGTGTAGGATAGTGTTAATGTACGGGGATCGCTGGGCGGCACGGACTTGGTGGGCCGAAAAGGCCTGTTTCTGCGCTGTATCTGAAATATGACAAAATATAAAGAACCATAGAAAATAGGTGTAGGAGTAGGTCATTCGGCCCTTCGAGCCATTCAATATGATTATGGCTGCTCATCCAAAGTCAGTACCCCGTTCCTGCTTTTTCCCCATATCCCTTGATTCTGTGCGCCCTACATAGAAACATAGAAAATAGATGCAGGAGGAGGCCATTTGGCCCTTCGAGCCAGCACCGCCATTCATTGTGATCATGGCTGATCATCCACAATCAGTAACCTGTGCCTGCCTTCTCCCCATATCTCTTGATTCCATTAGCCCTAAGAGCTATATCTAACTCTCTTGAAAACATCCAGTGAATTGGCCTCCACTGCCTTCTGTGGCAGAGTATTCCACAAATTCACAACTCTCTGGGTGAAAACGTTTTTTCTCATCTCAGTCCTAAATGGCCCACCCCTTATTCTTAAACTGTGACCCCTGGTTCTGGACTCCCCCAACATCGGAAACATTTTTCCTACATCCAGCCTGTCCAATCCCTTAAGAATTTTATATGTTTCCATAAGATCCCCTCTCATCTTTCTAAATCCCAGTGAATACAAGCCCAGTCGACCCATTCTTTTCCACTTTCTTATCCACCAGAACTACATTCCTGACCTTAATCATTCATCTATTGTAAGTTAAAATCATAACAATATATTTAACATTATATTTTTATTCATAAAACAACCTTATTTAAAATACACCATATATGTTATTTCCATATTAAATAAAGAATCTCTGGCCCTAAAGGGGGAGTAAAGTCCGGCTTTGGTGTCAGACTAATGTTGTAGCCTCAAGATAGACACAAAGTGCTGGAGTAACTCAGCGGGTGAGGCAGCATCTCTGGAGGAATCATCTTACCACAACCAGAGAGCAGTGCTGAACTACTATCTACCTCTTTGATAACCCTCAGACTATCCTTGATCGGACTTTGCTGGCTTTACCTTGCATTAAACGTTGTTCCCTTATTTGGCGCTAATATTTTTTACAATTTTACAATAATCAATGATTTGAAAGTGAAGAATGGAATGTATTGAGGTCTGATGAGGAGGATGCAAAATAATATAAACAGCTTAAGTCAAGGGTCAAGCACAAAGTACTGGAAGAACCCAGTGGGTCAGGCAGCACCTGCCGAAGGGCTGCACAGCCGACCGAAGGAGGGTCCCAACATTGTCTCTCTGTTCCCTCCACAGATGCTGCCTGACCCGTTGAGTTCCTCCAGCTCTTTGTGCTCTGCTCGAGATTCCAGCATCTGCAGGTTCTTGTGTATCCTGTCAAGAATTTGAAGAAGGGTCTCGACCCGAAACATCACCAATTCAATAGACAATAGACAATAGACAGTAGGTGCAGGAGGAGGCCATTCGGCCCTTCGAGCCAGCACCGCCATTCAATGCGATCATGGCTGATCATTCTCAATCAGTACCCCGTTCCTGCCTTCTCCCCATACCCCCTGACTCCGCTGTCCTTAAGAGCTCTATCTAGCTCTCTCTTGAATGCATTCAGAGAATTGGCCTCCACTGCCTTCTGAGGCAGAGAATTCCACAGATTCACAACTCTCTGACTGAAAAAGTTTTTCCCCATCTCAGTTCTAAATGGCCTACCTCTTATTCTTAAACTGTGGCCCCTGGTTCTGGACTCCCCCAACAATGGGAATATTCCTTCTCTCCAGAGGTGTTGCCTGTCCCGCTGAGTGACCCAGCAATTTGTGTCTATCTTCGGTTTAAACCAGCATCTGTAGTTCCCTCCCACACTGTGACAATTGTTTTTGATGCAGGTAAAGCTGTCAATGTGCGTGGGTGGATATTCTCTGCTCCAACAGCTGCCGACGAATGAAAATGACAACGCTGTTTCCATCACCTGTCCGAGCAGTCTGATGTCAGGACCTTGAGCGATTTGTGAGTCTGCTTATTGCGTTCTCCGGCCGTTTTCTGTCAGCGGTATTCTTGTGAGCTCTTCAAGTACCTGACAGTAAGCTGATCTCGTCTGCACATGGAGCCGATGAACTTAAACCACAACTGCTGGCCCTTCAGTCCATCATGCCCGTGCCAGCTGCGAGGGAAACGCTCTGATGAGTCCCACTTGCCTGTAAATCAGCCTCCTTCAATTGGGTCTTTGTTCCTTGTATATTGCCTGTGTGTATTGTGTTTACAGGCCTATGGAATGGAATGGAATACTTTATTCTCATGTGTGACTGGGCACAGTGAGATTCTTTGCTTGCAAACCCAGTGTATACAAATAGCGGCCACCTACAGCACTGACAAAATACACTGGCTCCCCTCTTGGTCTCCCCCCCCCCCCCCCCACCCACAGTGCCCCCCCCCCCCCCCACGCCAGGTCCTCCATTGTTCTTCCTACGGGGGGCGGCACAGTGGGGCGGCGGTAGAGTTGCTGCCTTTATCGTTGCGGAATTAGGCCATTTGGCCCATCAATAGTCTACTCCGACATTCAGTCGTGGCTGACCGAAGGGCCGAATGGCCTGCTCCTGCACCTATTTTCTATCTATCTCTCCCTCCTCACCCCATTCTCCTGCCTTCTCACTATAACCCCTGATACCTGAACTAATCAAGAACCGGTCAATCTCCGCCTTAAAAATATCCATTAACTTGGCCTGTGGCAATGAGTTCCACAGATTCACCACCCTCTCGGACTTAAGAAATTCTTCCTCATCTCCTTTCTAAAGGTACGTCGTTTTATTGGTCTAATATGACTTCTGGTATCAGACTCTCCCACTTGTGCAAACATCCTCTCCATGATCCTGACTACAGGAGCTGTCCGTTCGGAGTTTGCATGCTCTCCCCGTGACCGCGTGGGTTGTCTCCGGGTGCTCCGGATCCCCCCCACACCCCAACAAAGACGTGCAAGTTTATAGCTTAATTGGCTTCTGTTAATTATAAATTGTCCCTGGTGTGTGTAGGGCAGTGCTACTGCATAGGGTGACCACAGGTCAGTGGGCTGGCAGGCCTGTTTCCACGCTGTTTCTCTAAAGTAACACAAAATGATGCTGCTGACGGCACCTGGCCTGTATTCACTGGAGTTTGGAAGGATGAGGGGGGACCTCATTGAAACTTGCCAAACAGTGAAAGGCTTGGAGAGAGTGGATGTGGACAAGATGTCCCCACTTGTAGGCGAGTCTCGGTCCAGAGGCCACAGCCTCAGGATTAAAGGACGTTCTTTTAGGAAGGGGATCTAGCAGAAATTTCTTTAGTCAGGGGGTGGTGAATCTGAGGGATTCTTTGCCACAGAAGGCTGTGGAGGCCGTCAATGGGTACTTTTAAGGCGGAGATAGATAGATTTGTGATTAGTACAGGCGTCAGGGGTTAAGGGGAGGAGGCAGGAGAATGGGGTTAGGAGGGAGAGATAGATCAGCCATGATTGAATGGCGGAGTAGACTTGATGGGCCAAACGGCCTAAATCTACTATCACATGATCTTTTTTTAAAATTAAAAAAAGATATATTATTTTTTAATAGGTGCAGGAGGAGGCCATTCGGCCCTTCGAGCCTGCACCGCCATTCAATGTGATCATGGCTGATCATTCACAATCAGTACCCCGTTCCTGCCTTCTCCCCATACCCCCTGACTCCGCTATCCTTAAGAGCTCTATCTAGCTCTCTCTTGAATGCATTCAGAGACTTGGCCTCCACTGCCTTCTGAGCTGCAATCTTTTGCTGCAAGTAGAATTTCATTGTTCCACTTTCAATGCATGTGACATTTAAACACTCTTGTCTCGTGATTCTCTGATCTAATGTCCCTGTTAATGTTATCACTACCTTCCCCTGCTGGGTGGTGGGGAACCCAAGGCATAAATTATGGTTGAAAAACGTTGATTATTTTATTTAAAAGAAAAACATCTAAAAAACGGCAGATCGCCCTGTTATAAGAAAGACGTCGTTAAGATAGAAAGAGTGCTGAGCAGACTTACGAGGGTGTAGCCACGACTCGAGACCCTGAACGGGAGGGAGAGGCTGAGAGTTAGATTTAGCTCTTAGGGTTAAAGGAATCAAGGGATATGGGGGAAAAGCTAGGAACACGGTACTGATTTTGGATGATCAACCATGATCATATTGAATTTAGGACCTTATAGAAACATATAAAATTCTTAACCAACCAGGTTGGTTAAGGCAGACCGAGCGCAGAGAACACCTACGCTCGGTCCACGTTGGCCAAACTGATCTCCCTGTGGCTGAGCACTTCAACTCCCCCTCTCATTCCCAGTCTGACCTTTCTGTCATGGCCTCCTCCAGGGCCATAGTGAGGCCCACCGGAAATTGGAGGAACAGCACCTCATATTTTGCCTGGGCAGCTTGCAGCCCAGCGGTATGAACATTGACTTCTCCAACTTTAGATAGTTCCTCTGTCCCTCTCTTCCCCTCCCCTTCCCAGATCTCCCTCTATCTTCCTGTCTCCACCTATATCCTTCCTTTGTCCCGCCCCCCTGACATCAGTCTGAAGAAGGGTCTCGACCAGAAACGTCACCCATTCCTTCTCTCCTGAGATGCTGCCTGACCTGCTGAGTTACTCCAGCATTTTGTGAATAAATACTGATTCTAGATGATCAGCCATGATCATATTGAATGGCAGTGCTGGCTTGAAGGGCCAAATGGCCTACACTTGCACCTATTTTCTATGTTTCTATGTTATTATCACAATCATATACAATACAATACAATACAATATATCTTTATTGTCATTGTACCCAGGGGTACAACGAGATTGGGAATGCGCCTCCCATACGATGCACTAATTTAGGTAATTTAGACAGCAGCAACCCAACGAAACGAACAGTTGTAACAGTTTTGGACAGGGTAAAGTGCAAGTTGATCTATGCGTTGTGGCCATCCGGCTCAGCAGGACCGGTTCATAGCAGCTATGGCCCTGGGGATGAAGCTGTTCCTGAGTCTGGAGGTGCGGGCATAGAAGGCCTTGTATCGTCTGCCCGATGGAAGGAGTTCGAACAGACTGTTGCAGGGGTGTGAAGAGTCTTTGTGGATGCTGGTGGCTTTTCTGAGGCATCGTGTGTTGTAGATGCCCTCCAAGTCTGGTAGCTGTGTTCCGATGGCCCTCTGAGCTCTATGGACTACCCGCTGTAGAGCTTTCCTTTCTGCCTCCGTGCAGCTGAGGTACCACACAGGGATGCCATGCGTTAGGATGCTCTCTATGGTGCAGCGGTAGAAGGTCTTCAGCAGCTGTTGGGGTAGACCAGACTTTTTCAGTGTTCTTAAGTAGAACAGTCTTTGTTGTGCCTTCTTGACCAGCGCAGCAGTGTTATTGGACCATGTTAGGTCCTCCGAAATGTGAGTGCCCAGAAACTTGAAGCTGGACACTCTCTCCACACTGACCCCATTGATAGAGATCGGGGCATATTCCCCGTTATGTGACCTACGGAAGTTGATGATCAGCTCCTTGGTCTTGGTGGTATTTAGGGACAGGTTGTTATCCGAGCACCAGTCCGCCAGGTTCTGCACCTCCGCTCTATAGTTTGTTTCATCCCCGTTGGTGATCAGCCCGATCACCGTTGTGTCATCTGCAAACTTGACAATGGTGTTGGTGTCGAATGCAGGAACACAGTCGTGTGTGAAGAGGGAGTAGAGCATGGGGCTCAGAACACAGCCCTGTGGTGTGCCGGTACTCAGGGTGATAGTGGAGGACAGGTGCGGGCCCATTCTCACTGCCTGCGGTCGTTCCAGCAGGAAGTCCAGGATCCAGTCACATAATGACGAGCTAAGGCCTAGCTGGTGGAGTTTGGTGATGAGCTTGGTGGGGATGACCGTGTTGAAGGCGGAGCTATAGTCTATGAATAGCATCCTCACGTACGTGCCCTGTCTCTCTAGGTGAGTCAGGACAGTGTGAAGAGCCAGAGAGATGGCGTCCTCTGTAGATCTATTTGCCCTGTATGCAAATTGATGTGGGTCCAGTGAGTCAGGGATGCTGGATTTGATGTGTGAGAGGACTAGCCTCTCAAAGCACTTCATGACAATCGGCGTTAGGGCAACCGGGCGGTATCATATCATATCATATATATACATCCGGAAACAGGCCTTTTCGGCCCACCAAGTCCGTGCCGCCCAGCGATCCCCGTACACTAACACTATCCTACACCCACTAGGGACAATTTTTACATTTACCCAGCCAATTAACCTACATACCTGTACGTCTTTGGAGTGTGGGAGGAAACCGAAGATCTCGGAGAAAACCCACGCAGGTCACGGGGAGAACGTACAAACTCCTTACAGTGCAGCAATGCACCGAGGTGCAGTGAAATACTTTTTTTGCATATAGATCAGTGAGATTATCGGCATGCGTGAGGTCAACCTCGTATTATAAGGTTGTAAGGTTATGTTATCAGCCTAGTCATACATAAGACACACGTACATACATGAAACAGAACCCTATCTGGAGATGCTGCCTGACCCATATAATATTTCCAACATGTTTTCATTATTTATCCGCTACAGAAGCCAAGATTCCCACGTGCCTCTTTGGAAATGTCTGCTCTTGTCTGGTTTCTTTCAAGTACACATGTAGGCGAATCCCTAGGTATCCCTGTTTCAGATTCACCTTTGATATTGTACCTTGTAATTAATGTTGCCTCTCTACTTTTCCACATTCTAAAATACATCACTTTCAGATAAAGGGTGTGCTTCCTACGTTATCATTGTGAACAAGTCGACTCATTTGTCACTTAGACATATATCAAATATTTCCTTTAGACGTAGAGGGGGGGCCCATTCGGCCCATCACATCTTTGCTAGCTCACAGATTTGCAATCCGAATCCCCCATTTAAATTCTCTGTAACCTATTGCGAAGATAGACACAAAAAGCTGGAGTAACTCAGCGGGTCAGGCGGCATCTCTGGAGAGAAGGAATGGGTGACGTTTCGGGTCGAGAATCTTCTTCGGACTCCGTTGGAGAGCAGGAGGAATCACAGAGGGGGAGCAGCGAGAGAGGATGTTGCAGAGCCCTCGTCCGAGAGAGAAGAACTTCTTCACCATTGGCGTACCTTGAGGCAGTGCAGCAGACGAAATGTGCAGGAAGGAATTGCAGATGCTGGTTTACAGCGAAGACAGACACAAAATGCCGGGGCAACTCAGCGGGTCAGACAGCATCTCCGGAGATAAGGAATAGATGACGTTTCGGGTCGAGACCCTTCTTAGTACTTATTCTCTATTACCTATCAGTTCCTATGTTCCAAAGCAAGCCCATTACAAGGAGGATGTGGAGGTTTTGTATAGGGAGATGAGGTTTACCAGAATGATGCCTGGATTAGACATAGGGATGGGTGGACAAATTTGGAGTGTTTTTTTCTGCGGCACCAGAGAATGCAGGGAGACCAGATAGAAGTATATAACATTATGAGAGGCATAGAGTCATACAGCATGGAACACAGGCCCTTCGGACCAACTTGCCCTTACCGACCAATATGTCCCATCTGCAATGGTCCCACCTGCCTGCATTTGACCCATATCCCTCTAAACCTGTCCTATCCATGCACCTGTCTAACTGTTTCTTAAATGTTGCAATAGTCCCTACATTAACAACCTCCTCAGGCAAAGATAGGGTAGTCAGAATCTTTTCCCCAGGATGGAAGAATCAAGTTTTATAGGTCATATCATTAAGGTGAGAGGGGCAAAGTTTAAAGGAGATGTGTGGGTCAGGTTGTTTTCCACTGAGGGTGGTGAGTGTTTGGAACATAGTACCAGTGTTGATGGTTGATCATGAGTTCAGAAGTCGTAGGAGCAGATTAAGGCAATTCGGCCTACCGAGTCTACTCCGCCATTCCACCATGGTTGATCTATCTCCCCCTCTCAACCCCATTCTCCCCCATTCTCCCGTAACCTTTGACACCCTTACAAACAGGCGGCATGGTGGCGCAGCGGTAGAGTTGCTGCCTTACAGCATCAGAGACCCTGAGAATACGGGTGCCGTCCGTCCTGAGTTTATACGTTCTCCCCCGTGACCTGCGTGGGTTTTCTCCGCGATCTTCGGTTTCCTCCCACTCTCCAAACACGTGCAGGTTTGCAGGTTAATCGGCTTGGTATAAAGGTAAAATTATCCCTAGTGTGTGTGGGATAGTGTGAATGTGCGGGGATCGCTGGTCGGTGAGGACTTGGCGGGCCAAAGGGGCTGTTACCATGCTGTATCTCTAAACTAAACTAAACTAATCAAGCCACTCTTACTAATCTTCCCCTCTGTCCCAAAGGAAACTGGATGTAAGCTGGAAGGGGAATGGATCTGGGGAAACTGCAGAGGGACCGATCGTGTCACTCTTCCAAAGAGCTAGTACAGGGTTAATGGGCTGAAGGGCCTCATTCTGCACCGCGTGACGCCTGGGTATTAGGAGAAGTGTTTGCCACTTATCTTTGCAAGCACGGGCAGAGAACTGCAGTCTGTTTACCGAGCGAATTGAGGATAAATGGTTTCAATCTAAACCAGCTAATCGCACAATGTCTTTTGAATGTTAGGTGTAAGCAATAAAACGCAGAACGATGAGCAAGATAAACAAAAGGTGCAGCATTAATAAGGTGATGCTCTTAGAATGGGCTATAAAAGTAAACTTGCGTTTTCTGGCTGAGAAGGCCAAAGGCTGCAGAGATTAGCTGCAGTTTAATGAATGGAGAAATTGGATAATAAGAGAGAGGGCCATTCCTTAATTGTTAAGTAAAGCTCTCCTTCGGGCTAGGTGCACAACGTGAAGGGAATGACGATAATCCCCACTGAAATAAACTGTGGTCCAGTGTGGTTTGTGTCACGTTCAATTCAGTTTAGTTTAGTTTAGAGATACAGCGCGGAAACAGAGCCTTCGGCCTACCAAGTCCGCACCGACCAGCGATCCCCGCATATTAACACTACACCCGCTGGGGACAATTTTGCATTTATACCAAGCCGATTAACCTACAAACCTGCACGTCTTTGGAGTGTGGGAGGAAACCGAAGATCTCGGAGAAAACCCGCGCAGGTCACGGGGAGAACATACAAACTCCGTACAGGCAGCACCCATTGTCAGGATCGAACCCGGGTCTCTGGCGCTGCATTCGCTGTCAGGCAGTAACTTTACCACCGTGCCGCAAATTCCATTCACCCCAGAGATTTAAAAATAAAAGTAACCAGTGTTTCTGTTTTGGATTTTTTTTGCTTGAAATAAATATGATAGGGGCAGTTAAGAGGTTTTGAGATGGGCATATGAATCTCGAACATGGAACATAAAACGTTACTGCACAAGAACAGGCCCTTCGGCCCACAATGCCTGTGCTGAACATGGCGCACAAATTAACTCTTATCTGCCTGTACATAATCCATATCCCTCCATATCCATGTCACAGAGTCATAGACCTTCTGTATAAGATCACCCCTCATCCTAGATAACAACAAAATGCTGGAGTAACTTAGCGGGTCAGGCAGCATTTCTGGAGAGAAGGAATCAGAAAATCTTTTCCCCAGTGATTCTGCCTGACCCGCTGAGTTACTCCAGCATTTTGTGCCCATCCTCGTTCTATGTTATCCCAGTTTCACATCTGGAGTAGGCGACGTTTCAGGTCGAGACCCTTCATCGGACTCACCCCTCATCCTCCTACGTTCCAAGGAATAAAGCTGAACCTCCCCTGTAGCTCAGTCCCTCAAGTCCTGGTCTCATCCTGGTAAATCCTCTCTGTACCCTTTTAAGTTTGAAAACATCCTTCCTATAACATGATGTCCCAAAACTGAACACAAAAAGCAACAAAAGCTTTTCACTGTACCTCGGGACACATGACAATAAACTAAATTAAACCAATACTCTCAAAACGTGGCCACACCAACGTCTTATATAACTTTAAAATGACCTCATGTTCATAAATTATGGAAACAGAATTAAGCCATTCGGCCCATCGAGTCTACTCTGCTCATGGCTGATCTTTAGATTTAGATTTAGAGATACAGCACGGAAACAGGCCCTTCGGCCCACCGGGTCCGCGCCGCCCAGCGATCCCCGCACATCAACACTATCCTACACACAGGAGGGACAATTTTTTTTAAACATTTGCCCAGCCAATTAACCTACATACCTGTACGTCTTTGGAGTAACCCCTGACACCCGTACTAATCAAGAATCTGTTAATCTCCACCTAAATAAGTTTCAGTTTCAGTTTCAGTTGAGTTTATTGTCACGTGTACTGAGGTACAGTAAAAAGCTTTTGTTGCGTGCTAACCAGTCAGCAGAAAGACAATACATGATTACAATCAATGCATTTACAGTGTACAGATGCATGATAAGGGAATAACATTTAGCGCAAGGTTCGATCAAAGATAGTCCGAGGGTCACCAAAGCGGTAGGTAGTAGTTCAGCACTGCTCTCTGGTTGTGGTGGGATGATTCAGTGAATTCCACAGATTCACAACTCTCTGACTGAAAAAGTTTTTCCTCATCTCCGTTCTAAATGGCCTACCTCTTATTCTTAAACTGTCGCCCCTGGTTCTGGACTCCCCCAACATTGGGAACATATTTCCTGCCTCTAACGTGTCCAACCCCTTAATAATCTTATATGTTTTGATAAGATCCCCTCTCATCCTTCTAAATTCCAGTGTATACAAGCCTAGCCGCTCCAGTCTTTCAACATATGACAGTCCCGCCATTCCGGGAATTAACCTAGTAAACCTACGCTGCACGCCCTTAATAGCAAGAATATCCTTCCTCAAATTTGGAGACCAAAACTGCACACAATACTCCAGATGCGGTCTCTGTAGAAAAGGAATAGAAAAGGACGTTCTTTTAGGACGGAGATGAGGAGAATTTTCTTTAGTCAGAGACAATAGACAATAGACAATAGGTGCAGGAGGATAAGAAAATAACTGCAGATGCTGGTACAAATCGATTTATTCACAAAATGCTGGAGTAACTCAGCAGGTCAGGCAGCATCTTGGGAGAGAAGGAATGGGTGACGTTTCGGGTCGAGACCCTTCTTCAGACTGATGTCGGGGGTGGGACAAAGGAAGGATATAGGTGGAGACAGGAAGATAGAGGGAGATCTGGGAAGGAGGAGGGGAAGGGAGGGACAGAGGAGCTATCTGAAGTTGGAGAAGTCGACGTTCATACCACCGGGCCGCAAACTGCCCAGGCGAAATATGAGGTGCTGCTCCTCCAATTTCCGGCGGGCCTCACTATGGCACTGGAGGAGGCCCATGACAGAGAGGTCAGACTGGGAATGGGAGGGGGAGTTAAAGTGCTGGGCCACCGGGAGATCAGTTGCGTTAATGCGGACCGAGCGCAGGTGTTCAGCGAAGCGATCGCCGAGCCTGCGCTTGGTTTCGCCGATATAGATAAGTTGACATCTAGAGCAGTGGATGCAATAGATGAGGTTGGAGGAGGTGCAGGTGAACCTCTGTCTCACCTGGAAAGACTGTTTGGGTCCTTTGATGGAGTTGAGGGGGGAGGTAAAGGGACAGGTGTTGCATCTCGTGCGGTTGCAAGGGAAAGTGCCCGGGGTTAGGGTGGTTTGGGTAGGAAGGGACGAGTGGACCAGGGAGTTGTGGAGGGAACGGTCTCTGCGGAACGCAGAAAGGGGAGGGGATGGGAAGATATGGCCAGTGGTGGGGTCCTGTTGTAGGTGACGGAAATGTTGGTGGATGATATGTTGGATCCGCTGGCTGGTGGGGTGGAAGGTGAGAACGAGGGGGATCCTGTCCTTGTTGCGAGTGGGGGGATGGGGAGCAAGAGCGGAGCTGCGGGATGTAGAAGAGACCCTAGTGAGAGCCTCATCTGCGTTTGGCCCATATCCCTCCAAACCTGTCCTATCCATGTACCTGTCTAATTGTTTCTGAAACGTTGGGATAGTCCCTGCCTCAACTACCTCCTCTGGCAGCTCATTCCATACACCCACCAGCCTCTGTGTGAAAAAGTTACCCCTCAGATTGCTGTTATATCTTTTCCCCTTCACCTTAAACCTATATCTGGTCCTCGATTCCCCTACTCTGGGCAAGAGACACTGTGCGTTTACCCGATCTATTCCTCTCATTATTTTATACTGCTCTATAAGGTCACCCGTTATCCTCCAGTGCTCCAAGGAATAGAGTCCCAGCCTGCTCAACCTCTGGCTGTAGCTCAGACCCTCGAGTCCTGGCAACATCTTAGATATTTAATGGAAGGACAGGGGAATGCCCTTGATTCTTCTTACGTGTCACTGCGTGTAAATGCGATTTTGACAAGATCTCAAAACGTTTATGCTCGGCTTCCTGCTAAAAATAATTCAAATAAATATTACATACCGTTTTCCACTCTCTGATTGCCACGTGGAAATCTGCCAGCACAGAACGAGGACAGAGAATGAATGTTTATCACAAAACGCTTAAAGTCACCATCGCTTTACTGATGGGTCCATTTTACACCAGGAATATTCTCAAAGTCACTCAATGGCACGATTGACAACGTAAATATGTCGAATATTCTAAATGCAGTGTAAATAAGTCAAATCATCTTCTGTTTCAGTTTAGTTTATCGTCAAGGCCACTGGATAGCAGTCATTTAGGCATGGGGTGCCAGCATTTATTTGTAGAGGGCTAGAATATAAAAACAGTTGTACCTCTTTTCAAGAAGGGCTGCTGTGAAAATGCTGGGAACTTCAGGCCCGTGAGCTTAACATCTGCAGTTGGTAAGTTACTGGAGAGTATTCTGAGGGATAGGTTATACAGGCATTTGGACAGACAAGGACTGATTAGGGACAGTCAGCATGGTTTTGTACGTGGGAGGTCGTGTCTCACAAATCTGATTGATTTTTTTGATGACGTGACCAAAAAGGTGGATGAGGGCAGAGCTGCAGATGTTGTGTACATGGACTTCAGTAAGGCATTCGACAAGGTTCCGCATGGTAGGCTGCTCTGGAAGGTTAGATCACATGGGATCCAAGGAGAGATAGCTGAATAGACAGCAAATTGGCTCCATGGAAGGAAGCAGAGGCTGATGGTGAAAGGTTGCTTCTCAGACTGGAGGCCTGTGACTAGTGGTGTGCCTCAGGGTTCAGTGCTGGGCCCGTTACTGTTTGTCATCTACATCAATAATTTGGATTGGAACATACAGGGCAAGATTAGCAAGTTTGCTGATGATAGAAAAGTTAGTGGTTTTTGCAGATAGTGAAGATGGTTGTGAACGATTGCAGCAGGATCTTGATTGATTGGCCAGGTGGGCGGAGGAATGGTTGATGGAATTTAATACAGAGAAGTGTGAGGTGTTGCATTTTGCCACGTCGAACAAGTGCGGGACATATGCTGTAAATGGTCGGCCTCTGGCAAGCGAGCATAGAAAGCATTGACTTCATCGGGTAGGGTCGCACTGTCACCAGTGATGTTGCCTGACCGTGGTTTGCAGCCAGTGATCTTATTCAGACCTTGTCGTATTCTCCGTGTGTCCGTGTGATTGTACCGGGACTCAGGTTTGTCGTGGTATTGCCTCTTGACATCCCAGTGTGATGTTCGGTGGACCGTGTGGGGTGGGAGGACCCGTTGCTCCTCCCATGCAGCAGGTGGCGCTGCACAGGGAGATGTTTTGTACATAGTTGGCTTGTCTGTACACAGTGTGGTGGGGTTGCAGCCATTTTAGTTGTCTTGCTGCCAGCGTTGAGTTAATGTAATATAGACTTCTGTTGTGTCTTGAAGACTCTCAAGTTTCATACAGACACAGAACAAGAACACGAAACCCAGTATATGGACCTGCTTTTTCAATGTTGCTTTATTTGTCACACATTCAAGTGCGCAGTGAAATTCATTTTGCATATACCACACGTGTTGCTGTCGCCATTTTTGGCGCTGTTATTCAGAGTCCAAAGTCCAGATGTACTGGAGCAGTTCCTGTGAAACAACGTTCCTCCCCTCTCCTCGCCCGGCCATCTTTGTGTCCCAGGAGCTGCCTCCTGCAGCCGACCTTGAAGGCACTGGAGATGTCACCCCGGTTCACCCTTGCTCCTCATGTCTGACGTCCCTGGTGACCTCCCAGTCCCACCGACCAGCGAGCCTTTGGGTCTACTGGGCAGGCACGGTGGTTTTTGTGGACAAAACATTAAACCAGATAAATTTTTCGCAGAACACTTGCGCTCGGTCCACCAAGGCCTACTGGATCGCCCTGTTGCTAAACATTTTATCTCCTCTTCCCACTTCCTTACTGACAGTGTCTGAAGAAGGGTCTCAACCCGAAAGGCCATCCGTCCTTTTTCTCCAGAGATGCTCCAGAGGGTCACGGTTTAAGAATGCCCCAGCTGGACCCACACCTATTTCTCCCCTCTCCTTCCCCTTCCACCTGTATTCATTCCTCTAGCTTCACAATTCGCAACTCCTCAATCCTTTCCTCTCACAGGTGGAACATCGAACATAGAACAGTACAGCACAGGAATGGGCCCTTCGGCCCACAATGTTTGTGCTGAACACGAGGCAAAGTTAAACTGATCTCATTTGCCTGCAATGATCTATATCCCGATAATCCGTGCACTTCCAAGTGCCTATCCAAAAGCCTCTTAAATGCCACTATCGTACCTGCCTCTGTCACCACTCCTGGTAAAGGGTTCACTTCTTGCCGGCTTAGTTTAGTGGTGTAACGGTAGTGGAGTAGTGGCAGTGTCTGGGCGGAGTTTGCACGTCCTCCCTGTGACCGTGTGGGTTTTCTCCAGGTGCTCAGGTATCCACCCATACTCCAAAGACTTGCAGGTTTGTAGATTCATTGTTTTCTGTAAATTGTTCAGGGTGGCTGGTGCAGACAATAGTCTATTGTCTGCACCAGCCACCCCGAACAATTTACAGAAAACAATTAATCTACAAACCTGCAAGTCTTTGGAGTATGGGTGGATACTTGAGCACCTGGAGAAAACCCACACGGTCACAGTAGACAATTGTCTATTGTCTATTTCTTATTGGAACATATAAGATTATTAAGGGATTGGACATGCTAGAGGCAGGAAACACGTTCCCAATGTTGGGGGAGTCCAGAACCAGGGGCCACAGTTTAAGAGTAAGGGGTAGGCCATTTAGAACGGAGATGAGGAAAAACCTTTTCACTCAGAGAGTTGTGAAGCTGTGGAACTCTCTGCCTCAGAAGGCAGTGGAGGCCAATTCTCTGAATGCTTTCAAGAGAGAGCTGGATAGAGCTCTTAATGACAGCGGAGTCAGGGGGTATGGGGAGAAGGCAGGAACGGGTTTACTGATTGTGAATGATCAGCCATGATCACATTGAATGGTGGTGCTGGCTCGAATGGCCTGCTCCTACACCTATTGTCTATTGTCAGACTCGGTGGGCCGAAGCGCCTGTTTCTACGCTTAATATGTTAAGTACTAAAGCAAAGTAAAGTTTAGAGATACAGAGTGGAAACAGGCCCTTCAGCCATTGAGTCCACATCGCCCAGTGAGTCCACATCGCCCAGTGAGTCCGCATCGCCCAGTGAGTCCACATCGCCCAGTGAGTCCACATCGCCCAGTGAGTCCGCATCGACCATCGGGTCCGCATCGCCCAGTGAGTCCGCATCGCCCAGTGAGTCCACATCGCCCAGTGAGTCCGCATCGACCATCGGGTCCGCATCGCCCAGTGAGTCCACATCGCCCAGTGAGTCCGCATCGCCCAGTGAGTCCGCATCGCCCAGTGAGTCCGCATCGCCCAGTGAGTCCGCATCGCCCAGTGAGTCCGCATCGCCCAGTGAGTCTGCATCGCCCAGTGAGTCCACATCGCCCCAGTGAGTCCGCATCGCCCAGTGAGTCCGCATCGCCCAGTGAGTCCACATCGCCCAGTGAGTCCGCATCGACCATCGGGTCCGCATCGACCAGCAGTCACCCAGTACACTAGTTCTATCCTACACACTGAGGATAATTTACAGAAGCAAAATAACCTACAAACCTGCTCGTCTTCGGAAGGAAACCGGGGCACCCAGAGAAAACCCACACGGTCACAGGGAGAATGTGTAAAATCTGTACAGACAGCATCCGTGGTTCGGATCAAACCTGGGTCTCTGGCGCTGTGAGGCAGCAACTCTACCGCTGCGCCACCGTGCCGCCTTGGCAGATTATATCAGACACCCATTGACTTTAAGCGAGGATGTTTTTTTTCTGAAAATCTTCTCAAAATTCACCCGTCTCTAATTTAAATTCCTGGTTTCCGTAAGTGCGATTCAGTTTGAGGTAATTTTTGGATTTACCTTATCTGTAACATTTAATACTTTATATAGCTTAGCACCATTTCAGCTAACCAGCTGCTCTATGTATCCTAGACCCTGTAATCTTTCCATTTATAATTTGTACCATTTTATAGAGTAGACCTCACATTTCTTAAAATGACGGCTATTTTTCAAAAGAAATTTTATTGACAGAATTACAAATGAATAGCTAAAAATACAAGGCATAGGGATCGTTAATGTGTTTACAGAGGTTAGTTTGAATGGTGGTTATATTTTTAAATGAATATCCAGACACTCCAATCATTGAGCTGAACATCTCACCATGGCAGCTAAACAATTAGATAAATTTCATTAAAAAAGCTGTCAGCTTGGATCGGGAACAGCTCCATCCAAGACCGCAATTAATAGCAGCGAATTGTAGACGCAGCCCAGACCATCGCACAAACCAACCTCCCTTCCATTGACTCCATTTACACCTCACGCTGCCTCGGCAAGGCCAGCAGCATAATCAAGGACGAGTCGCACCCTGGCCACTCCCTCTTCTCCCCTCTCCCATCGGGCGAAAGGTATAGAAGTGTGGAAACGCAAACCTCCAGATTCAGTAAGAAAATAACTGCAGATGCTGGTACAAATCGAAGGTATCACAAAATGCTGGAGTAACTCAGCGGGTCAGGCAGCATCTCTGGAGAGAAGGAATGGGTGACTTTTGGGTCGAGACCCGAAACGCCACCCATTCCTTCTCTCCAGAGATGCTGCCTGGCCCGTTGAGTTACTCCAACATTTTGTGATACCTCCTGATTCAGGGACAGTTTCTTCCCAGCTGTTATCAGGCAACTGAATCATCCTACCACAACCAGAGAGCAGTGCTGAACTACCACCTAGCTCATTGGTGACCCTCGGACTATCCTTGATTGGACTTTGTTGGCTTTGCCTTTCACAAAACGTTATTGCCTTATCATGTATCTGCAAATGGCTCGATTGTCATCATGTATTGTCTTTCCACTGACTGGTTAGCACGCAGCAAAAGCTTTTCACTGTACCTCAGTACACGTGACAATAAACAAAAACTGTAAACTAAAACTGATTTAACATGGAACTATTGGATTGTTGGGTTAATCTGTCTGTTTCATTAAAGTCCATCAGGGTGAAAGATCAGCTGTATTTACCCAGTCGAGGCTACTTGTGACTTTAGACATTCAATGCATTTGGCTTTTAAATGTTTTCTCCGCAAGCAGACACTAAAAGCTGGCTGAACACTACTTTAGACTTTAGAGATACAGCACGAAACAGGCCCTTTGGTCCACTGGGCCAATAGACAATAGACAATAGGTGCAGGAGGAGGCTTTCGATAAGATCCCCTCTCATCCTTCTAAATTCCAGTGTATACAAACCTAGTCGCTCCAGTCTTTCAACATATGACAGTCCCGCCATTCCGGGAATTAACCTAGTAAACCTACGCTGCACGCCCTCAATAGCAAGAATATCCTTCCTCAAATTTGGAGACCAAAACTGCACACAGTACTCCAGGTGCGGTCTCACTAGGGCCCTGTACACCTGCAGAAGGACCTCTTTGCTCCTATACTCAACTCCCCTTGTTATGAAGGCCAACATTCCATTGGCTTTTTTCACTGCCTGC